>NC_137458.1:218430402-219030402 GCF_964235325.1 Thermobia domestica
AAGAAGCTAAATGTATCAACAACTTAATATAGCACGCCATTGGACGCAGGAGGTTCATTGCCGCGTTTACAAAAGCTCTTCATTGATTTCTGTCCTTAGCCAACTGAACCCAGTTCCTACTTTATATTTCAAACCTGGCCATTTGAGCCTTCTAAACTTGATGACCTTAACAATGTTGGTAAACGGTATAAAATTATGCAGTTCCTCCTCATGAAGTTTCCGTCTTTCCCCATCCCCGTTCCTTTTGGAGTTCGAATATTGGTTTAAGAATCTTGTTTTCAAATACTTTCAGTCTCCGATTTTTCCTCAGAGTCAGTGACCATGTTTCGCAACCATACAGCACAACAGGCATGATTATCGTTTTATATTTTGAGCTACAAACTCCTCAACAGAATTAGCGACAACAAAAGATTTTTAACTGAATAATAGCACGAAATCCCCGCTTTCAGTTGACATCAAATTTTTTAGTGATTATGGTTTTGGTCTGTTAATAATGATCCTACATATTTGAAAGTATCCACTTTGTCGCAAGAAAATATAAGTTAGTATTTTAACGCATCCATAAAATGAAGAATTACGATCCCGCCAAACTTCCGTTAATTTAGTTTTCTCTGCATTAACTTTTAAGCCTATATCCCTGCAAGCGTTAATTAAGATTTCTGCATTCCTTTCTATTATTCTATCATTCCCTATTAAATTTACATCATCAGCATACGCCATAACCTGGCAAATACAATTCAGCTCTAGAACCTGATTGCTATCTTTGATTTTCCTTATAGTGTTCTCCAGAACAAAGTTAAATAATAATGACGACAACGCATCTCCCTGTTTCAGGTCATTCTCAACGTAGGGGGGCGCGGTGGCTCAGTGGTAGAGCGTTCACCTCTGGTGCTTGGGGTCCCGGGTTCGATCCCAGCCCCCGCCAAGTGAACTTTGTGGTGGACAAACACCGTGCTCGTGGGTTTTCTCGGGGTTCTCCCGTTTCCTCCCACTTTCTTCATTCCACCATTTCACTCATCTCTCATCATCACCGTCTCCTTTAGTCTAACCGGCATAACCGTGGGACGTAAAACTCAAAGATTTCATTTCATTTTCATTTTCATTCTCAACGTGAAAGCTCGTGAACAAGAATTTCCCTACTCGAACCTTACTTTGGGATTCATTTAAACATATCTTAATTAATCTACCTTTCTGTAAGCAAATTCTGTAAGCATGTTGTACAATGTTTCCCTCCTACCAGAGTCTAAAGTCAATAATTGATGTTTCAGGATGTTGTATTCTCTCATTTCTTTTCAAGTATTAGTCGAATGGCAAATATTTGTTCGATAGTTGATCGATTTTACCTACAAATTTTAACGCGCCTGGCCTATAGGAACTTCTTATATTTCATGTTCCAGATCTCATGTCGATTTTACTTTGCTGAGTTCGTGCCAAGTTATCAGTTCTGATCAGTGGATTCTGCGAACTTATCTGAACAATCCTTTTTTTTTTTTACAGGGTGAGGTTGTTAGCCTCATACCAAATTCTCAAGCTGGATTATCACCCCTTGTCTGTCCGCGACTGCTTACTCAGTATATTTGCAGCTAACTTCTATATCCCAGAGGCCTTGAAAATGAAAAAATGAAATCTTTGAGTTTTACGTCCCATGATTATGCCGATTAGGCTAAAGGAGACGGTGATGATGAGTAATGAATGAAATGAAGAAAGTGGGAGGAAACGGGAGAACCTCGAGAAAACCCACGAGCACGGTGTTTGTCCACCACAAAGTTCACTTGGCGGAGGCTGGGATCGAACCCGGGACCCCAAGCACCAGAGGTGAACGCTCTACCACTGAGCCACCGCGCACCCCTCCCAGAGGCCTTCTCCTCGATCCACAACCTAAGGACGCGCCATGCCATGGTGACAGGAAGACCACATTTTATGGAAATTAATACAGATATATTTCAGAAATAGAAAAAGTACTGATTATCCGAACACTGCTTTAAAACACACAGGAACAATCAATATGCTCGGATATATGGATGCATATTAAGACTGTGAAAGCTTCGATGCCGTAAAAATCGTAAATTAGAGACTAGTGTCAGTGTAGTATTACATAAATGCATCGTACGTTTGACTATCCGAACTATTCTTGATGTATCACATTGTTTCGTTTCATAGATATATAACTTTATAACAAATTCAACCTATGTAATTGTCTATTGTGAACGGAAAGCCCTGTTTCTAGTTGGTAATTTTTAATTTGTTCCCCGTAAAAGCATGTAAAATTTCCCGACTTGACTCCTCCATTTCCTTCTCATCTAACTTCCTGATATCCCACTAGGTCCAACCTCTATTTCTAAACTCATTTTTTACAAATTTTAACGCGCCTGGCCTATAGGAACTTCTTATATTTCATGTTCCAGATCTCATGTCGATTTTACTTTGCTGAGTTCGTGCCAAGTTATCAGTTCTGATCAGAGGATTCTGCGAACTTATCTGAACAATCCTTTTTTTACAGGGTGAGGTTGTTAGCCTCATACCAAATTCTCAAGTGGATTATTACCCCTTGTCTGTCCGCGACTGCTTACTCAGTATATTTGCAGCTAACTTCTATATCCCAGAGGCCTTCTCCTCGATCCACAACCTAAGGACGCGCCATGCCGTGGTGACAGGAAGACCACATTTTATGGAAATTAATACAGATATATTTCAGAAATAGAAAAAGTACTGATTATCCGAACACTGCTTTAAAACACACAGGAACAATCAATATGCTCGGATATATGGATGCGTATTAAGACTGTGAAAGCTTCGATGCCGTAAAAATCGTAAATTAGAGACTAGTGTCAGTGTAGTATTACATAAATGCATCGTACGTTTGACTATCCGAACTATTCTTGATGTATCACATTGTTTCGTTTCATAGATATATAACTTTATAATATTTTTGTAAGTGATTATACTCTTTACCTGTTCTCTGCCAATAGCAACTGTATGAATTCATAATACAAAACTGAAATACAGAAGAATAAAATAAAAAACAATAACGTGATATTTCGCAGGGCATCTTATGTAAAGGGCGCTTGTACTCTTCACAGGTTCTGTACTACCAGTCAGTGTTTGAATTTATTATACAAAGCTCGTATACAGGATAACTAAAACCACTTATCTATAATGTGATGTTTCGTAGGGCGCCTTATGTAAAGGGCGCACTGTAAGTTTCACGGGTTCTTTGCAAACAATAACTGTGTGTATTTATTGTACAGAACTGTGCTATACAGAAGAGTAAATAAAATCGTTCATCTTTGATGTGGTCTCGGAAGGGCGACTAATGTAAAGGGCGCACTGCACCTTTCACGGGTCCTTTACCAATAAAACTGTAAGAATTTATCACTAAAAACTTGTACCTTTATTTATACAGTGATATTTTGGAGGGCGCACCGGGACACGTCCCGGTGTCCCGGTGGGCCAGCACGGGCTGGGACAGATACATACAAGTGTATATTGGATCGTATGGTAGTAGCTCACTTACGCTTCAAAAACACTTCTTTGATCTCTTTGTATTACAAGAAAAGTGGGTTCTTGTTTGGTTTCATTTTTATTATGGTTATTCTTTCATCTTTTAACTTGGAATGAATTACATTCTTATCTTATTCAGGACAATACGTGCTCCGGTTGATCCTTATATTGCTCTTATATGGGTGAGTCCATACGAAGTGGTCTAGAGATGGTTGCTCGACCACCTCCGAAAATTATAAAAATTTGAGTGTGACGAACCTTGTGTATGAGAAAGTCGATAACACTATTCACGTTGTCGTATGTACAAGTGCTCCTGAATGGCGGCCATCTTTGTTGTCGGTGGAGTGTCAATTTTTACATTTGCAAGCGTTTACGAAAACTACAGTTGCCCAGGACATACGAATCAGACGAACTCCAAACAAAACGAATGTTTAGAGGAGAAACTTGAGGTACATGGAGAACATATTGCCTCCGGGAAGCAGAAAGGTGTTAAGCGCCATTCTGCTTGATTTCCAACTAAGTGCATATCCTGACTTCCCATTTCGTTGGCAGAAAGGAGACAAGTGGCAGGAGACAATATGAAAGGTCTGCAGTGAAAACTGAATTCTATAGAAGAATGAAAGAATCGGAATTAATTAGTGTTTCATTCGTTTTTATGCTTTCCTGAGAAATTTGCAGTTTGGCGCTTAGCACCTTTCTGTTTTCCGGTGTCGATATACTCTTGCTTTAAAATAAATATGCAGGGTTGCAAAGCAATACATGAAATCACTATAAAATATACAGAAAGTTACACTTTTAAAGGGGTTGTATTTTGGAATGGCATAAAGTGAGGGATTCATAAGTTTTGTGCTGATACTACTGCATGTAAAGAGTCTGCAGAAATATCCACACCTATGATACTACTGGCACCATAGATTTATAGAGGTCCGAAAATTGAAGTTTGTGATTTTGATGCCATGTTTGGGACGTAATGTGTCAGGAGGGTAAAGTGCTAAAAACTGCTGTTTAGGCCACAAAGTAACTCTGTATGTGAATAAACTATTGTTAAAAAAAAATCATGGCTGATATTAGGCCCGCTTTTGTTTGTGTTCAGTTGTGCAAAAGCTTGCGAGTGACGTTTGTTCCATCTCTGTAGCTCCATGATCATTGGCACGTCTACAGGGTGGACAATTTATCTTGACCAAACGAGAGAGAAAAGCGAAACTTTGCATGAAGCAAGTATAAGGAGGGGGACATCTATGTATGTATTAAACAGAAAAATCTAACGAACAGTGTTGCCAGCCCAATATAAAGTTATATTTTTTAAAAAATGGCACTATGTCAAGTTATTACATATTTCAGATCAAAGAATCAAGCGTAAACTTAAAATATCACTTTTATTATTCAGTGTTGCAAACTAAGGATATTAAGTATCAGAAACATCCTAAGTTCGGAAGCCTCTAACGCAAATACATCATAACGGAGATGGACAGGATAATGCACATTTAAAGTACGTTAGTGTTGGATACCATGGTTATGGTATGACTTGTTTCTAATGAATAAAAACGAAGTTACCAGGGCTTGAAAATTTTACTTTTTTTAAAGCCTTTATTTCGAAAAAATGCTATGATAAGTATCATATCTGGTTATTGGTATGGTTTGTAACGGATGTATAAATTATTTTGCCGTTTACAGAACTTCGATATCTCAAACCGTTCCGGAGATATAATAAACATTGCTGAAGTTGGCAACACTACTTAAAACGTGTAATTGCAAGATTGCGAGATCTTGTAATTACAACTACTAAAAGCTATTGCTGTAATGCTGTAGAAGAGAAGGGAAACAACAATCATTTTAAATATTTTCCACAAATACGCCATTTTCAGCAGGATAGGATAGATAGGTGTAACGCAACCTTGTAAACACATTAACTTCCGTAACTAGGATTGGATTTCAATGATACTTTGCTGATACATTAAGTACTTTAATACCGCGGCCCAGTTCGACGATGGGTGTCGTGGATGTAAGGGGGAACTAACTAGTTACCATATAGACGTGGCAATGATCATGGAGCTACAGAGATGGAACAAAAATCACTCGCTCGCAAGCTTTTGCACAACTGAATACAAACAAAAGCGGGCCTAATTGCTGAACCATGAGTAGTTTTTGAGATCTAGCATGAAACATAACAAAACATTAAATTTCTCCGGGCTTTGACCATCGTCACTCACCTGCTTTCTTCGTGTTTTTACAACGTCCTCACTTTTTTCACTGTGTAATATCGGCCATGATTTTTTTTTTTTTTTTTTTTTGCAAAAATAGTTTATTTACATACAGAATTACTTTGTGGCCTAAACAGCAATTTTGAGCACTTTGCCCTCCTGAGATATTACGTCCCAAACATGGCATCAAAATCACAAACTTCAACTTTCGGACCCCTATAAATCTATGGTGCCAGTAGTATCATAGGTGTGGATATTTCTGCAGACTCTTTACATGCCATAGTATTCAGCAGAAAACTTATGAGTCCCCAACTTCATTCCATTCCAATATAGCTCCTTTAAAAGTGTAATTTTCTGTACTTTTTCTAGTGATTTCATGTATCGGTTTGCAACGCTATATATTTATTTAGAAGCAAGAGTATATATTCTCCGTGTACCTCAGTCTCTCTTTTAAACATTCGTTTTTGTTTGGTGTTTGTCTGATTCGTATGTCCTCAGTAACTGTAGTTTTCGTAAACGCTTGCAAATGCAAAAAATGGTACTCCACCGACAACAAAGATGGCCGTCATTCAGGAACACTTGTACGTACGACAACGTGAATGATGTTATTGACCTTCTCATACACAACGTTTATCACACTCCAATTTCTATAATTTTTGGAGATGGTCGAGCAACAATTTTCACGATCTTTGGACCACTTCACATAGATTGACCTATATATATTGCAGTTGGAAAATCTCTTCTGTACAACCGTTTTACTTTTCTGATACTTGTTGATCGATGTTGATTAGTTTTGTATTTTTCAAGTTTCTAGGCCTGTATATGTATAAGCAGAGGTTCTTTTGATGATGACCAAAGAGGCCCTACTTTGCGTTTGGTTTCTGCCGGAGACTACATCCTATAAAAAAATGAAATCTTTAAGTTTTACGTCCCACGGTTATGCCGGTTAGGCTAAAGGAGACGGTGATGAGAAATGAATGAAATGCTGGAATGAAGAAAGTATGAGGACACAGGAGAACCCCGAGAAAACCCACGAGCACAGTGTTCGTCCATCACAAAGTCCACACGGCGCGAGCTGGGATCGAACCAGGGACCCCAAGCACCTCAGGTGGACGCTCTACCACTAAGCCACCGCGCCCACATCCTATAAAATAGTGCCGCAGTCCTCCTATTACTGTTTGGTGTTAATTCGCTTTCTATATTTTAATGTTTTGAGATGTATTAAGATCTCAAAACATTAAAACAGACCTTCTTCTCTAATACTTTACAGAAACAACCATTAAGACATTTAATCTATAGCTGCTCTTCTGAACCTCTCCGAAGACGTTCCCTCCATCATTGGACATTTCATTTGGCTCCTTTGTTGAGGACTGCCCGCTTGGCTAATCCTTCTGATAATCATTACCCTTCCAACATAGCTCCTAACTTTGTTATAGTACACAAGTCATCCCATTTACAATGGCGCCGATAAGGCATTGAGCATATACGGATTAGATAATTCTAATTTACACAAAAATGAATAAGTTTACAGAAGCCGTATTAGCTTATTAAGTATATTACATACTTGATTAAATTGCCAACTGAACGAAATCTTTGTGTCCTCTCAAGTATTCCGACATTCACGAAATCATCACATGTTGAAAGTATTAAGTTCAAAATTTCTCTGGGTCTTCTATCACTGTCACGTGAAATTGCTTTTGATATGATTTCGAGTAGAAGTAAGTAAGAATCTTCAACTCACAGAAGTAGACTAACCATTCGGTTAGATATATTATTTCGATCCAATGTACTACAATTTCCATACATCATAAATAATATACTCACGCACTGCATCATGATACTTCCACGTAGGGATCTTTTTCCCGATTCGTGGCAACAACTACTCTGGAACTAATACGTACAACCAATTACAAAAATACATACTCGTTCCCTGGCTATCCATTTACTAATAATTATGGGACTCTTGGATCAATTTCAATTGAGCTTCGTGATATAGAAATTACGGTATTCTTGTATGCTAAAAGAAAATTTATAAATGAAAAAACACTTTTGCTGACCAGTTATTGAGTTGCTACTGTTTAGAGTCGTTCTTTGTGGAGGAGGCTTGTAAAACTTCATTACATATTTGGAAGTTGTGCTGGGGCCACGGTGGCTCAGTGGTGAAGTGCTCATCTCTGATGCATGGGTTCCTTGGTTCGATCCGAGCTCCGCGAATTGAGCTTTGTGGTGGACAAACACCGTGTGTATGGGTTTTCTTGGGGTTCTCCGGTTTCCTCCCACTTTCTTCATTCCAGCATTTCATTCATTTGTCATCATCATTGGCTTCTTTAGCCTAGCTGGCATAATCGTGGGACGTAAAACTTAAATATTTCATTTCAGTTCGGAGGCTGTGCCGGAGCTTAAAAAATAGTCTCACTTTTTTTATCTTTCCACTCAACAAATCTTAAGACATCACGAAAGTAATAATATCTAATTCAACAACAGAAATAAACTATAAACCACTACTCGCACGAATAAGTGTATATACCACGAACTACTACTTGATTTCGTGCCTCTTCAGAAAATTCCATTATGTATGCTATATCGTTTCTTATATTCACAAATATATATTATTTCGCAGAACATGAATTAATATCGAGAGACAGTCAATTCCACTTGCTCTATATGTTGAAGATAATCCGTTCATTCAGACTTTATAATCAGGAAGTTGACTGACTCAAATCTTGGCTGTCGATCATCCAGTTTATTTATTAATTTTTGTCATTATTTTTCATCAATCTCACCAAGTGAATGCTGAAATTGTATTTTTGAATACATAGAACTAGCTAATCTTTGAAAAAATCCTTTTATGATTTTATTATACAGTAGATATTTTCAGGTATTACCGTGAGTACTTGAAACTTTTTATTACATACATGAATAGTTGAAAGCTCTTAGCAAAAATCATGTAATAGGTGTAAGTTTTAAAAAATATCGGAATCAACTTCACAAAAAGATTTGCTATAAAAATGAAATACGAATATTTTTATGAACCTACTTGTGGTCCAGAAAATAGAGCCAAATGGATCTTTAAGCACAAAATAATTGAAAAGCGAATACTAACAACTTTATTAAAAGTAGTTAAGCTCACTAACAATAATTGTTTCTGCTTTTCCTTTCCGAAACGTACTTCACCAATCGACCAGTATTGTTTACAATGCAGATGTCGCCATGCACATCCTCTCGTCCGACCGAACACTTTAGCTTATTGCCATCCTCTAACAGTAACAAACTGTATGTAATAAACGCTGGTAATCATATTAATTCATTCAGACCAAAAAATTCAGATGGAGGGCTGCCACACTACAACCTTTCGATACCTTTGGTCTTTTTCAAGAAGCAATTAGAATTCTTACTATCCTTCGAGATAACTTGCACGCTTCAAGTCAATCAAAGACTTGAGTGAAGAACTGAGAAGATACAATTTTCTTCTAATCGCCGTTACTACATTTGTTCGCATTAGCTATATCTTCCTTCAAGTTTCGTTGTCATTGTTTCCCAATACTCTAGGACCAGGTGAGACATTTAAAATTGGTATTTATTGAAATTTCCTTGCTCTTTCTGATTTATGTTCTATCAGTTTCTTTACAACTTCCATACTTAGTAAACTACGTCTAAATTTATTTCCGTGAAGTAGTTCGTGACCTAATAGATTAATTACAATATATGTATAGTGACATAATCGAAAAGAAAATTAATTAAATTTGTGGTAAAATAAATATATTTTTAGGAACTGTTAAACTCTCTGTAAATTTACAATATTGAAATAAACAAATAAAGTTTTAATACTACCAAAATACCGCTATGAAACAAATTTTTAAAGATATTGTTTATCACCATGAAATTCTTGATTCACAACTTATTTGTTGATAAATAGTTCTGCGATAAACATTATTGAAAAGATATTGATTTGCTTTTTTACCATAGTAGTGGTTCAAATTAATACAATTTGTCACAAAAACTGGATCACAAGCGAATCAATAAAATGTTATACGAATTTTAATTGCACCATATAAACATACAATCGGGAAATATAGGTTGCAAAGAATAATAATAATTTCACAAAATAGTTTTGACGTTGCTCGCCTAAAAGCACTTCAAAAGAAAAGAGTCTGGCGCCTGGTTACAAGCTACACCTTCAAAAAAAATCGGAACTTTTGTAGACGATAATATTTTCAAAATATGTGTAGTATTACGCTTGGGACTAAAGGTTTGCCACCCATTCACATGTGCGTGTCAAGATCGAGTGGACGAGAAAGGTTTACATGCTTTGAGCTGCATTAGAAGTGGTGGTAGAATCACACTTCACACGGAATTAAACCAAATAATCAAACGAGCTCTCGCCAGCATCGATGTTCCTAGCATCATTGAGCCACAAGGATTGTATCGAAATGATGGTAAAAGACCGGACGGGGTAACTTTAATCCCTTGGAAAATGGGCCAGAGTCTGTATGGGATGTAACATGTGTTGATACGTTCGCTCCTTCATACATAACACTAACTTGTGAGGAAGCAGGAAATGCAGCAGAAGCAGCCGTTAAACGTAAACATACAAAATACTCCAGACTGAAAGATCATCTTTTTGTTGCATTTGCTACAGAAACGATGGGGGGGGTTTAGCAAAGAAACCAGTGAATTTTTTAATGAATTACGATCAACTTTAATTAAGAAGTCAGGCGACCCAAGAAGCAAACAATATTTACTACAATGAATAAGCCTAGCAATACAGAGAGGAAATGCAGTCAGCATTTTAAAATCCTTCCCATCAGCACAAGAGCTGGATGAAATTTTTTACTTAAAATAAGTAGTATAAACAAGGTGATGGAC
This sequence comes from Thermobia domestica, assembly GCF_964235325.1. NCBI lineage: Eukaryota > Metazoa > Arthropoda > Insecta > Zygentoma > Lepismatidae > Thermobia > Thermobia domestica. The sequence goes on from NC_137458.1 coordinate 218,440,971, forward strand.
AGGGATTTGTTTTTCTAAGTTTATTTAGTAAATCCGTTCTATTTCCCTTTATATTTCTTTGCTGGCATTATATTCTTATGTCAATTTTTTTATCACTAATTCCGAAAAGATTTGCCTAAGATATTGAACTTAGACGGACTTCTTTCTTTTTTTAAAATTTATGGTGCTCAACTGTGGTCTCCAGTTCCTGTTCTGTGTTCTGGTAACATTGAATGTGTTTGTCATTGTCGAAAATGGAGTGCTAGGTGTGTGATGAGTTTTTTTTTTTTTTTTTTTTTTTTAACGTTTATCAGATGTTTGAACATGATATATGCGACTGTTTCACATAATAATAAAAAAATGCTAGTTTATCAAACACATTGCGGAATCCCTGTGACCGGCTATTAATATACTTCGCAGGCAGACCTCGTTTTACCTGGACACGAAAATGAAATATTAGTGGAAGTTATGAACGATTAAAATTACCATTCCCAACATTTTTCCTCATATCGTCAATGGCACTTGCATTTTGTCACACCACTTCGAATGATACAAGAAGATAACTTTAGCCCTATGTTTGCTCGGTCTTCTATTGCTTGTGTTAACACTGCAATTTCATTTTCAATTTCTTAAAGACTGAGTTAAGGCGTATGCGTTATCTTCCACTCGGTCTAATACATAATTACATTGTCAATAATGAAAATAAAAATAAAATAGAAAAGAAATAAATGAAAAGAAATACCGAGTATGGCAAGGACATTGAAAAGAGAATACATTTAACATAAAACATTAAAAAATACAAAAGAAAAAATAATAATATGAGTAATGACTATGTGTTAGAATACATATAGAAATAAGTATTAATTTAGTTAGTTGTACTGGTAAGTCTGAAACAAGAAATAATTTTTGAGTTGATTTTTAAACACGGATATTGAGGATGACTTTCGAATATCTTCTGGAAGGTCATTATACAATTTCACGGGGTGACAGCGAATGAATTTGACACAGTACTAGTTTTATGGCTGAATGAAACTTCAGTAATGAAAGTAGTGCCATTTCGTTACTCCTGGTGTTTTGTTAATAAGATAGTACTGTTATTGAAAATATGACATTAGGTACTCTGGCTTTTACGTATTACTATCTTAAATAAAGTTGTAGGTATGTAATATCTACATCGTACCTTCGATTTCGTTCACTTCTGCTTTTCAAAGTACCTGGTTAAATGATTAAATTATATCAAGTTAAATATATAACAGACGCGGGCATTTTCAATTCTTTGCAGTCTATTCTATAGATTGTCGCTCAAATCTAAATAAACCGTATTGAAATATTCCATTCTAGAAAGCACTATTATAAAGAAATTAAAGAAACATAAATCTCCAGGTGTAAACGAAATTCTGACTGAGTTAATTTTAGCTGGAGGCGAGAAATTGTGGAACAAAATACACAAACTCATACTCCTTATCTGAAATAAGGAAGAATTGCCACAAGAGTAGAAAGAATCAATCATTGTTCCAATTCACAAGAAAGGCAACAAAACTGACTGCAATAATTATCGAGGTATTTCTCTTCTATCAACAACCTATAAAATCCTTTCAAACATTATATTAGTAAGACTGACCCCATATGCAGATAAAATTATTGGAGGTTATCAGTGCAGATTTAGACGAAATCGATCAACTATCGACCAAATATTTACCATTCGACAACTACTTGAAAAGAAGTGGGAATACATCTGGTACATCGGGAATACATCCCCGGTACATCAACTATTTATTGATTTTAGAAAGGCTTACGACTCGGAAAGAAGAGAAACATTGTACAACATTCTTACAGAATTTGGAATACCGAAAAAGCTAATTAGATTAATCAAGATATCTTTAAATGAATCCCAAAGTAAAGTCCGGGTAGGAAAATTTTTGTCCGCGAGCTTTCACGTCGAGAATGGCCTGAAACAAGGAGATGTGTTGTCGCCATTATTATTCAACTTTGTCCTGGAATACGCTATATTGAAAATCAAAGATAGCAACCAGGGCCTAGAGTTAAATGGTATTCACCAGGTTATGGCGTATGCTGATGATGTAAATTTAATAGAGGATGATAGGAGAACAATAGAAAGAAATACAGAGGTCTTATTGAACACTTGCAAGGACATGGGTTTAGAGGTAAACGCAGAGAAAACTAAATACATGGAAGTTCGTCGGAATCGTAATACGGCAAATTATTGATGCGTTAAAATATCGAATAATACTTTGATAAAGTGGATATCTTTCAAATATCTAGGATCATTATTAACAGACGAAAATCATATTCAAGAAGAAATTAAATGTGCACTAAAAGCAGGGAATTCGTGTTATTATTCAGTTCAAAATCTCTTGTCGTCGCGTATTCTGTCAAGGAATTTGAAACTTAAAAAATATATATAAAACGATAATTTTGCCTGTTGTTCTGTATGGTTGCGAAACATTGTCGCTTCTCTGAGGGAAGAACGTAGGCTGAAAGTGTTTGAGAACAAGATCCTGAGACGAATATTTTGACCCAAAAGGAACGGGAATGGGGATTGGAGGAAACTTGATAACGATGAACTACATGATTTATACGGTTTACCAAATATTGTTAGGGTCATCAAGTCTAGAAGGGTCAGGTGGGCAGGTCAATGTAACCAGGATGGAAGAATGGGAACACTTTCAAAGTCTTAACTGGAAGACCAATCGAAAACCGCCATTAGGAAGACCTAGTCGCAGATGGGAGGACAATATTAAGATTGAACTCGCAGCAATGGAATACAGAGTAGAAACTGAATCCAGTTGGGTAAGGAAAAAAGTCAGTGGAGAGCTAATGTGAACGCAGCATTGAACCTCCGGGTTCCATAGGCCATAGAGTTAGTTAGAAAGCACTATGCTTTTCACTAGTTTCTTTTTTTTCTTTCTTTTTTTTATGGATGGTAGAATTTTTTTCAGTCTACTTATGAAATGAAAAGAAGCGAAAGCTTTTCTGCTTATATAATCAACATGACTTTCCCAGTTCAAATGTTTGTCTAGATTTTTTACTTTATCAACAACAGGTATTATTATGTTCTTTACGGATACGTTTGGGATATCATTAAAGTTCGTTTTCGACATAATTCTCTTGGTTCCAGTGAAAATGATATATGATTTATTCGGGTTGGTTTCAAGTACGTTTCCTTTTGACCACATTTTGATGTTCTGCAGGCCATAATTTAATTTTGTTAATGCTTCTCGAATATTTGGTAGATTTGCTGAGACGTAAAAGTGATCTGCGTATAGATGATATTTTGCATAGCTTATAGTTTTGGAAGATCGTGAGTATGTAATAAATAAAAGAGAGGACCTGTACCTACTACTAATCTAAGAATATGCCTTAAAAAATTCTGAAGTTCATTGCTGCAGTAAGGAAGTCAACCAGTGTATGCCATCATGTGCTACTTCTCTAAGTGCTGCTTTATATTATCCTTCTATCTTTTTGGCTTACTCGAAGGCTTTTCACCTAGCACGCTATTGCCTAGCGTGTATTGTCTATGCGAGTGATGTATCCCTTCCACCTTACACACCTTGACTTAATTATTTGCATTGTTTTCAATGGGGATTGTGCATTATTGAACGTATACGAAGGTATACATAGTTGAATTTTGAATGTATACTACAAAAATAAAGGACCATGGAGATTCCAAGGGGTCAGGGCCTCCTCCTTTAATACTTCAGACCTGTCAAAATATTCATAAGAATGTACTCATTAAATTGAAAGATCCAAGTTTTGTATCTGTGCTCATCCATCACTGATAGAAATGTGTTTCAATCGTTTATCATTAGAACAGAAGGCTCCAACTCCCCTTTCTAAATCTCGACAAAGGAATTATAATTACATGGGCGCATGAGGGGATATTGAAAATTAACAAAAAATTGGCTACTCACCAATGAATCCTTCCTTGGAAAATTTAAAGATTTTGATGTTTCGGAACTCTCAGCTGGTTCCTTCCTCAGTGGCAAGGTAAAAAGGATTAAAACGGAAAGGAGATAAAAGGAATAAAACCAGGAATATATACCACTATATAAATGTAACTTACAAAAAAAAAAAAAAAAAAAAAAAAAAAAAAAAAAAAGCAGAGTGAAAAAAGAATGAACTAAATAAAAAAGAACGTGGTGTCTATGTTAGGCCACTATTGCCAGATCCAAAGTGTGCACCAAAGGTAGGTACCCAAGTTCGATCAATGTTGCCAGTATCAAGGTTCAATGCAGGTTTGTATTTATGAATAAAGAACGATTCTTTAATTTCCCGTTGTTTTTTTGATTTTGCTGAACCTATTACCTTAACCTGTTTTATATTATGTGAATCTTGTTTTAGATGGAGCGCCAAACCCGACTTACCTCCTTCTTGTGACTTTTTTGGTTGTCTAACATGTTCATTCACACGCGTGTTAATATTAAGTTTAGTTTGGCCAATGTATGAGGAATCACATTTGCAATGGACGCGGTAAATACCTCCCTTATTTAATGGATCGACAAAACAGCTTTTAAATCCAGTGAGATGGTTTTGTAAACTTTTGGGGGGAATACTTGAAGCAGATATGTTATGCTTTGCAAGAATACGTTAAATTTTTGTTGAAAGTTGTGGAAAATAAGGAATTCCAATCCAAGTTTTTACTTCTTTGGAAGTTACCGTTTTGGGGACTTGCAGCGATCTATGTGTTTGATAAACCATTTTTGTAAAATACACAGCTTATAACCGTTTTCTTGTCCTATTTTTATATAAAAACTGTATTTCTTCATTGAGATCTTTTTGACGGTCACAAATTAATAACGCTTTACGAAAGAAGTTCTTCCAAATATCGGTCTTGTACATTGGCGGATGAGCTGACTGTTGATGAATGTAAGTAGTGCCTGCATTAGGTTTTCGGTATACTTTTGTAATAAATTTATTATGTGATCGGGTAATCAATAGGTCTAGAAATTGAAGGCCGTTATCAGATTCACGTTCAAGGGTGAACTTCAGTCTAGGATGCTGATTGTTTAATTGTTCAAATATTTGTGTAAGTGATTTTCGTCACGAACAAGTAGTAAAACATCATCAGCATAACGGTAATATCTAACGTATTTAAATGTGTCCTGCCGTAAAATAGACGTTTCAATCTGATTTAAAACAATATTTGACACTATTGGGGATAATGTGTTACCCGTGGCTAAGCCATCATTCTGAGAAAAGTAATGATCTTCAAATTGGAATATATTAGTTGTTAAATAAACCTCAAGTAATTGTAATAAAAAATTAGTTTCATAGGTAGAAGCGCCATTTTGTAATAACCAGGATCGAATACTATTGATAGTAAGTTCCAGTGGTATGGACGGACACATATCAACAACGTCTATGGAGGCAAGTAAAATGGCATTGGCATTTAAAAATGATGATAATTGTTGTTTTACGTCTAGACTGTTTTTTTTTACAACATATTTAAAACCACTATTGTAACTGCTGAGTTTTTTATATAACCATTTTGATAGTAAATAAGCTGGATGATTGAAACCTGATATGATCGAGCGAAGGTGGATGTCAGGCTTGTGCACCTTCGGAAGACCATAAATAATGGGAAAACTAGGTGCATGTATTTTTTATCATATCTATTTCAATGTCAATTAAAAGTAGTGAAGAATCAATTGTCGACTGTACCTTCTTAATAACCTGTGGTAACAGATTACAGGGATATGAAACAAAATTACATTTTTCTGCTATTTTTAAAATACCGGAAGCATATCTATACCATATCCATAACAACATATTGGTTTCCTTTATCAGCCTTAAACACCAGATTTCGTGTTTATTAAGAAATTTTCTAAATTTTGTAATAAGCCCTTGTACATATCTGGATTTTGGATATGGTCCTACCTTTTTGTATGAGTATAAAAAAGTATTGATATTGGCCAAGCATTCATTTCTAATAGATTGCGCGGAATGAATATCAGGTGCAAGGTCAACGGCTTTTTCTACTGAACAAATTATCTCCTCCAATGGAATGGAAAGCGGAAGGTAACTAAATTTTAAACCTAACCTAAAAATCTGATAGAATTTCTTAGGTATGTCAATATCGGTAAGGTTAACAAATAATTCTACAGGTGAATCGAACTCTATTTTTGTTGGTTTGCGTTTATTGAAAACAAGGGTACCATCTAGACGAGTGATTTTCTTTTCTAAGCGTGCAAATTTAATTTTGTATTCCATTCGTAGTCTAGCATGCAATCTATTATGGAGAATATGTGCGTATAGCGGGACAGTACGAAAAGTTAAAGACATCCAGATTTGATAGCAGTCATTATTGAGCCTGCTTATTAAAAAAGTATTTTAACCTAATAATTTGATTTAATGCTCTACTCTGTGCATTATAAACAATATTGTGTAAAGACTGATTAAAGTCAAAAACTCCCCACTAAAAAACACCGTCAAAAAGATCTCAATGAAGAAATACAGTTTTTATATAAAAATAGGACAAGAAAACGGTTATAAGCTGTGTATTTTACAAAAATCGTTCAATCACACACACAGATCGCTGCAAGTCCCCAAAACGGTAACTTCCAAAGAAGCAAAAACTTGGATTGGAATTCCTTATTTTCCACAACTTTCAACAAAAATTTAACGTATTCTTGCAAAGTATAATATATCTGCTTCAAGTATTCCCCTCAAAAGTTTACAAAACCATCTCACTGGATTTAAAAACTATTTTGTCGATCCATTAAATAAGGGAGGTATATACCGCGTCCATTGCGAATGTGATTCCTCATACATTGGCCAAACTAAACGTAATATTAACACGCGTGTGAATGAACATGTTAGACAACCAAAAAAGTCACAAGAAGAAGGCATGTCGGGTTTGGCGCTTCATCTAAAACAAGATTCACATAATATAAAACAGGTTAAGGTAATAGGTTCAGCAAAAAAAAAAAAAAAAAAAAAAAAAAAAAAAAAAAAAAAAAAAAAAAACGGAAATTAAAGAATCGTTCTTTATTCATAAATACAAACCTGCATTGAACCTTGATATTGGTAACATTGATCGAACTTGGGTACCTACCTTTATGCATACTTTGGATCTGGCAATAGTGGCCTAACATAGACACCACGTTCTTTTTTATTCAGTTCATTATTTTTTCACTCTGCTCTTTTCATCTCAGGATCTTTTTTTTTTAAGTTACTTTTATACAGTGGTATGTATTCCTGGTTTTACTCCTTTTATCTCCTTTCCGTTTTAATCCTTTTTACCTTGCCACTGAGGAAGGAACCAGCTGAGAGTTCCGAAACGTTTGAAAAATATTTAGGCTTTCCAAGGGAGGATTCATTGGTAAGTAGCCAATTTTTTGTTAATCTTGACAAAGGAAATTTAGATCACAGATGGAATGATATTATTTTTAATTATAAGAAAACACCAATTCACTAGGTAAGCTTTCTTTTTACACTTTCATACTTCGAATCTTCACAGCAATTAATTTTCTGCATCATATCAGTCTCCACTTGTTCAAGAATATCAGACGCAAGGAATACTTTTCTATTGTTCATCAGCTCACTGATAGTACTTAAAAAATCAATTTCCATAGTTCGTCACTGATAGTCTTTACGTGTTCATTGTGTCCGCATGGTACTGCTGGTGGAGGTCAAGTGCGACTTTCTTCACATATTTACAGTACATTTACGTACATTTTCTTCATTACTCTTACACATTACGTAAATTCCTTCATTTACCCCTTTTACCTCTACTGTTTTTCATTATACATTTTCCCCCCTTTTCGCCAATTTTTAGGCATGTCCACCTGGGTTCTTTGCCCTATTTCAATGTCTGAACTTCTCTCGTGATTTTGACGGCTTCTTTTCCCTGATTGTGACATTTATGGCGCTTATCAAACGAAGAAGGAAACAATTTCCAAGTCATCTTCAATTCTCTACTCAGATTTTATGTATTTAAATTCATCTTCAACAGCTAGAAAAGTGAATTAATGTAATCATGAATATATATATATATATATATATATATATATATAACAATTTTCAAACAGTGACCTATCTACTTTGTAATGGGTCTTTTTAAAAGGCCAAATCCAAACTGTTTTGAGAACTGAAAAATTTATTTACTTTTTTCTTTGAATGATTCTACTAGAAGGTTTGAATTAACTCACATATCACCTATTTAACAGCATAGAGAAATCAATTAAAAGATATCTACATTATTTGGCACTACTAACAATTACATTCTATTGATAGAAGGAGTCTATTTTTTTTTTTTTTAAATTTTATTTACTCATATTCTGGTAGCATTCACATAAAACTTAAAACATTTGAACCGTAAAGTAAAGACACTGAACGTTGTTTCCAATACTCCAATAATTGAAGACATTAATGCAGAAATCGAAATGAATTACTATATTTACTATAGCCTCTTGAATTAAAAGATAATCAAATATCTTATAGTTTGTAGATATAACAAATTTTTACCAAAACTGACGATGATTTCTGCTTTTACATGGGCTACTTTTCCATGTATAGTACTTCAATATTTTATAAATTTTAAAACTTTAATAGTTTAAAACTTCATCAAACACTTGAATCGATCATGCCGCTTCCCGGATTGGCGAATCGATTCAACAAAATTTAATTTATACTATTTATTTGTCTTTATCTATAAGAAAATCCTCTTTTAGTAACCCTATTTTCATATTCTAAATTCCTTCCTAGTTTCTCGTGATTTCTAATCTCAAACGCAATGTATTTCTTATATATATATCCATATGTCTGTTCGTCCGTGGGACAAAGAAATCTCAAGACTGACTTAATGAGTCACCACCAAATTTGGTCAGGGTATTGAGGGTAAAAAGTTAGCAATCAAGCTCGTTAATGGATGATATTCAAACCGGAAGTTGTAGAAATAAATAATTTTTGGTTTTTACGTTGAATAGTATAGAGCAAAAACGGTAATATATAGAGAGACGCGATTTTCTACAATTAATTAAGCGTCCAAGAATAAATTTCATGTCCATTATTAACTCTTTAATAAAACCGGAAGTTTTAGAAATCTAGTAAAAGTTGTGCTTTCAATGTTGATCTACATAGAGTAAAAAGATAAGAGATAGCGAAGAAGGGTTTTTAGAATAGATTTAATGCTTTAAGAACAAGTATTATCACAGTTCTGCGACCAAAATGATGCCCGGGATGTTTTGGTCGTTTCTTATAGATTTTGGGGCGTTGAGTCCAAAAATGAAGTCAGAATTTGCCCATCACGTCACATTTTCCTAAATAATCATCATCATTATTATCCTAAAGACGCCTCAAAAGATTACTAGACTTTTACGTTGGCAGCTCTGGAGACGTCCTTAATTGTCACAGAGATATGAATGATACCTCGTTGGAAAGCTTATGGAATACAGAATTTAACAAGGTATCACTCATGCTTCTACGTTCAATACATTTAGAAGAAAATGCTAAAGAAAATTGTTTTCCTTATTGCCTTTACTTTCGGGGCTCTGGCAACCCTGATCGTTAACGTACGCACGCAAATATATATATATATATATATATATATATATATATATATATATCACATGCAGACCTGACATTGGGTCCACGCACATAAAAAATTAGGATCGTAGATCCAATGGCAAGGGGAAAAAAATTCGGAACCCTGACTTTACTATGGTCACCTTGTATTTCCCACCACCACCATTTTCCTCCGTTTGGCAGTCCTGGCGATGCCAAATTGTCATATGGACATGAATGATACTTGTTTGGGAAGCTTATGGAACACAGATTCCAACGAAATATCACTCATGTCCCGCCGTCCCATACGCTTAGGAAAAGTAGAGAACCATAACAGTGTTGTCAATGCTAAAATAAAATAAAAATAAAAAAAATTGAAAAAAATGCTTGCACTGCCTAAGGATTCTACTGAGTTATTAGATCTCGATTGAAATCAAGGAAACCTACTTGCGCCGGGTACAACGTTTTCTTGGTACCGGTCTCGTGAAAAACTGTTCCATATTTTACTGAAGATTGTATATTGTATATTGTAATTATATTTGTGGTTTGATGGGACAGTATCAAATACAATACAATGCATCTGATAGGAGGTTGTTCATCAATTCATCTAAAAACATTCTAAAAGCTGTCCTCCTGCATAATGGCAATACATATGCATCTCTTACAATTGACCACTCCACTCATGTGAAAGAAACGTTATGAGAGTCTGAAATTAGTACTGAAGAAAATCAAGTATGAAGAACATGGGTGGTTGGTATGTGGTCACTTTTAAGTTCTCTCTATGTTATTTGGATAACAAGCGGGTTATACTAAATTTCCATGTTTCCTTTGCTTAAGGGACAGCCGTTACAGAGAAAATCGTTGTATCGACAAACAGTGGCCACAAAGAAATGCTCTCAAACATGGTGGCAAATGTTGTGAGGGAGGGCCTAATTCTTGCTAGTAAAGTTCTGCTACAACCGCTCTACATCAAGTTAGGTCTTGTAAAACAATTCATCGAAGTTCTCCTTAAAGATAGTGAATGTTTCAAGTATCTGTGATCCAAGTTTCCAGGTTTATCAGATGGAAAACTGAAGGAAGACATTTTGGTTGGACCTGATACAAGGAAACTCGTCGCCAACTCTCGTTTCCTTGAAGGTATGAATGACACGGAAAAACAAGTTTGGATTGCTTTCGTAGAAGTGGAAAAGTTCTTGGGCATTGTGAAAGTGCCAAATTACAGGAAATTGTCCAAAATATGTTGGCAGCGTTCAAAGCTCTTGGTTGTTCCATGAGCTTAAAGATTCTTTCTTGCATTCTCATGTTGACTATTTCCCCGAAAACTTGGTAAGCGCAGAACAAGGGGAGCGGTTCCATCAGGACTTAAGGGTAATGGAAAGAAGATATCAAGGCAAATGGAGTGTTAACATGATAGTGGACTTTTGTTGGATGATCCTCAAGGACATTTCAGTATCATCCTAGAAACAGAAATACACCAGGAGAAGTCTACAAGGCCAAAAGAAGCGCTTCCATAAACATCAATGACAGGTACGCTTTATTCCAATTTCATAAATGTTTTGTAGTTATTAATATAGTCTTTTCCCTGGATCTACGATAGGTTTTGGAATGATTTTGGGTATAATATTTCATGATGCGTAGAATGATTTGGTGATATTTTGTTCACATGCAAGTATAACGCAGGGTTGCCAACTAAAAATAAACAAATGTTTGCTTTTCAAGAAAGGGATTTTTTCGTACATTCTCGGTCCGTAATTTCCCTTCTGATATTGGGCACCAGGAGATCGTAATATTGTATGGAGTGATGGTGTTAGAGGAATAAGTTGATATACAATTTATTTCTCTGCTGCAATTGAATAGGGCATAAGAAATTTCTAAATTAATTAGGATGAACTGGGAAATACTTTAGGAGGAAATAGGTACAAAATATAATATTTTTCCCCACTTCAGTTTCATCCGATCCTGACCAAACTTGCAGATTATGTTGCCAGTATTTAAAAGTTATTTTTCGGAAATAAGTTATATTTTTACCACGCAGGGTTGCTAACCCACAAAAAGTTTATTATATTTTTTAAGAAAGGACACTTTCTCCCAGTTTTCAGTTCATAATATTCCACCGGTGCATTTAACTAAAAGTATTAGTACATTTTCTAAACGTGTGGTTTCGGACAATTAAAAAAAGGAATTCCTCTACGATAATCAGGGGCTGGGTAATACGTCTCTAAGTAAAAATTTACACAAAACACGAAAAATTGACGGATTTTTAAGGGAATTATTAATTTGCCGAAAAACCTGACGTGATGCAGGGCAATGGAGGCCATTTTCGGTTTCAGCACGTCGAAATCAATAAGAATCAGCAAACATATCCAGGGCATCAGTAAAAAAAGTTTAATTTTGCAGACCTGTATTATCATCTCTCTACACCTTCTGTTCAAACCAGAAATGGCTTGAGTAAACCACATCCGACTTTAATGTTGATTATCATAGAATAAGTATCGTAATAAAAAGCAAGAAACGATTTTCTGTAATCAATTAAGAGCCCTAAGAATACAGGGGTCATTATGAAAGTAATGCGCGTGATTTTATTGTGACACGACTATTCATGGCAGCGCGGTAAAACCGGTCAGGCAATGTGGTGGAGGGTCGGTCCTTCCAATGCAGTCGATCGCCAGTTTTCTCCGAGCAGTGTGAGCAGAAAGACGTGCCTCCGTGTGTGTTGTTTTCGACTTTGTAACACGGCGCCATGGAGATTTCGCTTGAACAGTGATACGCCACCAGGTTTTGCGTGAAGCTTGAAACGAATGCAACCGAAATATTTCAGATGCTTCAAGAGGCCTTCAAGGACGTGTGCATTTCAAGGTCACAGTCCGGGAGGTGGCACAAGGCATTCAAGGAGGGCCGGAAGGAGGTAACCGACGAACCTCGTTCTGGGCATTCAACAACGGCCAGAACCGACGAAAATGTGGATCGTGTACTATGATAAACTCATTTGTGCATTATTTTTGGTGTATTCAGTTCAGACGATTTAATTCACTTTCATTTTAAAGAGACTGTTATATTTACAACAGCGCTATGCATTATCGCACGGATAGCAACATACAGCAGACGAAAAGACTGACGGACTTGGCAACCAACGGCAGCCAATCACAGCTCTACCTGCGATTACGTCATCTGGTAGGCAAGGCTCGCGCAAACAGCGATAATAAGAGAGAATCCGCGGGAAACAATCATCAATTGGCGCGCAGACACTGATGGACGAACAAGATGAACAAACTCAATTTACTTTACGAACAAGATGTAGTAAAAGCTGCATCTATGGATTAATTTGAAAGCTATAGAAAACTTGCATCCGATATCATCCACGATAAGTTAGATTACAATACATCTTTATTATTATAAAGAACCTATTCGTTGTAAAAGGACATGTAAGTAATATGATTCTATAAAGAAATACGCCTATATTCCTGTGTATCATTTGCTTTAGTTGCGTCTAAAAGTGATGCCTCATGTTCTTTGCCTTGTTGTGCATGGTGCAATATATTGATACAAGTGCATTTTTAAAGTGTTCAATTAATTTTCAATTTCACGATGCTGAAATTTTGTTTCGTTTACTAATTTAAAGTTATTAATCGAATTTTCTTCTATGTGTGGTTAGCGGTGGAAGAAGGTATCATTTTGTGATAACTTGTTTCTTCGTTAACGCTCGGAAGAAAAATTCAATTAATGGCTATCTAATTTGATGTTTGCTCTACTTGGATTACCATCCTATGGAGTAAACGCAACAGTACGCGAAGTTATGCGTTCTGATCGTCGATTGAGCATCCAGCAAATTGCTGACACCCTACACATGTCCACATTTCCGATACATGGGATAGCGACCGACCATGACAATGTCCCCAGCCACACATCTTTCATCGTTACAAACTTCCTGGCCTGGAGCAACACCCCGGTGGTCCCCCATACTCCTTACAGTCCCGACCTGGCTCCATGCGACTTTTTTTCCCGACTGAAGAGAAAGTTGAAAGGAAATCATTGGGAGACCGTGGAAAACATCCAAAAGCAAGTTACAACGTTCCTGAGAGACATTCCCGTCAAGGACTTTCAGGGTGCCTTCCAGGCGTGACAGACACGTCTCCGCAAGTGTATTGAAGCAGGGAGAGTATTTTAAAGAATTCTAAGCATTTGTACGGGTCAGATCAATAAATATATTTTTCCCAGAAAATGCGCATTATCTTTATAATGGATCCTGTATATTCTATCTCCATTTTAATCTCTCGACTAAAATCAGAAGTGGCAGAAATCAACCACTTCCGATTTTAACATTAATCATAACAGAGTAGACTCTGTAACATAACGAGAAGCTGTTTTCTGCAATTAATTAAGCGTGCCAAGAATATATATATTTCCACTCTAATCTTTTTACTAAAACTTGAAATGGTAGAAATCTGCTACAACTTCCAGTTTCAATATTAACTGCGAAAATATCACACCATACAGACCAAAACTTTGTTGGTGTACACGTGACAACACTTCTTGTTAAAAACAGAGTAAACTATGTTGAAAAACTTATTGCAAGTACATCTAACTGCAGAGTTTCGAGTCTATAAACAACTAATGATATTCTAATTTCAAATCATTGGGAAATTATTTATTTTATTTTATTTTTTAATTATTTTTTTGTTTTATTAAAAATTATGCAACCCAACTCATTGAACAGAAGAAGAAAATTCATATTTGAGTAAAAAAAATTTCTAACTAATAAAACTAAATTGTTCGTTTATCTATTTTCTTAATGCAAACTTTACAGTTACAGTAGAACATATTTTTACTCATTTTTGCTAACTATTCATCTACTACATTCTCGTAAACTATTTAATTGTAAAACCAACAATACATGTTAAAATAAGGGACGCCGTCAAGGTTGGACGACGACAAGCCTGGACACTTAATTTTGGTCGCTCCCGACAAGGTTGGACAACGACAAGCTTGGACGACGACAAGCTTGGACAACGACAAGCTTGGACACTTCTCAATTTATCCTCTTGCACCAGTCTCGAACGAATTCCTGAGGTGTCCAAGCTTGTCGTGGTCGATCCCGAAAAGCCTGGACACATCTCATTTTGGGTCGTTGACGACAAGGTTGGACGACGACAAGCCTGGACACATTCCTGGGGTGTCCAAGCTTGTCGTGGTCGATCCCGACAAACCTGGACACATCTAATTTTGGGTCGCTGACGACAAGGTTGGCCAACGACAAGCCTGGACACATTCCTGAGGTGTCCAGGCTTGTCGGGATTGATTTTGGATCGCTGACGACAAGGTTGGCCAACGACAAGCCTGGACACATTCCAATGGGCCGATTTGGTGCATTCAAAGCACGTAGAAATAAGTTTGTTTAGCGCTGAAAGAGCAGCATTGCGTGAATTTCCACCAGAAAAGTTTCGTTCCGTTTCCAGGCTCGGGAGATGATAAATACCCCGGAAAGTAGCACCGCAGGCTCCATAAAGTTGCTTTCTTCCTTTTTACCAAAAATATTTCAATTCAAATATAAATTTTATGAAAATGAATATATTTGTGCGTGTGTATGAAAAGGTACAAGTTCGCGGGTATTGAGCTATTTGTGTTTTCTTAATGTTTGTTAAAAGTAATAACCATATAGAATGTGGCTTGAATACAATTTCAGCATTAAAAATTACTTTCATAAAGTTAAAAAAAAATTATACACTTTTTATATACAGGGTTTTTATGTACATTTAATTTGACAAATCAAAATATCTTTGGAACGAAGAACAATTTTCAAATTCGGTTTACGCAACATAGTGTAGGGGGGCACCGTGAGACGCTATAGAGTAGTATCTGTGGATCTAGTCTTTTTCTTCTTCTTCCCGAGTATTATCGATATGCAAAATACTGATTCCCCATTTCATCCACGGTAGTTCGCAGTGGAACAACATAAACAGTCTCGTTAATGTATCCTACCCCACACAAAGTGAGAACAGGTGATAATCCACTATTAGAGATCCTCTGCTAGAAATTCTAGAAAATTTCTATGCAGATTTTTCGAATATCACTTCTGATAAAAACATCACCCTTATTGAAAATATTATACTGATATTTCCAGTAAGTATATTACAATGTATACACGGTGTCCGGTGAGGAAATGCAAAGATTTTGGGATGTGATGGGGAGGGGGGATCGGGAAGGTCATGCTAAGCAAAAATGCTTATGTAAACATAGCGTCTATTCCCCTTCGTTTTGGTGATAGGGGTGGGGGTAACGTTTTTCGTGGTGCACTTGCCGACATTATAGCCCACCCTGTAGTTGGTCTTACGTTACATGCAGTTTATCCAAGTATTTTCCTATTTTTTAAAGGTTACTAGCCTTAACGCCCGACTTCGTACGGGGAGATCTGGTTTCTTAAAAATATTTTGGAATACTATTACCTATTTCTACTACATTATACTACTACTACTACTACTCCTACCTACTACTACTACTACTACTACCTACTACTACAATTACCTACTACTACTACTACAACTACCTACTACTACCACTACTACTACTACAACTACCTACTACTACTACTGCTGCTACCACTATTACCTACTACTACTAATACTAATACTACCACTACTACTACTGAAACTACCTACTGCTACTAACACTACAACTACCTAGTACTACTACAGCTACATACTACTAGTATTATTACTACACCTACTATTACTACTACTACTACTACTACACCTACCTGCAACTACTACTACTACTACTACTACACCTACTATTACTACTACTACTACTACCTACTACTACTACTACTTACTACTCCAACAACAACAACAACAGCAACTACTACTATTACGGCGTTTGGAATGTTAACATTGATCTAAGTGACCTCAAAACCTATGTACAAGACCTATGTACAGGATGTATTGGTCATTTTCGACAAATTTTACATTTTAGCCCCTCCACCTTCGCTAGGGGTATTCCACTCCAACATAATTATCCACCAGACTATAAGGTATATGTGTGCCAAGTTTCGTTCAAATCGGTTTAGTCGTTCTTAAGATATTTCATTAACAACATTTATGCCATTATTTATATTTCAACCCCTCCACCTCCGCCCCTGGACGCGCGAGGGGTGTTCTACTCCAATATTATTTTCTGCCAGACTATAAGCTATGCGTGTACCAAGTTTCGTTCAAATCGGTGTAGTCGTTCTTAAGATATTTTATTAAAGCCATTTATTCCATTATTTATATATATTTCACCCCCTCCATCTCCGCCCCTGGACGCGCTAGGGATGTCCTACTCCAACATTATTATTCGCCAGACTATAAGCTATACGTGTGCCAAGTTTCGTTCAAATCGGTGTAGTCGTTCTTAAGATATTTCATTAAAACCATTTATTTATACTATTATTTATATTTCACTCCCTCCACCTCCGCCCCTGGACGCGCTAGGGGTGTTCTACTCCAACATTATTATTCGCCGGACTATAAGCTATATGTGGGCCAAGTTTCGGTCGAACCGTTCTTAAGATAATTCATTAAAACCATTTATGCAATTATATCGCCATTTAAAAAGCATTGTGTAGTGTTCCACCCCCTCCCCCTCTGCAACGGGGTGAGTATGGGGTAGCTAACCCCGACAGTGTTGGTTGCCTAGTAGCAAGAAATATTTGTGCCAGGTTTGGTCAAAATCGGTTCAACCGTCTAGGAGGAGATGTGGAACATACATACATACATACATACATACATACGTACATATATACAATCATTTTTATATATAAGGATAACCGTTACTTGGTTAATAAGCCGTTTTTCTACAAAACTGGAAATACAATACTATTCTCAAACATACGAAAGCTCTACATTTCCACGTAGGAACAGAAGTTACAATAAAAATTGTGACAATAATAACAGTAACAATTAAAATAAGAGAAGAAATTATAATAATCATTATTACTAAACAAGCAAAATTGTTTGTTTCCAGTGGAAGTCATTATTTAACAAATAAACCGATTAGTAAGAAGTGTTTATGGCTTCTAAAGAAGATAACAACTTGACACCTGTGTATAGTTTTCCCCAAATCAGAAACTTTTTCTCTACTGACAGAGTTTCTACTCAAGAGCAGTGAAAAATTGTGTTGCAAAAGAGAATTAAAAAAAAAAAAAAAAAAACCTCCGTTACTTCCCTATTGTATGCAGTGTTGAGACAAATTGCAGATCCCCTAAAAGCCTGTTTCATTAGCTTTAAAACAAGCTATAATATGTAATGTAAGACCAACTACAGGGTGTGCTATAATGTTTGAAACAAGAATGGGCAAGTGCAAGATGCAAAAAGGTATCTCCACCTCTATCTCCGAAACCCTATATGTTCACATAAACATTTTTGCTTAGAATGACCTTTCCTATCACCTCCCAAAGTCTTGGATCCAATATGGTGGCCGAAAGCATTTGTCATAAAAATACAGAGCCTAGACGCTGAGGCTAGAGACACCAAATGTGGTATAAATAATGACCATCACGAGGAGGTTAGAAGCAGAAAATAAATTTGGGAAAAGTCTCCATCCTGAATCTAATATGATTCCTAAAATATAAGCACAGTATATGCACAGCCCGAACTACTGAACCTAAAAATACGAAATTTGGTATAAAACCCTTTCATCAAACGTGCATTAAAAGAATAATAAAAATGTTCAAGAAGTTGCCATCTTGAATCCAATATGGCGGACGAGAATATATTTCACAGTCACTGGGGATAGAAACACCAAATGTAACACAAATATTGATTATCAATATGTGATCACGCAATGAAGTACGAAAAAATCGTCATCTTGAATCCAATATGGCCTCCTAAAATAAAAATCAAAGCTATATGTACAGTCAAAGTTCTGAAGTTATATGTACCAAATTTGGTAGAAATATTTTTGAGAATGAGCAAGTCAAGGAAACAACGCCAAATTTTGTAAAAAAAAATGCCATCGTGGATCCTATTTGGAGCCTAAATAAAATAAGGAGTGTATATGCACAAACCAAATGGCTGAAGCTATACAAACACAGAGTTTGGTATAAATGTGCATTATGATAAATTGGTAAATCCATTAGGTAAATTGGATAATACCAAGAATGCAATGGAGGGAATACGAGGATATTCGGCGTATACTCACCTTCAATTTTGAGACACCATTGTATGGCTACCTAAAATTTATGAAGTCTATATACCGCATCTATAGAGTGTGTAATAAATGTCAGAGCGTATCCCACCTAAAATTTTAGGATGACATCACTGGAAACTTTGAAAATGTTGTCATCTTGAATTCAATACGGTAACCGTACATACAATTTTAAAGTAGCCACCGTTTCCGTACAATGTAAGCGTAGTTTGTTTTCGTCCACTTTTTCTAGGGCTTTTCAGACATCTTCGCTTTTTTTCTGTATTTTCATTTTGTTGGTTAAATTCAGATGGCAATTAGTAGTTGTTTCGATTAAAGTCATATACAGAGAAAAGTTCCTATTTCGTGATTGCGACCATATTGAATCCAAAATGAAAACCATTTCAAAGTTTCATATTATCCCATTTACGTAGTCATCATAATGCACATTTATACCAAATTCAGTGTTTCTGCCTTCATCCATTTATTGGGTTGTGCATATACTTTCGTTATTTATTCAGGGCGCCATACTGATCCACGATGGGAACTTTTCTACATTTGGTATTCTTCCCTTTACCTGCCCATTCTCATGAATATTTCTACCAAATTTAGTACCTTCGATTTTTATTATAGGAGGCCATTTTGGTTTCAAGACAACGACTTTTTCACACTTTATTTATCATTTCGTGATCACATCTTGATAATCAATATGTGTATTTCATTTGGTATTTCTATCCCCAGCGATTGTGAAATACATTCTCATCCACCATATTGGATTCAAGATGGCGACTTCATGAACTTTTTAAAGAAAGTATTTTCGTAACACACGTTTGGTGAAAGGTTTTTATATCAAACTAGCAGCGTTCACCCCGCTTCGCTGCGGTCACCCCGGAACGCAATAAACTTTGTTACTTAGATAATTTTTACTTTTTCGCTTTCAAGTGATATGATAAAAACCATAGAAGATTGCACTAATGTTAACATTATATCGCCTGTCATTTATGTTAACCCGCCCCGCTTCGCTGCGGTCACCCCAACCCGCCCCGCTTCGCTGCGGTCATCCCCGAACGCAATAAACTTTGTTACTTAGATAATTTTTACTTTTTCGCTTTCAAGTGATTTATAGCGCCTGTCAGTTATGTTAACCCGCCGAGTCACAGGGTCATGCGGGTTGCATATAAATACGTTTATTTTTATACCTATGATGAACTAATAACAAAGGATTTGTACGTATGGACACCTGAATGGTCAATTATCTCAAGACACTGGTAATTGAAAATTAAAGTGATATGATAAAAACCATCTAGGGTCCACATCCTAACAACCCCCCAAAAATGAAAGAAATCGGTTCAGCCGTATTAGCGTGATGAGCGGACAAAGGATTTTTTGTACGTATTGACACCTGATTGGTCAATTATCTCAAGACACTGGTAATTGAAAATTAAAGTGATATGATAAAAACCATCTAGGGTCCAAATCCTAACAACCCCCCAAAAATGAAAGAAATCGGTTCAGCCGTATTAGCGTGATGAGCGGACAAAGGATTTTGTGCGTTCTCTTTTATATATATAGATTTCGTATTTCTAATTTTCATTCTCATTCCCATTCATCATAATCAACATTTGTCTTTGATGTTTCTAGCTTTAGCCATTTGACCTAGAAATATAGATGAAGGTTCTGAGGTCCAGGGACTTTACCGTCCTTTAAAAATAGGACAAATTGCAAGAAAGGGTATTTTTTGCGGGGATATGAAGATTCGGTGTAGGGAAGTTCGGTGCAGGCCCTGGACATAAGGTGGACGCTTCCAGACCCTGGACCTGTTGTATCAGCAATCCATCATTCCTAGCAATTCTTGTGCAGTTTAGAACATTTTAAAATGATATAATGCATTGAGGAAAAATAGTTTTTAAATATTAATATATATATATTTGACTGTACTTCTCTATAACCATCTATCTTCTGCTGTTCTTTTCCATGCTATTTTACAGTGCTTTTTCATTTCGTCACTCCATCTTGTATTACGACGCTTTCCTGGGCGTTTCCTGTCTCTAGGTATCCAGTCGAGAACTGCCTTTGTCCATCTGCCATCAGTTCTTCTTACGATATGTCCCGCCCACTGCCACTTCAGTCCCTTTATTTTCGCAATAATATCCGTCACTCCTGTCATCTTCCTGATCCACATATTTCTTTTCCTATCTCTTCGGGTTATTCCGAGCATACATCTCTCCATGCTCCTTTGTGTAGTCTGCAGACTGTGAATGTCTGATTTTGTTGGTGTCCATGTCTCAGCCCCGTATGTCAAAACAGGAAGAATACATTCATTGAAAACTTTTCGTTTCAGACACATCGGCAGTTTACTTTTTAATATGAGTATATATATATATATATATATATATATATATATATATATATATATATATATATATATATATATATATATATATATATATATATATATATCACTGGCGTGACAGACCTTGCGGCCCTAAGCCTGCCCCAATATCATGTGCAATTATTTCCACCTGAGTGATGACCGTGGGGTCAGCACTGCGCACATTTGAACCAAATTATTTTAGTACTAGTTGGCCAATGAAAATAAAGTTTTAGTCTAAAATGACAGTCTTTATTGAGGCAATGAAACTGTTGCAAATATTAAATGAAAATACTCTTCCTTAGTTATATATATTTAATTTTTTAAATGTTGTTTTTTTTCTATTCAACAGGTGGGGTGAATAGGAACAAGCATTAATTTTTTGGTGTTACTTTCCTATTGCATTGCAACTGACATGAATTATCATCATTCCCTTACAGTAAGGCTTTGGCTGCGAGAGTTTCCTTTTTACCTGCCCAAAATGGAAATCGAACACATCTGGAACGTCGGGATAGCCACACACGAAATCGATATCTGAGATTTTTCGGAATGACGTTGAAGAAAACTTACGAGCAAATTATTTTTCAACTTTGGAAATGTTTTCCCTTATTTGTTAAGATATCTTTTGAACATCAGTGTTATGTCATACTCTTGTACGGAATAACCCTACTCTGCACACTCCACAATTTTATCAATAATCATTTCTTCTTCTTTTTTTATTTTTTTATTTTTTACAGTATTCGATCTTGAGACTTCACGTTATATTGGTTTACATGTCTCTGTAAAACTGCTGTGGGTATGTCATATTTTTTACTAACACATCTTTTACGTTAGTTTGTTAACCATAATGCCCTTTTAGCTTTTTCAGTTAGGTCATTTGGGTATTTGCGATATTTTTTGGCACGGGGTTATGGTTTATTAAAGACATTACGTACCTGTCCACGTGCCACTCTCAAAAATGCTGTTGTTAATATATAAAAATGTCTTTAAATCAAATTATGAAATTTCAAAACTAGTTTTGCACATGAAACATCGAAGTACAGTCAAAAACAAATTCTTTGAAGTCTCACAAGTCAAATTGCTTGGAGCGCCACCTTTGGAGTGAACAAAGTTAAACTAAGTTAATTAGTATTAAGATTCTTTGAACTGTAGACCTCGCGATAAATTTCTGAAAGTTTTACTTAGGTTCGTCAGTTCTCATTCTTGGATAATTCATTTTCATTTTCTGGCTACATCCTTAGCTGATTTCACCACCCCTTCCATCTTCCTCCGAAACAAAAGTAATTCTCCAAGCATATTTGTTCATTTCCTGTCAAAGTATCGTTTCGATTCATCAGGTTCCATTTTTGATCACCCCTGTTTCATTTTCTGGCTACACCCTTAGCTATTTTACCCCCACCCCCTCCGTAATAATATGCCGTAATCCGCGAAGTACGTTTGCTCGTTTTCTGTGAAACCCACACAGCACATAATGTATAATATACGCATATTAAACGTCTAATACACGTTAGAATGTTTATTATACGTTTAATATACGTATATTATACATTGTGTGTTGCGTGGAAAGTTTTGTTTCGATTCGTCAGTTTTCACTTTTAGATCACCCCCTTTTCATTTTCTGGCTACACCGTATCCGATTTCATGCATCTCCGGAAACAAAGGTCGTAATCCCCGATATATGTTTGTTCATTTGCTGTGACAGTTTCGTTTTGATTCGTCAGTTTTCAATTTTAGATCACCCCCGTTTTTGTATTCTTGCGATTTTATTCCTTATCCGATTTTACCCCGCTCCCTCCGAAACAATAGGCCGTAATCCCCAAATATCTTTGCTCATTTGCTGTGAAAGGTTTGTTTTGATTCGTCAGTTTTAATTTTTTTTTTTAGATCTTTCTTTTCCGTTTTCTGGCTACACCCTTATCCGACCCCCCCACACCTGCGAAGTAACAGGTAATGGCCGAAATATGTTTGGTCATTCCCTGTGGAAATTTCGTTTTGATTCGTCCGTTTTCATTTTTAAATAACCCTCTTTTCTACTTTCTGGCTACACCCTTATCCGATTTTTACCCCCTCCCCTTCCTCCGAATCAATAGCTCATAATTGCTTATTTATTAAGCTCTTATAACAGAGAGTAGTTCATCAAATTCGTTTTTAATTGTGGTTTTCTTCGTTTTTCTATATTTTCGCACTATTAAGAGGGAATTTCACCCCCTTCCCCTGGTCCGATTTTGTTTCCCAACGAACTCGACCTGTCATTTGAACCAATAAACACTCTGTGAAACGAACAATAGACCTCGTGATAAACCTGCGAAAATTTCATTCGTATTTGTCAATTTTCACTTTTAGATAACCCCCTTTTGTAATTTTCTAGCTACACCCTTGTCCGATTTACCCCCCCCCCTTTCCGAAGAAATACCTCCAGATCCCCGAAGTATATTTGCTGATTTATAAAGCTCTTGCAACAGAAAATAGACCATTAAATTCGTTTTTTTTTTTTATTTTCTGTGTTTTTCTACATTTTTGCACTTTTAATGGGGTTCCACTCCCTCCCCTTGGTTCGATTTTGTTCTCCAACGAATGATCTGTAACTTGAACAAATAAACAATCTGTGAAAGTTTCATTTGAATCGGTTCACGCGTTCGACTTTTATCGTGCGACATACACACAGACAAACAGACAACACAAATGCCAAACTTTCGACTAGAAGACTTCGCAAGCTCGGTCAAAAATTGTCAAGAGTAATGTAGCTAAAAATAGTTGCAGAGAAAAAATGTTAAAGCAAGTCGCCAATCCTATTATTGCATGCATAGCAAGATTAGAGTATGAAGAGTACCTCAAACAATTAATATAGGGTTTCTCTTGCATTTATAAAACCTAAGAGTGAACAAATTAAAAAAAAATGAAAGTTTTGTTCGTATTCACCCCACTTGAAGGTATAAAGCAGGGATTTTTACCATAAGATCTGCAGGGCAGGGATTTTTCTATATTCCTCAAAACTCCCCCTAACATCCCTTCAAAATTATTGAGAAACCCATCCTTCTCACTTATAGCTAGGAAGTTTCGGCGCAGGAACCTTCAATGCAAGAAATTATTATAATAGTTGTATTTCCACAAAAAACTATGAGACATGCATGGTATAAATTATTTAAGTCCTGCAGTAGGCCTACTTTTTTTTTTTTTTTTAAAAAAAGGCATGTTTTGATATGTAATGACATATATTATCTCTTGCAGGTCTTATTTTACCCTATCATTAGTCTAGACATTATTATGAAGGTAGGATTCAAATGAATACATTTGCTTCTAAATCCATGAAGTATCTGGGTTGTATAAAATATTTTATGGATACAAAAAATAAAAAAAAATATATGGATGATGTAATGGAAAATAATATTATGGAAGCAACACATATAGACAGGGTTGGAAATGGAAATTTACAAGTTATGGAACGCTGTAGTCCGCTCCGGTCCGAGTCGAGCCCTGATTATAGGACAACCTACTTTCGTGCATGGCAAAGTATTTACATTTTAACCAATAAATATCAACATTTTTTATCTTCTTATTGGATCACACAAACTGTTGTAGATGATGAATCTAAATTTAGTATGAATATACACAGTGGCGGCGATTGGACGTTAAAAGTGGGGGGGGGCAAGATATGATCTGAATATGTGTATATCAATGTTAGTGTTTCTGGTTGTTTCTAACACTTTGAAGAAAGGTTGTATAACTAATAGGATACTATCTTTTTCAGTTAAAATGCCGTATATCGTGTTTCATATTTAATTAAATAAATTCACAAGAGCAACGCACACTGGTACTAACCCTTGATTCCTTACTCATGAACATCTTAAAATTCTGTCTGGAAAATTGTGTGATCAGATTATTTAACAACATATTTGTAAAACAAATAAATAGAAAGGATATTATTAATCAAACTAATGAATAATGAGGCTCGTTTTGTAGAAGTTATATTGAAACTGGGGATTAATGAACAACTTATATTTTTAATTCCACACTTGCCATTAAATGTATGTTATTACTGTTATTGATCTTGTTTCTGAAAGAGTTTTTGGTGTTGTGAATGCTGTTCACAACTTCAAATGTTTGTTAGGCGAACTTTACAAGGTGTTCAGTAAGTCATCTACATCTGCAACACTTAAAAGTATCACGACTGTCACAGATGTCGCAGGACTGCTGAAAATCAAAAGATTGTTTCAGATACGTTGGATTTCAAATGAGAAGGATGCATTATTGGCAGTCTTTACATAATTTTCTTGTATAATGCAATTCCTACTTTTGGAGTATGAAAATACTGACCATTTCAACAGAGACAGTTTTAAACTGAGTGGTATTTACAAATAATAATAATAATAATAATAATAATAATAATAATAATAATAATAATAATAATAATAATAATAATAATAATAATAATAATAATAATAATAATAATAATAAACTGTCGGGGAAAAATAACATTCTATTGCTCGTTTTTCTTCTGAATATTGCGTCCATTCTGTCTAATATTAGTAAAATGATGCAAAAGGAAGCAGTTTCGTACACTGAAATAGAGAAAAAATTGGCTCTACAATCCAAGCTCTGAGAGAAATGCGTATGAAAGATGATGTCAACCAAAGTCTTTGTAAAGATAAGTATTTAGTGCACTGCAGATAAGCATCTGATACAGGGAGTGATGATAGTGAGTTTGATCAAATAAGGGGGCAGGTAATCCAGGGTTTAACCCTATAATGCGCAGTGTTAATCCAAATTAACAAACCATGTTGAGTGTGATACCTTGAAAGTCATACCGTAGATGGTGCCACTTCTGTTTGAGATGGTTTCCTTTAAGCCGTGCCATCTGTTATGAACACTCATAATTGCATCTCTTTCGGAAGGATAGGTTTTCCAGCAGTTTCTGTTGCGAGGGCGGATACAGCGTGGGTGAAATGCATTGCTTTGTTTATTTTTGAAGCAAGAGGAGTCGAAAACAGGGAAATTTTTCTTTGAAAAAATATTTTTCTAGAAGGTATGTGTCTGTTGTTTATTTTAAGTGCTTCTAACTTATCACACTAATTTCGTTTTGTATTTGATCGTCCGAAATATGTTTGTATATTCTGATTAACATTGAGCAACTACGAACCTCTTTTACTAAGAATCAAACATTTCTTCGATAGGCCTAATGGAAAGTTTTAAAGGTTGGTTTCTTACCTTCTTTTCTTTGACTTTTGTTGGAATTTTTATTGGCTCATGGAAAGCATTGTTGCGGGTAGTGTATGCTATCAGTGTTACCAACTTATGAATGAAAATAATATGAAGTTGAACACGAAAAAATACTAAACGTAACAACGTCATTTCAGACATCTTTCTCTATTTTTTTTTTTCGATTTTGTGTTACTTTGTAAACCTCAGTTACTCTTTCTCTCTCTTTCCTTTCTGTTACTCTTTAGTATTATTTACCGATTTATTGCCCGATAAAGATTCTTGAAGACTGTAAAAGCTTATATTACTTTAACAGATGAGCAAGAATATATTTCGGAAAAACGATTCGTTCAGCCACACATACCTCCTGACAACAGTGAGGATGAGCAGCTCCAGGTAAGCGATAGAGTTAGGAGTTCTAGATTCAGACGATGAAGAATGGCGTCCTAAATCTGAAACTTCAAATGGATCAGAAGATATGTTCAACACTATTGTACTCCAGTATTTTACATTGATTTAATTGAAATAGATACTTTTAGATTAATAAATTGAAATAATCATTTTTTTTTCTTTCTTCAGATGAAATAGTGAATGCCAATTCCAGTCAGGCTACAACTGCTGCCAGTCGTCAGCCCGAATGGAAAAGAATAGGGTAAAGTAAGGTATATTCGTAGTATAAGTAATTTCGTGATAGTTTTTTAAGCAACTGTAGGAAAGAAACTTATCCGAGTAAGATATCCACTTCTTGCCACAAGATCGAGCATGGATCCAGTTTCATGTGTAGGCCGGCGCAGCTGGGCCTTGTGCACAAATAGGTTTGAAGGGAAACAAACAAGACAGAAGAATTAGTATTGTTTACATTGTGAGGAAGATTGTGTCACGTCTGTTATTTTCATGAGATAACAACGAAAGCAAAACAAGGCACGTAAATATTGGTGTTTGGTTTCATAACTGATATATTAATTTAATTTTCTGCGGTAGTAGTGTGTCTCTGTGTCGCTTTTTAAACATTTTAGACTCTTAAGAACACATGTAAAATTCTTAATGAACATTTGCATCTATGGAAAAGTTGCCAAGTAGCTTGAAATCAGGGCTTCATTTCTGCTAAGAAGGTTAAATTTTCGTAGTTATCGTGTTACAGGATAGTAGTCTAATAAATATCACGTGTAATTATCAGTCTAATACTTGTGTAGAGGCTATCACGAAATTACCTTATTGTAACGAAATTACCTGTCCTTCAGGACAATAAAAAATACTTCATCCACAGTATTCACATATTAAATTCACTGCGCACGCAACTGAAAACTCCATCAACGATAAATAATTCCCTAAAGCTTAGATACGGCTATAGCCCTATCAACTAACCTCGACTGTGGTCCACTTTCCTTCCAATATGTCTATAGACCAACATCCTGCTTATCTTGACCTTTTAGCTCCTAGTAAAAATCCATGATCCTATTTTGTCAATATTATGTTTACATTTATTCATGGTGAATAGGTAGACCAGTTTGGTTGTTTCAGATGCCACCCAAGAAAGGAAAAACCGAGCACGTGAGCAGAAATACTTTGTGAGGGCAGCTAAAATGGTGAACGTGGGAGGTTATTCTGTGTGAAGAGCCTCAAAAGTGATGAAAATTCCATGCTGTATCCTAAACGATTTCCTCAAGAGACAAGACCTAGCTGATATTGGAAATGAAACATATGCTGCAGTGCCGAAAATGGGAAGACCTACTACATGGACACCTGAACTGGAACTAAAAGTTTATCACTACATTGTCAATAACATGCAGGAAGCTGGCTTTGGACTTACGGTAAAGCAAATCAGGAGTCTCGCATACAAGATTGCTAAATCAGTAGGGAGAAAAAAACTTTTCACTAACACTGAAAGTGAATGTGCAAATAAATGGTGGTGGGGTGAGTTCAAAAAAAAGATACGGACTAAATCTGAGAGTTCCGTCCAAAAGACGAAAGCAGAGAGATTCATCTGCAAAATGTCTGAACGAACTTAGTCCTAGTACTACTGACAGAAAGTAAGTTGGTCGACCGAGAAAGCTCTCGGTTTCTAACTCTACTAACGTACAAAATAGTAACTCTGCTGATCAACCTTAGACTTCAAGATCTTCCTATAACAATAAAGCTAGCCTATCCGTTAGAAACAGGCAATTCGTGATGATTGGGAATGTGATGTGTATGGGGAAAGCTAGGAAGACAATGCACATGTTAAGACAGGGGACAAGTGGATCCAGTGTTTTTTTCTGTTTAGTGCCATACCATGTGCGTTGCCAAAAGCCGGACGACAGGTCGGGTGTGTTCATGTGTTTATGATTCTTGCGCCACAACTTCTTCAAGTTCTGATGAGCACTGACTGTTACTCGAACTTGTTCAAACGAACTTCGTTTTTGTTTGTGATAGACCTAATCAGTGTGTTTATTTCTATGTATGATTTGCTATTAAGAATTGATGAGCATATTTACATACCCACATCATAGTGGATAGGCCCTAGGTAGTCCTGTCGATTACAGTTAGCGTATTTTGTGTATCAAACGCTTTATAACTGCAAGGCGCTTCTTTCCTACTGATATTTCATTCCTATGTTCAATCAGCATTATTACATTGTACTAATTACAGTGTTATCACGAATATACCTACACACTATTACGAACTTTCCTTACCTCTCACGAAATTACCTATGCATGTATTCATTTCATAAACTAACTTGATACATACTACAGATTGTATGCAGAATAAACAATACATCGAAACAGTATAAAGCAATGTACGTACTATCTATATGCAGCATTACTTTTTGCTTAGATTTTAATTTTTAGTAGAAAGATCGACTTTATAGTGATTTATCACGAATATACCTTACTTTACCCTAACAAGAAATTATCCACCCCTTCAGTCACCACAATAGAAATCGCGTTTGTCTTCTCCAAATAAAATCAGATCTCCAATTGAATATTTCCAAATGTTTTTAGTGCTGATATTCTGGATTTAATCGTTCGTGAAAGTATTTTATATTCTAACCAGAAGGACCCCAATAAACCTTTGGAACTAACTAAGTTAGAATTAGAAATATTTAGGAACCGTAATGTTCATGTCCATTTTCGCATACCAAGGACAAGATTGTATTGGAGTTCGTCCTATAGAATTCGCCAAGTTGCTAATAACATGTCTTACGGCATTGTGTTTCACTTCAAAGAAAAATTGTTTACTGTAATTCTATACATAATAGGTGTGATCCATGAAAGATATGTTAGTAATTTTTAGATTAAACATACTATGTTTCAGCATACCTTAGAATACATATTGTTTACTAAAGCCTGTTATGAAAATGTGCGCAATACTATGTGTAAAGAAAGTCTGTAACGTCTAAAAAAATTCTGTATTGGATATCAATGAAAAATTAAACAAATAAAGTTCATAATTGCGCAATGTTAATTCAAATACACAATTCTCCTGACGTCATATGGTAAATGTGAAAGTCAAAATTTATTATTAGTTCGGTTTGGATACGCAAATGCAGTAAGAAAAAACATCTAAATATTTTTTTCTCGAAACAATTAATAAATTGCGCAATATAGGGTTAATAGACGAAGTGGAAAGAAGGTTTCCTTTTAAAGATATGCTAAAGTGCTTTTCAGTGTTTGAAAATAAAGATTGTAATAGCCTGAATGGTTTAAACGGTAACGTAGGCGTACATAAAGCAGCTTAATTGTTTGGATTGAATCTTGATACTGCAGTGTCAGAATGATTTGGTTTGATTTAGTTTAACGTCCCACGGATATGCCTGCTAGGCTAAAGGAGACGTGGACCTACTGATTATAATGGAATCCGAATCACTTTGGTCGTTCAACTGTATCCCACCGTGGAACCAGGGACCACGCTAACCGAAGTCAAGCGTGCTAGCCAATAGACCAAGCGGGGGTTCTACAATGTCAGAATGGAGAGAGTACAAGTCAATTTCTAAGTCGGTAAATAATTTTCAAGTTCTTAAAGCCTTAACGAGGAAAGTTCGTTCTGTGCCATTATTAACTGCTGCCTGTGAACGTGGATTCAGTGTTGTTCATATTAAAAGTTCCGAAAGAAACCTATGTTGGCGGGTACCTTGAAATCTTTATTGATAATTAAACTCAGTGGGTTTCCTTTAAAATTATGGGATGCTATTACTGCTGCTCATACGTGAGTTTCTTCTGGCCATCACATTTTCAACTCCCGTTACACACGGAAAGAAAGTGAAGTTTAATCGTAAAAATTTTCTCTAATGTAAGATACGTTATTGCAAACCATATTTTAGGTCTATATATACAGTAACACAATCATTCAATACTCGTATTATTGTGGCTCTCTTCGGTGGTCTAATGGCTAGCACGCACGCACCATCTTCGGTGCACGGGGTCCTAGGTTCGATTCCCGGTGGGAGCGCCTTAAAAAATTTAAACGATTACGATGGTTCGGATTCCACCTTGAACTGTAAGTCCACATCTCGTAGCCTCGCTGCAGAAAAGGGTCATCAAACTTAAATCAGCAAATCAATCGTATTATAGTGTTTGTGCTTTTATTTTCTAAAGTTTAAGGTCCTACGAATATTCAGTAAGGCTAAGGAAGATGGTCATGATGAGATGAATTATAAGGGTGGATTAAGACAGAAGGAAGCGGGAAAACCCCGAGAAAACCCCAACACAATTGTTTGTATACCACAAGCAGAATTTGGTGCAAGCTAGGATCCAACCATTGATCCCACGCACCTGAGGTGAGCGCTCTACCACTGAGGCAACACGCCTTTTTGTTGTCTATCAAGTATTTGTATTGAAATCATATGTGTTATTTATAATAATATATTGTTGCTAATAATACAATATAGATACATAGTATTATTTAGACTTACAAAGGTGACCGTATATCTGAACGACCAAACTGAAACACTACGTACGTAGCGAAGAAACGAGAATTTAATAAAAAATAATAAAAACTATACTCTGACTCTACAGCTCATGAGGATCTATGGTTGGCCAGGTGGAGCGCTTCAAGTTAGTAGTTCTAATGCTTGGTTAGGACATCGGTTCTCAGGGACTATTATTTCTGACTTATAGATCTCTACAGCTATTTTCGTGAATGCAGTCTTCAATATGATGGTAAACACAAGGGTACTGTGCTCCCACGAGAGTCTAACCCTGGACCATATGCACCGAAGTGTATATTAAATGCAGTAGATAAGTTACCAATTTTGGGTAAATGAATAAATAACATTAAAGTATTTTTAAATAACAATGACGACTACTTTGATCATTTATTATTATTATTATTATTATTATTATTATTATTATTATTATTATTATTATTATTATTAGTAGTAGTAGTAGTAGTAGTAGTAGTAACAATAACAATAATAATAATAATAATAATAATAATAATAATAATAATAATAATAATAATAATAATAATAATAATAATAATAATAATAATGTATATTTCTGTGCCATGAACAGCCTAACGGCAAAAATACAGCACTGTATCAGACAATATAAACACATATTACATACAATGTAAGCTATATACTGAAACAATAAAACATAATGATAAAATAAAGTAAAATAATATCGGATTAATAATTCCTTGTCAAATTAACACCATTTTTTTTAGTATCAAAATAGTCGTCATAAATAGTAACAATAATATTTGTCAAGCTCAAAAATTCATGCTTTTATACTGTTAAAAATAAATTAAACAAAATTAAAAGAATTGGTCAGTCTTCTTAAAATTACAGATTTCGGATTCAACGGAACTAATGTTGATATATTTCTTGTATTATACATTGGTACTCTTATACCTATATTATGCAAGCAATATTCACTATGATAGCTATTGTCTAGTAATTTCTTAATAAAATCTCTATCAATAACTTTTCTCCTGTCGCTCAATGCCTGCAATCCCCAAAATTGACACCAGTATTCATAACTACGTGAGCAGTAATCTCTATTCATTTTATAGCAGAGTAATAATAATAATAATAATAATAATAATAATAATAATAATAATAATAATAATAATAATAATAATAATAATAATAATAATAATAATAATCCATTAATATTTCAATTTTTTGGAGGCTCCACGAAGCATTAGTGTGGATCGTTGAACTTCTTTCCCCCCCCATTTTCAAATGATTTCGCACCCTGTTGAAGGGCATGTATGTATGAACTGTAAACGCCTTAACTGGTAGAGTTTGTTGGAACAGACATTTCAAATTGGGTCGTTGGCGACAAGCCTGGACACATTCCTGGGGTGTCCAGGTTTGTCGCGGTCGATCCCGACAAGCCTGGACACATCTCATTTTGGGTCGTTGACGACAAGGTTGGACGACGACAAGCCTGGACACATTCCTGGGGTGTCCAAGCTTGTCGTGGTCGATCCCGACAAGCCTGGACACATCTCATTTTGGATCGCTGACGACAATGTTGGCCAACGACAAGCTTGGACACATTCCTGAAGGTGTCCAGGCTTGTCGGGATCGACCCAGAGATGCTTTGGCATATCTCATTTTGGGTCGCTGACGACAAGGTTGGACAGCGACAAGCCTGGACACAAAAAGTGTCCAGGCTTGTCGTCGTCCAACCTTGGCGCGGTCCCTAAAATAATAGTAAATTTTATAAATCAATATTTAGCTAAAATTAGGCTAGTTGAAAGAACAATCCGAGGTTTGACCAAACACTGAAATGTCTGTATGATAGCAGTTTGAACGGATTAAGTTAAGGTAATTCAAATGTGAAATAACGGATGTGTTCGAAAGTAATTTCTACATGTACAATCTTGTTCAAGATAGTCAGGCCAGCCATCTCGATATTGAACTATATATTCTCGCAACTTTAATACTATGTCTGAAAATAAAGATCTCAATTGACCAAGGAAGACTTATATTTGTTTGATTTGTTTCCACTCACGAATAACAAATATATTACAACGCTTTTTAAAGAGAGGTGGGTAGTCAGATATTTTGAACAAAACCGTACGTAAGAAGTCCACACATTTCGCAGTACAATCCTTTCTTGTACTAGCACATCATACATTAAGACTTCCCTTAATGTTAATTGTATGAGAAGATATTTCTGAAACAAAATTAGGATTAGATATCGTAGTAGATATGTTGCTATGGTCAATGCATTCTTTCTTCATATCATATCACGTACTTAAATAATACTAGCCTAGAGTATATTTAACTTGTAATTTATGTTTTTTACCAAATATTACTGCTATGAAACGACGTTGAATAATATCGATTAGACTGAGGAGGAAAAGGATTAGTGTCTCGTTGCCAGATAGTTGTATTAGTAAGAAGTTACCAAAACGAACTGTTCCGTTCATAAGTTCCTATGGTCTCGGCTAAAGACTATGTATTATCCCATTTATTGCATAGAGACGTTGTTAGAATATACAGCTTGTTGAAAGGAGAAATATACAAAATAATTGTCCTAGATTACTTTATTTAATTGAGACCCCAGGAATAAGTAACAAAACCTTGGTTTGCAGGTAGACCCTTATTGAGATAGGTCTTATTTTAAAGAATAAAATCGCTTCTTCAGTTCTGATATCTCTATATTCAGTAAATTCGTGTGGTGTTACTGTGAATTAATACATTTGAAATAACGTGTAATTCAATCTTCATGATGGAAACTTGATTGAAAACTGCATTACCATAGATGAACTATTAGAATTCTGATCTATCAATTGGATGGTCCGTGGTTCGGATTGTACTGTCGGCCATCCTGACTGACGCTTTTCCAAAATTTCTTTGTCTTACAAAGTGAACGCCGGAACCTTGATCTATTCTTTTAATTTTTTTTCTTTTTTGTTTGTTTGCTTTTGTTGCTCTTTCAGCTACACTTGTCATGTTGACACTGTATATACTGTACGTGTTGTAATATATTGTCTATTGAATAGATTAAATAGTTACAAACAAATATACAAGACAATTCTACACATTCCTGGCCCAAATGTGAGAACTAAAATTAAACAAATTAAACAAAATAAACAAAATTGCACAACGTTACACAGTATTCACAAAAAATCGCTTCTCAACCTGCATTAGGATCTAAAAAGAAGACCATACGACCCAGCCTACCAAGTGAGGTAAATATAGAGAAAAGATAGTAGTTCCCTTTTAGCTACTGGGAGCCCTTCTGCGACACACTTCCCACCATAAAGGTTGGAAGGCCGACTTACTGCCCGCAGTGTTACCAGCCCAACCACGAGGAGGCAGGGACAGTCACTCATAGATGGAAATTGGCCAGAAAGAAAAGGAAAACCTTGAAGAAAATGAGTGGCCACGGGGCCAAAGGCCGAGAAGCGATAATAATAATAATAATAATAATAATAATAATAATAATAATAATAATAATAATAATAATAATAATAATAATAATAATAATAATAATAATAAACACGTACAGTATATACAGTGTCAACATGACAAGTGTAGCTGAAAGAGCAACAAAAGCAAACAAACAAAAAAGAAAAAAAATTAAAAGAATAGATCAAGGTTCCGGCGTTCACTTTGTAAGACAAAGAAATTTTGGAAAAGCGTCAGTCAGGATGGCCGACAGTACAATCCGAACCACGGACCATCCAATTGATAGATCAGAATTCTAATAGTTCATCTATGGTAATGCAGTTTTCAATCAAGTTTCCATCATGAAGATTGAATTACACGTTATTTCAAATGTATTAATTCACAGTAACACCACACGAATTTACTGAATATAGAGATATCAGAACTGAAGAAGCGATTTTATTCTTTAAAATAAGACCTATCTCAATAAGGGACTACCTGCAAACCAAGGTTTTGTTACTTATTCCTGGGGTCTCAATTAAATAAAGTAATCTAGGACAATTATTTTGTATATTTCTCCTTTCAACAAGCTGTATATTCTAACAACGTCTCTATGCAATAAATGGGATAATACATAGTCTTTAGCCGAGACCATAGGAACTTATGAACGGAACAGTTCGTTTTGGTAACTTCTTACTAATACAACTATCTGGCAACGAGACACTAATCCTTTTCCTCCTCAGTCTAATCGATATTATTCAACGTCGTTTCATAGCAGTAATATTTGGTAAAAAACATAAATTACAAGTTAAATATACTCTAGGCTAGTATTATTTAAGTACGTGATATGATATGAAGAAAGAATGCATTGACCATAGCAACATATCTACTACGATATCTAATCCTAATTTTGTTTCAGAAATATCTTCTCATACAATTAACATTAAGGGAAGTCTTAATGTATGATGTGCTAGTACAAGAAAGGATTGTACTGCGAAATGTGTGGACTTCTTACGTACGGTTTTGTTCAAAATATCTGACTACCCACCTCTCTTTAAAAAGCGTTGTAATATATTTGTTATTCGTGAGTGGAAACAAATCAAACAAATATAAGTCTTCCTTGGTCAATTGAGATCTTTATTTTCAGACATAGTATTAAAGTTGCGAGAATATATAGTTCAATATCGAGATGGCTGGCCTGACTATCTTGAACAAGATTGTACATGTAGAAATTACTTTCGAACACATCCGTTATTTCACATTTGAATTACCTTAACTTAATCCGTTCAAACTGCTATCATACAGACATTTCAGTGTTTGGTCAAACCTCGGATTGTTCTTTCAACTAGCCTAATTTTAGCTAAATATTGATTTATAAAATTTACTATTATTTTAGGGACCGCGCCAAGGTTGGACGACGACAAGCCTGGACACTTTTTGTGTCCAGGCTTGTCGCTGTCCAACCTTGTCGTCAGCGACCCAAAATGAGATATGCCAAAGCATCTCTGGGTCGATCCCGACAAGCCTGGACACCTTCAGGAATGTGTCCAAGCTTGTCGTTGGCCAACCTTGTCGTCAGCGATCCAAAATGAGATGTGTCCAGGCTTGTCGGGATCGACCACGACAAGCTTGGACACCCCAGGAATGTGTCCAGGCTTGTCGTCGTCCAACCTTGTCGTCAACGACCCAAAATGAGATGTGTCCAGGCTTGTCGGGATCGACCGCGACAAACCTGGACACCCCAGGAATGTGTCCAGGCTTGTCGCCAACGACCCAATTTGAAATGTCTGTTCCAACAAACTCTACCAGTTAAGGCGTTTACAGTTCATACATACATGCCCTTCAACAGGGTGCGAAATCATTTGAAAATGGGGGGGGGGGGAAAGAAGTTCAACGATCCACACTAATGCTTCGTGGAGCCTCCAAAAAATTGAAATATTAATGGATTATTATTATTATTATTATTATTATTATTATTATTATTATTATCGCTTCTCGGCCTTTGGCCCCGTGGCCACTCATTTTCTTCAAGGTTTTCCTTTTCTTTCTGGCCAATTTCCATCTATGAGTGACTGTCCCTGCCTCCTCGTGGTTGGGCTGGTAACACTGCGGGCAGTAAGTCGGCCTTCCAACCTTTATGGTGGGAAGTGTGTCGCAGAAGGGCTCCCAGTAGCTAAAAGGGAACTACTATCTTTTCTCTATATTTACCTCACTTGGTAGGCTGGGTCGTGTGGTCTTCTTTTTAGATCCTAATGCAGGTTGAGAAGCGATTTTTTGTGAATACTGTGTAACGTTGTGCAATTTTGTTTATTTTGTTTAATTTGTTTAATTTTAGTTCTCACATTTGGGCCAGGAATGTGTAGAATTGTCTTGTATATTTGTTTGTAACTATTTAATCTATTCAATAGACAATATATTATGGCTCCTACTGGCGAGAATTGTCCTTTTTGTAGTCAGCCTATTTATGGTAGACAAAAGTCCATCAAATGTAACACTTGTTTAATAAAGTGCCATTTTGCATGTGTTGAATCATACTCGAAAATGGACAGTAGTTCCATTCAGCTGTCTGAATTTTTGTGTAATAATTGTATACAGGGCGAAAGTGTATCTGAAATATCTCATAATGAGGGTAATTTTGGAGATTCTGGAAAGTCAAATTTGGAAGATTCTTTGGTGAAAATTTTTGAAAACAAACTGAATGACTTGAAGAAAATATTTTTAAGGGAATTTGAAAGTTTGAAAGAGGAAATAGTGCAATTAAGGTCTCAAAATGAAAAACTTAACGAATTACTTGTGAACAAATCCTGTAATTGTTTGAGGAAGGTATCAGTTGAACCTTCTCGAAAGAATCCTAAGGTTGTAGATATAAGCGATCCTGATCATTTTCCTGAATTAACTAGAAATGAGAATATACAATTTGTAGATTCTAATCAGGAAGAAGTTGAGTTTGATGCGAACAAAGATCAATGGGTTCAAGTTATTTCACGTAATAAAAGGAGATTAGAGAATAAAAGACCAAGAGAGACAGATAATAGAGGGAATTTGAGTACTGGCTTACATAAAAATCAACGTAAGTTGACTTCTGGTAGTGGTACTGATAAAATTGATTTGGTTGCTAAAAGTAGAAAAAGGGCATTATTTGTTACTAGATTTGATCCATCAGTAAAAGAAAGTGATGTTGAGTCTATTGTGAGTGATAGAAATGTAACCTATGTCAAATGTACTAGATTAAAAACTAAGTACGATACTTATGCTTCTTTTCATGTTGAAGTGTTTGAATCTGACTTTGGGATTATTAATGATCCCATGATTTGGCCCAGTGGCATATTAATTGGTCCATTTTATGGCAAACTTTTAACAACTAATTCTGAAAATCCAATTAATAATGTTAATAACAATAACTAGTTCAATATGGAAGTCCATATTTTGTATCAAAATGTTCGAGGGCTTAGAACTAAAAGTAATATATTTTTTTCTTCTGTTGCTGATTGTTCTTTTGATATTATTGCTGTAACTGAGTCATGGTTTAATTATAAACAACATACTGATGATTATTTCCCTGAAACTTACAAATGTTTTCGCTCTGATAGGAATTATACTATCGATCAGTGTAGTAGAGGTGGTGGTGTTTTGCTAGCTGTTAAAACAAATATAAATTGTCAAAGGAGATTTGATTTGGAATCTGAAATTGAGTGTGTTTGGATTGAGATTGACACGTCCAATGGGAAAAAATTATTAGTTGCATGCTGTTATTTTCATCCAACTTATCCTGTCACAAGTTTTACGAATTATCTTAATTATATTGTCTCCAAAGTGAACTTTTTGAACTATGAAGTAGTGATTATTGGTGACTTTAATATATCTAAAGTGGACTGGACGAATAGAAATCTATCAAACGATATAAACTATTATTCTAAAACCAAGGCGAAAATCCTATTTAATTTTTTAGATGATATGAATTTGAACGTTGTTTCAGGAACATCTGGTCTTGATTTAATTTTGTACAACACTTATGTTCAATCTAATAATTCAGTAGTATCTCTGGTTCCGCCCGATCAGTATCATGATCCGATTGAGATTACTGTTAAATTATTATCTCTTATACGTGAGATACCTAGAGATAGCTTTTTGTTATATCAAAAGGGTGATTATCTTTCTTTATATAAAGAAATTGAAGGGTTCCCCTGGGCCAATATTTTGTTGAATACAGATATTGATCTTGTTGCTCAAAATATTAATGATGTTATATTGAATGCAATCAGAAACAATGTTCCTCTAGTAACCAAATCAATTTCTAAGTATCCGAGATGGTATTCTCGTAATTTAATTTATTTGCTTAAAAAAAAGAATAATGCTCATAAAAAGTATAAAAGAACACAATCTCTTCAAGATTATAATATTTTTTCTAAACTTCGTTCTGATTTTAAGAAGCAACTTATTATTGATAAAACTAAATATTATAATAAGATTGAGAATAGTTTAAAAAATAATCCCAAAAGATTTTGGAAGTATACAAGTAATAAAATAAATGGTAAAGATGGACATAAGGCAATATTAGTCGATGACGAATTTCTTTCCGACCCTCAATTGATATCTGAAGCCATGGCTAAACATTTTGCAGCTGTTTATCATAAAGATGATATTAATGTGAGTGATAATAATGTTACTTTTATGGCCAGTCAATTTTGTAGTGATCAAATATTTTTTTCTACTAAACAGGTAATAGATGTTATTAAATCTTTAAATGCTAAAGCTTCTGTAGGTCTTGATCTAATTCCGATTTTTATAATAAAAGGTATATCCGATATAATTGCACCAATTTTGACATCATTGTTTAATTGGAGTTTAGCATCTTGTTTCTATCCTAGTGTATGGAAAACTGTTGTTGTTACTCCAATTCCAAAAACTGATGATAGGTCTGTAACTGATTATAGACCTATTTCTATTCTTGATGTAATACCAAAAATTTTTGATCAGCTTATTTACAGTTATCTTTATAGTTCTGTTGAACATTCTATTATACCTGAACAGTATGGCTTTTTAAAGGGTAAATCAACTGAACTAAATTTGAATAAATTTCTGTCCTTGGTTTCTCCTGTTGTATATAAACGTGGTCAAGTTGATACTATTTATTTTGATTTTGCTAAAGCCTTCGATAAAATATCCCATCATAAGCTTCTTAATAAACTTCATTTCTTTGAAATTTCCAAATCCTTGATTCACTGGTTTGCTTCTTACTTGTTTGATCGTAATTTCGTAGTTAGATATATGGGTTCTAAGTCATCTGTTTTCAAGATTTCTTCGGGTGTTCCTCAAGGATCCAACTTGGGTCCATTATTATTTTTAATATATGTGAATGATATTGGTAATTATTTGAAATGTCCTTTTTTATTGTACGCTGATGATCTCAAGATATTTTCTGAAATAACTTGTAATCAGGATCACCTTAAATTACAAGCTGATATTACCTCAGTTTACCAATGGTCTGTACAAAATTTACTTCCATTAAACATGAATAAAACGAAAAGTATAGCGTTCTCCAGAAAAACGAATATATCATATTTTTCGTATTCAATTAATCAGTATAGAATACAACCTGTTTCAATTAACAAAGATTTAGGTGTTATGATCGATTCTAAATTACTTTTTGACCATCATGTTTCAACCATGGTTTCCAAGGCTAGAAAGAATCTGGGACTCATCAAATGGGTTGCTAGAGATTTTAAGGATATTACAACTTGCAAAATTTTATATTGTGCATATGTACGTTCCCACTTGGAATTTGCTAGCTTGATTTGGAACCGTAACCTCATTAGTATTACTCAAGTTTTGGAGTCAGTCCAGATTTCCTTCCTGGCCTGGTTAAAATATAAATTTAAACTATATGATCTGCTCAATAGGGTGATTCTCGCTAGATTGGATTTACTTGCTCTCGAAGTTCGTCGTAATTTAAGGCAAATTAAATTTATTCATGATATAATACATGCGAAACTGAACTTAATTGAATATTTGTTTATTAAAGTTCCCTTGTATAAATCTAGGCTTTACCGTCCTATATTGTGTAATAGTAATTTAGTTGGTTCGCCATTATTTATTTGTGTTGACAACATAAACAAAAAGTCACTCAAAATTGATTTTTTTGATTCGAATTTTTTGGCGCTTAGAAAACAGTTTTTGGATTGTTATATTTAATTAAATACCTAATTTAACCCTTTTTTTGTATATTATCTATTGAATTTTCTTTTTTTACCCATATGGTGTATATTTGTTCATGTGTTTTAATTTAATTTTTTTTTAATTTGTTTATTTCATAATCTACTTGTGTAAATTTTTAGTAATACATCTTACTTGATTGAATCTTTATTGAAATGAGGATATGTTTGTAATTTTATTTTGTAATTTAGTTTGAATTAAACTTGTGTTAATGTTTTTTCCTTTGCTTTTCTTGATTGTCATGATTTCATGTATTTTAATTTTTTTTTTTTTTTGTATTCTTTCCTGTAATATTCCATTGTATATAATTGTATATATGACCATTATGGCTTCGGCTGTGGTCGCAATTTCTCATAATAAATAAATAAATAAATAAATAAATTATTATTATTATTATTATTATTATTATTATTATTATTATTATTATTATTATTATTATTATTATTGACAAGGTTCCAATAACTTCTATGAGTTATTCGTATTGAAAGATTCTCAAATATTTGTTTATATTAACAACAAATCATCTTACTTTTTAAAAGGTTCATGTAATGCTGCATCAGATTAAGCTCGCCAAACCGTCTAGCTAATGCTCACGAAGGTATTTTGGTCACTCGCGCTAACACGATTAATTTTTACCTCGAAGAAAAAAAGAAAGTAATATTTTCTTACCTTGAAACCAAACAGAACCTATCGTGCATTATATTTTACTTTTTCAACAACATGAGTAATTCCTATTAGAAAAAGACTATCTGGGCCTTATCTCCAAGTAAATATTCAAGTAACATGAAGAAAACAAAGATAAAATATGACGAAAAGGAAGATAAAAGTCAAAAACTTGCATACTACATGATACGAGATTAAAACCTGTAGAAAGTACCATGTCAATAGAATAATAACAGAAACAAACAGAAGAAACAAATAGACATGTGGTCTTGGCCTAATGATAACGTAATGGATTCGCGTATCAATGTTTATTTTATCATAGATTCGAATTCTGTCTACGCAAGCTTTTTTTTTTTCTTTCTTTTTGTAAATAAAGAATGTGCATTTTCCTGAAAAGAGCATTCATGTTTGAATGCAAGAAATTTATAAATATATCACAGCTATGTAATATAGTATATTGCAATCTATCTATCTGCATATACATGTTGTAACAAATCACTACTTTTTCTCCTCTTGTCTTTAACGTTTTCTCCGGCGCAGGAGACCCATGTTCGATTCCCGGCTCATGTGGTTCGAATTCCACGTTAAGTAATAGATCCAGATCTGAAATAATCATGTTGTTGAAATGGACATAAACTCCAATATAGCACAGTCTAATGTTTCCTAGAAACTAATTGCTTAGTATTGCGCGCAAACAGGGATGTCATTTGGGGAGGGCAGGCAGGCAGGAAGTTAGAGCTACATTTTAATCAATAGTGTAACAACATATTCATGAAAATCATTAAATTCTTTGTATACCGAAGAGTCTTGCCACACCGCCCCCCCCCCTCCTCCAAAGAAAAATTTGAAATGACGCTACTATGGGCAAAGGGAATCATTGTGTAAGAAAATAAATGATCACTAAATTATATCAATACTAACTGAAGTGTCCTTTCTGTGTTCGAGAAGAAGATGGAATATCCAATAAAACAAAAAATTGATTATTATTAAAATTGCTTTCCTTTTCCCCTTGAAATGTGAATTTTTTGAAAATGCTAAATCACGTATTTTTAATGAATAAATTGTATACCGAAGGCACATTTCCAACTTAATCTATTCTAATATTAGACACCTTCTGAATAAAGAGAAATTTAAATACTTTTAAAATTTTCCCCTTTCTTTTCTTAGGAGCGGAGTTTCAAAAAAACTCTAAACCATGCGTTCCCTTAGTCACACCTCCAACTTCAGCATCCTTGACTGGGCATTTTCTGAATAAAAAAAATAAATTTAGATACTATACAAATGATCTTCTTTCCACCCTTAGGGAAGACATTTTTAGGGAAACTCGTATTTCCTTATTTTTAATTAGAGTTTATTTACCGAATTATACATCTTCTTACATTTGGAATCTTCAAAATAAAGAAGAGAAAGGGAAATTCACATATAAAAATGGTCCCCTTAGGAGTATTTTTTGTGTGTGTGTGTGTATGTATGTATGTGTGTGTGTGTGTGTGTGTGTGTGTGTGTGTGTGTGTGTGTGTGATACGGCGAAACTTATTTCCTTTCTTTTATTTAAGAGCTTATATGACGTACATGCCAAATTTTACACCTGTAACTTAAGCGTACCTTTACATTCGGCACTTTGTGAATAAAGAAAGAGAAATTTGAATATTGTTGAAACGACACCCTTTCACCTTAGGAACAAAGTTTCGAAAATGGTAAAAGACGTATTTCCTTGTTCCTAATGAAGAGTCTATACGCCGAATTTTCTCTCTCAAATTCGAGAATTCATAGAACATTCAATTCTTGGTAGGAAATTTACCCCTGCCTTTAAGACTATGTACGATATGTATTTCAATAAAATGCTTGTTATAGTATCTCTTGATTTTCTGACAAAGAGGAGAATTCTATTGAAATTTCAGTCCACACCCCACGAAATTCAATGGCAGTCAACAGAGGAATGTCTCCACAGCATATCACATCTCGTTTCGTAGATGTTAAATGGCCTTCACGCTACCCTGATGTATCACCATGTGATTTTATTCTCTATGGAGCTATTGAAGTATATCCACACCAACCTTACACTATAAAGAAATCGCAGCGTTTTTATTTTTTATTTTGTTTTTAAATCATTCGAAACAATTTCCTCCAAACTTCACTTCACTAATTCAAATAACAAGGAAGGAGTTTTTTGTTCTAATTTAATTTAAAAGGGACGGAACTTTGAATCATCATATAAAATGGGCCGAATGATTCTAGGAGTTATGTGTTTAACATGGTTGAAGGGCTACGAGCAGAACGATGAGGACTACGCTGAAAAGTTTGTGCCACTCTGTGTATACAGTGAACTGGGATTTTTATCATGTCCCTTTAATTACAATGCGTATCTCAAAGACGAACCGATATTTCAACTAATCTTTCTATATTTCTTTCTGGTCAAAGGTATACATTAGAGGGAGTTGCAATTTTGTTCAGGAAATACGTATGCTCAAAAGTACTACATTTCATAGTCGTGATATATTTTATAATTTAAAATAACTTTTTTTGTTGTTGTTGTATTGGAAAGAATTCCCTCGATAAAATATTCTTTCAGGTGACTGACAAATATATGAGTGAAAAAATTATTTATATCTAATTATCTTCCTTGTTCTACTGATAGCAAAGTAAATCTTTCCTCGCAATTTGGCGAATATGAGTTTCATTATTTTGTGACTTCTTTCGCATTTCCCTTATATTTTTTATAGTTTCCTATTTGTCGTTTCTTATTTTTGCTTTATCTTTTATTTTCTTTCTTTCATCTTTCTTTTATTTATTTATTTTGTTGATGATAGATTTCAGTCTCTTTTGTGAACAAATTTGCTAGGTAGTTACTTCCCTTGCTCGATAGAATGCCTTTATTGCAAATATACCTCATACAAAATTATAAATAAATGAATGATTTTGAGAAAGAAGTGTACTCTTAAGTTAAAACCGAAAATGAAGAGTATGAAGTAGTATTTAAAAAAACAAAAATTAATTCTAGATTTTTCTATTTAAAATATAGGAATAAATTTACAACTGACACCTAAATTAAATTTTCTTCCATTATAGTCCATATTGTTGACCAGATTGACTATTCCGTATGATTGGTCAATCTGGATGTGTTGTTAGCGTATTGTCTTCAATCATCTTTATTTCTGAAAATAATTTTAATTAAAAATAATCTTTTCTTTCGAAAGAAAATACTAGTCTTTAGTCTTTAGAGAACATAGTTCAAAATTTTATTATATCTTTATGTTCTAATAC
Organism: Thermobia domestica; assembly: GCF_964235325.1. Taxonomy (NCBI): domain Eukaryota; kingdom Metazoa; phylum Arthropoda; class Insecta; order Zygentoma; family Lepismatidae; genus Thermobia; species Thermobia domestica. The sequence continues at coordinate 218,485,670 of NC_137458.1, forward strand.
ACAAATAGATGCAAAACAACTATGAAATTAAACCTTTATACTGCAAATGTCGAAGATAATGTGACAAACACTATGTTTATTTCTGTGGTAAACGGATTATTCATGTTAAAATAATCTGTAATGAAGTCATTGCAGTTGGTGAAGGAATGAACCAGACATTGCTCCTCTCTTGTATTTATTACCCCAGGTATTGATTTCGGTGGGTAACTTAAACTTTTACCATACCGTCACTTATTAGCGAGCTAATGGAGTGGATGTCAGGATTCTTCTGGCTCGCAAGACACCAAGATCTCTCTCCCAGTTCTAATTACTGGTGGAACTTCTTACGTTAAATTTCACAAATATACATACAAGACAATCTAATTTTTCCTCCCAAGAAACTACATTCCAGAAGAGGCCACCTCAACCTGGGAACCTGTGAAAGCCAGAGTGACCTGTGTCCCAGTCCTAGCTGTCTCTGTCGTGCAACAATAAATAATTTACCAAGAAATAAGAGTATATCAGTGGCATAGGAATTTTTGTAAAATGAAAAATCTAAAAATGATATTGTGTACCATCAGTTCTAATTTGTTCCATCAGTTTAAGTTTCCGTTTAGTGAGAACCACTTAAAAGTTAGAAGCCAGTGGTAAATTATTACATGATCAATTCTCAATACTGAAAAGATGTGAAAGATTCAACTATATCTGAGAAACTAAGTAAAAAGTATAAAAAACGTTAAATACAACGCATGAGAAAAATCTGGCGTCAGTGTTTCGCAAACCATCGACTAAATAATGGCTGCAGAGGGAAAAAATCTCTCAGAAATGAAACTGAACCATGTTCCAGCATTAAAGATTGAATCGCTACTAGTATGACAGATACACAGCTTAAGATAAATTTTACAGACAAAATTTACAGTTCGCCTCTTGATAAGAAGGAAAATATTGTTATGAAGTGTTCAGTACCCTAAACATAGTGAGTCATATCGAGAAATAACTTATGTATAACTAGAAGAGAAACAGCACAAATTTTACTAATTTGTCGTATGTTGACATTGAGAACGTGGTTTAAAATCCAGATTAGTCTTTATTTTTATGTCTTTTCTTTTTCGAAATTTGACTTTTAATGCTTTACCAATGAATGTTTTAAAAGGAATTGTTGATTCCATTTCATAAATTTTAGAATATATTTAAGTAATTTTTTGAGCCTATGTTAGGAACCTAGAAAGAATTATTAACTGTTGTACTAAAACCTACTTTTCTTTTTAATTTCACATCCATTTTTGCAAACAAAATATAAATTTCTAGAATGCATATTATCTTTCCACTATGCAATAACGATAGTTTTTGAATCATACTAATAAAATAGTGGATATAATTTCTTTTCTGAGAATACTGAAAGAATCATTAATACCAGGGACGTGTAGTGCGTATTACCGCTGTTACCGGCGGTAACGGTAAAAATATTACAGTTTTTCGTTGTTTTCATATATCTTCAAATTTCATTATCGGCATGGGAAGATATTTACATTTTTTTTTTTTTTTTTTTAAAGTTTGGATGGCCTATGCTTCATTTTCATTGTGAACGAATGCAACATACCAACACCAAATAGGAGCATACTGTTGTTGATACCGCAGATTTCAGAGGTAACGCGAATCCCGATAGCGTTCGTTCACTCCAGAAGCACCTTTTAGCGTGCCAGCCACAAGCATCCTGCGCGCTCGTATTTGGACTTTCGGAATAGCCCTTATGTTACCGTTCGGCTGAGTGGAACAGGAAAAAATAGGAACGTTCCCTGTCAAAACAAGGAGAATCTAGAATATCATCGACATGTATATTCTACTCACCGCCCGCTTAGGAGTCTATTCGCTCTCCTCAGTGATGCCAATTGAGGGGAAATTTCCCTCGGTGCAGGGAAATTTCGGATCGAATTTTGAGAGAAGGAAAAAAAGGGAAATTTCTTCTCAAAATCCAGTATTGCAGGGAAATTAGAGCCAAAATCGGCGGCAACAGTTATTTTGTTCTTATATGAATGTAAGCAATCTTTGTTCTGAATTCTCGTTTTCTGAAAACTTTCAGATGGCAGGGCAATATTCGAGTCCCGTTGTAAAGTAAGACCCAACACAGTAAAACGGCAATAAAAGACCTCCCGGTCCCGCACGATTTTTGCAGGTCATTGTTCTGGAAAATTGGGGGGTATTTCAGAACTATTTTCAAGCAGCTGTCGCAGAAGACAAACTAAAAAGTGGTGAAATTAATAATTAATACACAAAAGCTTTTTTTTTTTTTTTTTTTTTTTTTTGTTCCTTAAGTATGCTATGAATTATTTCAACTCTTTTAATGCGCTTTTTCGGTCTCGAGAAATTATGCTACCATTTCAGCTGAAAATTCAAGGAAACTTTTTCAGTCTTTAGCACAAAATTTTCTGCACCCTTCTTTGACATCTGATTATAGCGTCAATCTTTCAAATCGAAGAAATTATCTGCCTTTGGACGAGATATTTCTCGGGCAAGAACGCGAAGATTTTTTGAAAGAGTTGCCGCAAGAAGGTGGTAAGAATATTCGGCTCCGTCTTCGTGAATTCTATGTTGAAGCGACGAAAGAATTAAAGTCTAGGCTCCCGCTTAATGTAGATATATTTAATGGAATGCAATTCTTAAGTGCAGATGTTGCACTTGGTGTTTAAAAAAAAAAAAAAAAACTACGAGATATTTACAATGTTCGAAATCATTTCGCAAATTTCGTCGATAGCAATGAACTTGTCGCAGAATGGAGGCGCCTTCCATACGAATTGAGTGAAGAAGAAAAACTAATGCTAAGGGAGAAACCAACAGATGGTACAGCCCGCAGCAAAAAACCTGCAACATGAGCATGTAAGTTTATTGTGAAACGACGAAGTCTTTTGCTCCAAAATAAGTCTGCAGGGGAGGACGCCGAGGTTTCTTCCTGGCGTAATTCGCGCCACTTAGACGTTATGTTGATTCCCTGCGCTGTTAGGTGTAGTTTCACAATAAACTTACATGCTCATGTTGCAGGTTATTTTGCTGCGGATTGTATATACATATAATAGTAAACTTATTTTAATTGTGGAACATTTCATTAAATAAAAAATTAGATACAGACTCCTGAGATGTTTAGTGCACAACTTCTATTCCAGGACGCCTGGTATGTAGTATGGACCATATTTTTGTATGTAAGTACTTCATTCAAATTGTCCTTTTCCTTATTAGTTAATGCTGTACTATGTTTCTATTATTTAAACTTCGTGTAAGATTGGTCATGTCATTTGCATATAAGTGAGAAATCGAGGCTTTAATTGGGGCCTCGGTAGCACAGTGGTAGTGTTAGGGTCCCTGGTTCGATTTCAGCTGGCGCCAAGTGAACTTTGTGGTGGACAAACACAGTGGGTGTGGGTTTTCTCGGGGTTCTCTCATTTCTCCCCTTTAATTCATTTCATTCATTTCTCATCATCACCGTCTCCTTAGCGTAGCCGCCATAATCGTGGGACGTAACACTCAAAGATTTCATTTCGTTTTCATTTTCGAGGCTCTATGCAACTACTGGCCATCAAATTCCTTGTTACTTTAAAAAATTGGCAAGATACATACTTGAAGTAGCTCTGGAAAAGATCAAAGAGTATAAGGATACTTCTGAAACATAATAATAATCTGTTAATTAAAAGAAAAACCAAGAGGCACGGGGGCTCAATGATAGAGCTCCTACCTCTGGTCCCTGACTCAATCCTGGCCAACTAAGTTTGTGGTGGACAACATCGTGCTCGTGGGTTTTCTTAAAGTACTTCCATTTCCTCCCACTTTCTCATTTCACCAATTCGTCCATTATTCCTTTGCTTTAATCATCGTCTCCCTTAGTCTAACAAGCCTAATTGTTGGACGTTAAATTCAAAGATTCCATTCCAATTCATTTTAAAAGAATAAACTCGGCCCAGGCACTCAAAGAAAACCCACAGACAAGATGTTGCACACCACAAGCTTATTTGGACGAGGATCGAACTAGGGACCTACACACCAGAGGCAATCGCTCTTCTATTGAGCCACCGTGCTACCAAGAGCAGATGATGTCACGGGAGGTGCTGGTACAATATAACAGCTCTTTCCCAAGTACGTTCACAGGACAATAAGTAATTGACAATTACCAGTCCAGTCTCCTTTTCATCTCTCTCTCTCTCTCTCTCTCTCTCTCTATATATATATATATATATATATATATATATATATATATACACTCCATGGTGTGTGAAGGGAAATTTGGGTCTCAAACGGGAAATTTTAGGGCTTGTGAAGGGAAAACGCTTACATAGAAATTGGCAACACTGGCCCTCCTCTCGCTGTAGATGATCGAGCGGGCGGTAACTCTACTATATTGTTTCGTTTGCTTCCCCATTCTAAGGATAGAAACTTGGCTGTAATTTCAGTATTCATAAGGTTATTTCATTGTCTTAACAGCATACAATTTCGGACAGTAGCAGGTTTTTCATACTAATAGCATTTAACACATGCTACTGTGAGACTGATGTTCCAGTGCATTATTTATATGTTAATCTATCATTTTTACACGACTTTTGTATCTTAATACGTTATCTTTAAATTTGAATACTACAGCAACAGTGAACAAGAAGAATATATTCCATAGGATATTCTAACAAAAAATTAATATAGGTTTACTTTGGTTCAAAATAAAGTTTCTCATTGAATGTTAATTTGAGCTTACGGGCATTATTAAAAAAAAAAAAAGATTTTATTTTTGTTTAAACGGTATATATAAATTTAGATGGTTATCTCATGCCTGAAGGAGCAAAGATATTGTCAGTCCCTGAAGTGTCATTAAATATATAGAAATGCATATCGATGAAACACATTGTGCTATATGGGAACTGTTTAAAGAGCAAGGGGAAATAGCAATGATAATTAGAGCGAAGCAGAGATGTTGCCTGCGCTCCTTCCAATTCGAGTAATTATTATTATGTAGGATTTATGCTAATTAAGTTGAAAATATTTTATTTTTAATTTACTATAGAAAACTTTCGATGCAACAAATTTCCAACTCTAGCCGTTGCCTATTAGTTGAATTTGGACTTTGATGCGTTTGATGTGTTGAAAAAGAACTGTGCAATCGTCTTCATCGTGCCGCAGTTTGACTGTCTAACTAATTTTCAATACGGAAAACTTGTTGCTCAAACATACGATGAAACTCCAGTTATGGTTGGTGAGGTAAAGAACTGCAGCCTCTTGTTAATTATATTTTCATTCTTATGTCCATAGACTTAATTTAGTTTTAGAAAAGTCCGTTGATTATACAAAAGGGCACAGGCGTATAGCACCCCCGCAACGCTCGTGGCGGAGGGGGTGCACGAGCTCAAGGGTCGCAAAATATATCGAAACTAGGGGGCGCATAACTAAAGGTTGCGGGAGCACTGAAGCTTCAAGTTACGCTACTGGAAAAGGGTATATATATTATATATATATTAATTGTGTTGGGACTTGCTTCTTCTTCCTTGAAGTCTTCAGCTCTGGATTATTTAGTCAACAAAAGTATCCCAACAGTCTCAAACACAGGGTATGGAACTATAGAAGTAGGGTAAATGATGTGATGTATGTCTTTAAAGATGAACTGTTAGGAGTCTTTAAATCCGTGATGGATAAAACGGACGAATAGGATTCTCAAACCAGAGTTTGTGTAGCAAAATTCTATTATATCAAACATTTCAAAGTTTTGACTTCATTTTTTTACTTGAACTGTTTTCTGTTATAGCATCAAGATAAGAAATATTGTTCAATATCTCACAAAAGAAAGTTCATGATGTAGGTTACTGCAGAAAGAAAACAGATGAGTTTGAAGAATATCTAAGATCATTGAGAGACAGTTTCAATAATATTTAGTAAAAAAAATGAAAGAACCTGAAGAGTCACAGTTGTTCAAAAAGGTCAAGAGTAAATGAAGTAGGATTTGACCACTTTGCCAATGCCTATAGTTTGAAATGGTTGATACTCTGAAAGAAAAAGTGAGTACTAGATTTTCTGTTATTGAGAAACAAGAGTTACTTGTAGTATTAGCAACCGGTAACAATCGTCAAAGTGTCACGCCACGTCACTGATTAATACTGTCATGGAGATGGCAAATAACTATTATATTTTGTCACGTTTTCTCACTCTCTGTATGCATAGGCAAACTAATATATCATTGTCTTGATTCCTGTCAGAATTTCGTGTAAAAATATGTCTTCACTTTACAGTTAAAGCAGACTTAAATTACATATTTCGAAAATGCCTCAGGTAGTACTACTTTCCTTACTCGTTCTGTACATGATCAGTGGTGCGGTGTTCACACAAGTATATTTTATCTAATACAAATAGTCAAGGAGCTAATACCTATAATACCTTAAAAAAAGAAAAATGTTGCGCTCAACCGGCACTGCATCTAAGGTTTGACACCACAGTTTGGTAAAATGGGTTGTATATAGACACCCTAGGTAGTGTGTCACGTCAAATTGTGGTATCAGTAATTGGACGCCATATTGTGTTTGGATCACGTGCCTTCGATCACATTCGGAGTTTTTAGTTTAAAATGTGTATAATTCCGGTTAGAAGGGAGCGATTTAAATAATGTTGGCACCAAATGAAAGACAATAAAATTCTCTACTACATTTGAACCCAACATGTCCCGAACGTGAACGAAGTCATGTGATCATGACTCAAAATGGCGCCTATAAAGTTAATGATACCACAATTTGATGTTACATCTAAGGTTTGACACTACAGTTTGGTAGAATGTGGTATATACGAACACTTTAGGTAGTTTGTCACGTCAAATTGTAATATCACTAATTATATGTAATATCACTATTTCAGATTAATAGGAGTGACCAGAGACTTTTCAATTAAGATTGTGTTGATATTTTGACCTACCACTGTTCTGCACAGGCTTATCGTAGAGTCGAGAGTTGATTTATCTTATTTCATGTAACACCACTTTCATACGATATGCAAGTTGACCTATTTCCATTTAAAATTTCTGAGTTGGACCCCGTTTGGGACCCTGCGGAGGATCCTGGGACAATTTATTTTACTTTGATACGTTGTACTTTTGAAATGATGAAAGACATGTTTATCTGTTCTCATATCTGTCTCACTGTTTCAGATTTTTAGGAGTTACAACGGACTTTATGGATACGCTTTAAGATTTTAATGAAAATGAATAAAGTACTACCCCCAAGCGGAATGCATGAGACCTTCCCAATTTTGTTAAATGGTTTTGATCTTACCTTGACCCAAGCTTTCAGGAAATATATACATCACTCCCACTTTGTGAGTTCAGGTTTAAGTAATCCGTAGTTAGATATAATGTGGGTTGTGCCAATTTCGATTTTAGAGGCCCTGCAGATATTAACTCCTTGACTCACATTCTATGTAGATGCATTGGTTAGTTGTAAATATAGTAATATAGATTTGAGCGACAAAATCAATCATTAAATTTACAGTTACAGAATTTACACCAAATCTTTTCACCAGTTGTCAATAGAATAACGTCAGCCACTTTGATGACATCAGTCCTAATGCTTATAGGTGGCAGCTGTATGAATTTCGGTGAAGCACTGACGATCTCACAGTGAAGCATTATGCGCAAACACTGCTCCGTTGCATCTTAATAGGTCGATGTTGTTTTTGGATCAAAAGATCCAATAAATCCAGGGAAAAATTTTTTTGTAGGCCTTATATCTGGAGGACTACATGTACCTACCCAAACTATCAGTTAACCGAGTGTGATGTTCTTATTACGTAAAAAATAAATAAATAAATAAATAAATAAAATAAAATAAAATAAAATAAAAAATAAAAATAAAAAAAATAAAAATAAAAACGAAAACTTGATTTTAGAGGCTGTTCAAAAATTTTGTAGGCCCTGATCCAAAAAAAAATCAATATATTTCATTCAATCAAAAATTTTCTTGTACGCCTTATATCTCGTGAACTACATATAGTGTGGCCAATCCAAACTATCACTTAACTTAATATGACGGGCTTATTCCACAAAAAATATGAAAACTCGATTTAGGAGCTGTTCAAAATTTTATGGCCCCTGATCCAAAAAATTCAATATAATTCATTCAATCAAAAAATTTCTTGTGTGCTTTATATCTGGAGAACTACATATAGTGTAGATAAACTCAAACTGTAGATTAACTCAGTATGTGTGCTTATTCCGTAGAAAAAAAAAAAAAAAAAACGAAAATTCTATTTAGGGGCCGTTCAAAAATTTTGAAGCCCCTGATCTAAAAACTAATCATTGGCCAAGATCGCAATCTTTTGATCCATTGTTTGGATCATTCCTAAAATTCTTTGTGATCAATATAATGAACTGTCAATAAAGGCTGGAGAACTTGACCGAAGAGGAGTTTCTACAGGACTAGAAGTCATTATTACAACAGAACCACGCCAACCCCAAAACAATGGTCGAAATATATTGCAAATTCTAAAGATAAGATCAATCCCTGTGAATTTCTGACTAACACTTGGTGCAAAATGACAAGAGAAGTTCAGACAGGACAGCAAATAGAACAGCAGAAATGGAACAAGAACAGTACAATTAACTACAGGACACTGAAAGGAATTGTCGGCTCTAACATCGGATCATGAAGAAGCAGATACGCGCTTACTTCTACATGCTGCACATGCATCTAAGGACCACAAAAGACTCATGGTTCAATTCCCTGTCACAGATTTCCCTGCACTGCACACTTCAGCGAAATTGGATCTGAAGAACTGTGGTTTAGCACAGGAGTAAAAGATAAACTGGGGTACATTCTGATATATAAGGTGACTGTTGATTTGAGTCTTAGACTATGCGATACACTATTACCCTTCCATGCACTGACTGGCTATGACTCCACGAGCTCATTCACAGGAATTAGAAAGAAAAGACCCTTCTAAACGCTGTGTGAAAATGAGCTATATCAGAAAGGTGTGTGCAAGTTGGGTATGAATGTAATACTCACTGAAGATACTTTTCAGCATGTGAATCATTTGTGTGCAAATTGTACACAAAAGGTGAGAAGGCTAGTCTCAAATCTGATGCTGTACGATACCTGTTATTCTGCTAAAAAGAGCAGAAAAATGAGCTAATGCGTTCAACAATAGACATTATCTACAACACCTGAAGCGTACAAATTATCAATCTTTCCTGTGGAAGAAGGCATTAGTTTCAATGCAAGATCTTCCATCACCTGAAGAACATGGTTGACGCAACTACGATGGTGTTCTAAAACCTGTGTGGATAACAAAAAAGTTAGCACCAAATGGACTAATTGAATTTACAGTATGTCACTGTTTTAAATTATGTTGTGTAAGTAGAGACTGCCCATGTATGGTGCAAAATCTTTCGTGTACGAAAGCATGTTCTTGTATGGCAAATGAAGAATGCCAAAACCTATACACACATTCATATAAACGTTTAAATGACTCAGATAGTGATGAGGATGGCCATAAATCCACCATTTGCACTAAATGTACATTCCTTTTGTACTAAAAAGTTACAGTAGTACAGTAGGAATGTAGATTTAGTGCAAATGGTGAAATTTAAAGTGTAAAGGTGAGTAAAATAATAAAAATAAAAAAAATCTTCCTGTAGAGCATTTCATTACCTCTCATTTGGTGCCAACATTATTTAAATTTCTCCATTCTAACAACCGGAGTTATGCACATTTTAAGTCAACGACTTCCGAACGTGACCGAAATCACGTGATCAAAACACAAAATGGCGTCCATATAATTAGTGATACCACAATTTGACGTGACAAACTACCTAAAGTGTTCATATATACCACATTCTACCAAACTGTAATGTCAAACCTTAGATGTAACGTCAAATTGTGGTATCATTAACTTTATGGGCGCCATTTTGGGCCGTGATCACGTGACTTTAGTCACGTTCGAAACTTGTTCGCTTCAAATGTAGTAGAGTATTTTCATTGTCTTTCAGTTGATGCCCAAAATATTTAAATCGCGTCCATTCTAACCGGAGTTATGCACATTTTAAGCCAACGACTCCGAATGTGACCAAAGTCACATGATCAAAACACAAAATGGCGTCCAAGAAATTGCTGATACCTCAATTTGACGTGACAAACTACCTAGGGTGTCTATATATAACCCATTCTACCAAACTGTGGTATCAAACCTTAGATGTAGTGTAGGTTGTGCCAATTTCGTTTTTAGAGGCCTTTCAGATATTAGCTCCTTGACTAAAAGATAGTGACTGGGACAAATAGCCTCGATGCTGACGTCCCCATTAAACCTCAATCAATCAATCAATCAATCTAATACAAAGGTCACTTAGTAATCATACAGATTCATTCACCTAAGGCCTGGACTATACGGACACTAAAGACGCGATATTGACAATGAAGCGTTAACGTCGGTTGATAAAAGCAATGGCTATACCATTGGATGGACCATACGAACGTTTTCAACGCGGAGCAAGGACGAGCTAATCGAACGTTGAGAATATTCAACGAGTCTAGGCTCATTAGTAATGCGGCGTTAGTAGTGTGTATGTATATGAAGTAGTGTAAATTTAGAAATATTTAATGACTTATCGAACAATAGAGTGTTATGGGAAGCCTCACAATTTATAATAGGGAGGAAAAATTAATATTGTGAAAAATGCAATCCACGCAATTCGCATCACAATTGTTGCATACGGAAGTATTTATCGAAATTTGGAAGTAATAAGTAGCATTCTCTGGGTATAAAGTTTAGCGTAGTACTACAAAAGTGATTGTTCTAAAAGAGAAAATATAACATTGAAAAGAGGCCTATTTTTGGCTATTGAAAAAAGGCTTTGACATGACGTGCATACGCTGCATATTTAGCGTCGATATTGCCCAAAAAATAAAGCCCAATTTACCTCGTTGCTAACTACACGTCAACAGCTTCCGCATAGAAGAGGTCAAATGCCCTGAGAAATAAACAGTTACCATACTTTTTGCTCTAAGGAAAGAAGAAATATAATTTTTTAAAATAGAAGAATCCATCATTATAAAACAATACTAAAAAATCATTTCTAGTTTCACGTCCCACGATTATGCCCTTTAGATTCAAAGAAACGGATGATTAATGAAAGTAAATGATAACCAAATAATTGGAAATTATAATGTGGCTGGAAACTTAAAAGCTTCGAGAAAACCCACCGTCATGATGTTGTGCACCACAAAATCACATAGACTGAGATTGAACCAGAGGTTCCTCGTTCCAGTTGTGTGTGCTCTACTTTTTTTTCTTTTTTAAAAAAAAATCGCCTCAACCGGAACAGTTATCTCCAAATCTACTTAATATGTTTTCTACTTAATCCAATGCGACAAGGACGTGAACACTAACACTTCGAGGACAGTTAAAAATCCGCACACGTTCCACACAGTGACTTGAACCCCCAATGAGTGTTGCCTCACGATCGTCAACCTAACACTTCTGACAGCTCAAGTAACGCTCTACATATTTCGTGAAAATAGAATACTTAAGAAAAGCCGTTAATGCATTTTCATGAGTGGCATGAATTTGCTCTTTTCCATCTAATTAACCCCAACTCCATACAATAGTTGTAAGCCTGCGATTTCAAACAAACCATACACCCTGTTTCATAAAATTCGGAGAGCTTTTACAAAATTTTCGAAAACCACATACTTTAAAATGGGACAGGAATAAAATTCACTCCCTTATAGTTGATCGAGTGCTACTCAAGAAGTGAAGACGATTGCGAATCCTCAGATATGTGTTATATTGCAGCTATTTTCACCATACATTACGATAAAATGAAACGTAATATTTGAATTGGGGGAGATTGGGGAGCAAAATTAATTTCCTCATTTCTGGTTGATTGTAAATTGAAGCAGTGTGGATGATTGCGAAGCCCCGGATATAATATGTATACGCCATATTGAATCAGAATTGAATGTGTTCACCAAAATTGTTGAGGAACATATATACAGTATACTTTGGCCCTTTAAAGGTAACTTTGGTCCAAAGGAAGAGAAAGATTTGATTTTTTCCTAAATAGTTATTATGGTTTCTATCATTCTATCAGTAAGAAAAGTTGTGGATCGCAGTATTAGAACATTGAGAATCTTTGAATATTTGCGCTAGTGATTTGTTTCCAGAACGTGGGAAGCAACAAGCTAGCAACTGTTAGCAAGTAAACATTTATTATATTTCAAGTTTCACAACTTTTGTTGATTGTATTAAAGAGACATATCCTGAATGCACAAGTAAGTAGAATATAAAATATGTTCATTAGTGAATATTGAAAGCTAACGCCTTAAATATTTGTTCAATTACGCACAAACTAATTGCGTAGGGTAACTTTGGCCCAACTTTTGGGGCAACATTGGCCCAAAGATAGTATGGCCCATATTTTTTGGCCATATTCGTTTCTCTGTACGTACATTTGTTCGTTTTTCTGTACGGACCTCATAATATCTCAACTTTACAGTCTCTTATCTCTCTTATTTGGCAACGCTGATAACCCACATTTTACTTATTTTCTTTCACTTTATGCCAATTGTTTTAATGCTATAAATGGTATACGTTCTATTTGAAAAATCTGTAATTTTGTATTGGGATGGCAACACTTCTTGTGTGACACTACTGCTGTGTTCTTGGTCGAGTGTCCCCCTCCCGTAGATATGAGGTTACCTGCATACATTTTTCATTTTGTGGCTTTTTCCGGCGTTTTGGGGGTATAACTCGGCACACACTCACCCGGTCACTGCTTGGCATATGTATTATACATAGCTGGTAAACAAGGCATTTCCGCACCGAATGATTATCACCACGATAATTAGCGACCCACAATTAGTCAGAGTATCAATTTTCGTAAATATCTAGCTGTCACGGTTTGCATACGTCCCTTGTAAGTGTTGGAAATGGTTCAATATTAAAGGTGAAATTGTATACAAGTGGTGCGATATAATAAGGAAGATTAATCCCCAACTAGCTTCTAAACGAGGATATTTAACAGTGCTTGAATTAAAAGAATTTTCTTCCTAAAACTGAGTAGTTGTGTACCGGTAAAATATTCTAACACAATGAAGAATATGGTGCTCTTATTTTTGGATGTTAAGTATTCATCCACTTGGACGATTTTTTTTTTCGCCTCTAAATTGAACAAAGTGATTTCACTCATAAGTTTGTATTACCTGTATTTTAAGTAAAGCATTCAGAAATTCGTAGCATTCTTTTATAGTTGTTTTGTATTCATTCAAGTAGAATACAAATAATGTTTATTGAACGATATTTCCCGTTCGATTGAAATTGAGTAAAAACATTGATAATTTCACCAATATGTTTATAATATCCTGTTCTTCTCTTCTGTTTCAGAAATACAGTGTTACAATAATATTTTCGTGTATTAATTTGGAATTGTGACAAATGGGCCAAAGTTACCCCAAACATGGAAAATCTTGCATGGTATCAAAAAATTGAAACTATAACCATCATTTTTGGTCACATTGATTATTTATTGCTTTCAAAAGAAAGGCAAATGTTTGCCTTTTAACAAGGAGAAATGTCATTAAATTACATTCCTAATCTTAGGAGATATTAGGATGGAAATTCTGAAAATATAAAAAAATGGGCCAAAGTAAACCCAGTTTACGGTATATATATATTAATGGGGAGTGGGTTTGACTCATCATTCTTGATTGACTTTAACTACAAGAAGAAAATATTGTAAAATAGATAAGCAACAAATATCATACAGTATACATGAAACATTGTTTAAAAATCAAATGATGTTTATATAAATTATCGTGGAACTTCCTTTTGGAATATCAAAGCGAGGGTAATTCAACCTTTTATTTTTGACTGATTTAAACTCATTCAATGAGGATGATTGGCAACCTTCAATGAAAACATACGCCATATTGTATCATAGTTGAGTAATTTTGGCCAAAGTTAACGAGAAAAACATTTTCTTCTCATTATATTATTTAAACGAATAAATATGAAATTTCGGGGAACTTTATCGTTTACACGCTTCTGCTTTACCGATTTCAACAGCAAGTAATGGAGATTATCGAGACCGCTACAAGAAAATATGCAGTATGTTTTGTCAACATCGTATAATCTTCATGTAGTTTATACTGGACAATTATTTTGCGTGTATACATGCTGACTTGCAAGATGAGGTGAGTGTTGCCCTCGTTTCTCTTTTATTTTGATATAGTTCAAATCCAAACAAAAAGATTATTTCGAAAAGCTGTGGAAAGCCACAAATCAACCTTCATTAAAATCGGATAAATTTTACTAGAGTTTGCGCGAAAAAGACAGATGAGAACACAGACGCAAATGTCAGTTGAGTCAAATGATAAAAGCTTGCTACGCTCGCTTCATCAATAACTGGTTATGCTATGGATTGTAGAAAAACGACCCCCCCTTCCCTCGTTTTTTAATTTGTTGTTGTTGTTGTTGGTGGTGGTGGTGTTGAATTGCAGATTTTCAACGCCTTATGGTTTAACAATTTCACTATGGTTTGTAAAAGTTGGATATTATTTTAAGAATTTTCGCGGAATATAGTTTCTTTAATCAGAGGAGAGTTATTTACCTCTCTTATTATTGACTCACTCTATCCTCAAGTAGTAGAATTGTGGGAAAACCTCACAAAACATACATATCGATTTTTTTTTTTTTAACGAAAGCTATCGTGCGAAATATTTTCTAAATCACTAGGAGAGTGTTATGTTCACTGCTTATAAGGACTACTACTCACCCTCTCCCCCTCTGTTAAAAAAAGTTCTGAAGTATAGGAGGCCATATTCGAATACAAAAGTACTTAGATGAGTATGGTCAAAAAGAAATATACTCACTAAAATGAAGAAGTAAATAAAAATACAAAGAATACATAGCTATTTTTGAATTGCCTAACAGCTATTAAATCCCTACACAAAAATTGAAAGTGTATATATTGTTCAATGTTCAAAAATTCTATTGGAACATTGAATTTGAAAGTCTTAACATTTTGAAAAAGAATATCTATCTTGAATTCGGACCAAGAGAATCTTAATAAATATTGGCAGGATATTATCACAAGGCTTGCACGATATTTTCTTAAAATACCTCTTTAAATAGTTAAAATATCTAGAATGGCCAATAACGTTTGGAGGTTTTCAGGGATATATATGCCCATATTTAGAACAGGATTAATAATACTTACAACGAGATAAAAATCAAAGTATGAAACACAGTACCCGATTTATGTAAAACACAATTTACGTTAATTCGCAGTAATAAGTCTTGAAACTTTCAATATATCTGAATGTCAAAGACTGCATTAATATACTTGTATATTTTTTATACTTTTATAGTTTATATATCTAAGCAAATACTGTTCATAATTCGTTATATAAAATAATAATCTGTAAATAATATATATATATATATATATTGCAATTCCTTACGAAGTTACACTTAAGCAATTTACGAACTCCACTCAATAAAGTTCAAGTTACGTTAAAGTTTACAGAAGAGATTACTTACTGTATGGCGAATCTCTCATCATAAGAAGCCAGAGGCATCTCAGTAGGTTAATTTCTCTCAAATAATCAAATATCACATTGGATTATCTTTAACGAATCCCTTAAAAAATTTAGTTATCTTTCATCGTTTGGACAACTAAAGAAGATAACTTCTGTCACCGAATGCACTTATCAGTTGGAGAAAATTGTGAGGAAAGAGAAAAGAACGTTTGTAGAGTTAACATTTTGCCCATTACATAATCTGCGTACATCCACGTACATATGGTAATGTCAAACAAGTTTTTCTCAACAGTTTTTCTGCTCAAAGCAAATTGCACTTTATCCATTATAAAAATATAACACAAATGGCGGCACCAGATTTCATGATTTAGTTCGTAAATAGATAGTAAAATGCTACAATATATCATACACACTTTAATTATTTCGTACGTATTTTCCTTTCTCTTTGTGCAAAGACAATCATATATCAATAATTGTTTCTATTATGAACATTACGAATTAAATGTAGAAGTTAATTAACACAATCAAATCACTCAGCACAATTTTATACATTATCGACGTAGTAAGGATTTTGGAATGATAATAGCTTTTTCGTTACGAGACATTCTTTATTATCAGTTGTATGAAATCTACACAGTTATCTATTTTATATTATGCACATTAAATGAACAATGTAGGAAATCATACACAAGTGTATTCAAATGTAGTCAAGATACAAATAAAAAGAGTATGTAAGTGAAACAGTTAATTGCAGCTTAATACAAATACGAGTGGTTACAGAAACTTACGTAAATAATGTACCTATGTTTTAAATTCATTTCGTAACATCACTTGCTGTCATTATTAACATACGAACTAAATCAAAGTAAAACGTACAATAAGTCAATTCAGTAAATCAGCTAATCTAATGAATTAATATAGTGCTTAGTTGGATACTGTAGAGGTATTATTGGAATACATCATTGTGCATATCATCTGTCTCACATTTGATTAAACAGATAACTCTTAATTGCGTGCTTCCACGTTTCTTAGGTATAGTCCATACAGGACACCTCACATGAAACATGACATTCTACGAACTTACAATTAGTTTTCTTATCACTTCGATTGTCAGCGCATCTGATCAAACGTTAAATTCTACACAAAATATTGTTACATTCTTTTACTAATTGATATGTCATGGTAAGTTTTACTCTGATTTTAGTGTTATTAAGACATAGGCATATAATTTTTTTAAGTACAAAATAGGTTTAATACATTACCTCGAAACGTTATTAGAAATAAAAATATATGTATATATGTATTTGGTATGTGTATGTGTAAAGATAATAATCATCAAACATATTGGAGATCTATGTCATTGCCCCTGTCTTTGTTGTCGGTGGAAATATATTAACAACATTAATATCATTATCAACTATTTACCAAGATGACTAACTTGTTTTATTCTAATGTAAATGACTGTCTTAAGGCTCAATATACATTTCTGTATATATATATATATATATATTTCTATATTTCTAGATATTTCCATATATATTTCTCGAATAATAAATTATTAACGATATAATGTCACTACTTGGAAACTAGCAAGACATGCTACCTTAAATTCCTTATCCAATCAACTCTCACTGTACAGAAAATGTAATACAACAAATATTATCTAGAGCCGGGCATTGTTCTTGTAAACTGAACAATACATACGCTGACAAACTCAACTTGATCCAGAGTTTCTTCATCACCTTTTATCTTCAACGGTTCCTAAAAATCAATTGTAGAAAAGAGCGGGAAAATTGACCCCATACTCTAATTTCTTCACTAGAACCACTTTTTGATTCTCTTAATATTAAAAGGCTGATGGATATTGGAATAACTGCTGAAAAAATATTTAGTTTAGACCTGAATGGTTAATAGGGAAGCTTCGATATATCCCGAACTATACGTTTGATTCTTTTATTTGTTGTATAACAAAATCATTGTTTATAATAAATATTGTTTCTTGAAAGTGTCACAAAAAGAGCTTTTGATACTTGTTGCAACTGAAAAACTTTAAAGATTTCATGAAAACAAACCTTATTTGTAATTAATCTCGAAATAAATTCACATAATCATTGTAGATCTGTCTGGCATAGTTCCATCTTAAAAAGACGACATTTTATCATATCTGCGATTATCGAATTTGGTAGACTTTTTAAACATTAATCGGAACATAAAACTGTTCAGAGATATTTTATTAGTTTTTCAGGGAAGGAACAAGGAGGGAATTCGACCGAATGCACTTATGATGATTATTCTACATGACATGGACTTAAACCAAAATAGTTTCGCATCAAATGTGAGCACTTGCCAACTGAGCCAGCGTATCTCTGATTTCTCGCACGAAAGTTTAAAAATATTTTCAGTTTCACATGCTTTGCCTTTATCTGTTGCATATACAGTACAAACTTCCTTTAACGGAATCCATATTAAATGGAAATACTAGTATTTTACAGTCTCGTGATTTTAGGGATGAAAAATTCCTTTATTAAACGTAAAATATATTATGCGAATAACGGACATCAAAATAAGTCTTTTAAAGGAAAATTTTGAATTCTGAAATGCAGCGTTTAAAAATTTTCAGACATGCTGTTAGAAATCTGATATATACACTATATTGTCTGCAAAATAAGCTGCAATGTGCAAACCGAAACAGACTCAACGGATACAGATGCTGTAATTGAGAATAATGCGGAAAGTAGGAAAGGAGAAGAAGAGGAAGAGAAAGAAGAGGAAGAGAAAGAAGAGGAATTTGGCATGAAGTTCGAAGAAGAGTATAGGCTAAAGATTTAAAAATGCTGTCAAAAGTTAAAAGGGACTGAAAAGAAAAGCCTTGCTTAGTATAGTTTCTCAAGTTAAACTGTTTGTAAAAGGCTGAGCAGCAAGCAGCAATGTGTACAGAAAACTCTCCTTGACTTGGAAGAAATAAAGTTAACGTGTATACAATATTTTTTCTGTTCATTTTAAGTTTGTAGTGTATTAATTCGCAGCAGAAACAAATACTGTAATTGAATAACATACGTACAGTATTGTATTTATCTCATTATGTTCATTGTTTACATTTACATGGTTTAATTTTTCTTTTTAGTGTAGGTATAACTTTGTCAACCGAAAACTTATCTTTAACAGAAAGTTTCGAGAGTCCCGTTCGATTCCGTTAAAACAGGTTTTATGAATTTACGTACCGTACTGCCGTTTTGCCATGTAAAATTCCTGGTGACGAACTGGATTCATATTGAAATCACACCAAGTTTTGTCTCATATACAAAATATGAAACAACAACAAACATGACAGTGACTTACTTGAGACTGTAATTGCTTCCAAAAAATATAAGAAATCGCAAAATATAATATCATTACTTCAAATAGAACACTAATGGAGAACGAAAAATACAAGTGCGATCACGTAATTGTATAATCAATACGAATCCAGCTGCCTCCAAAGTAGTTAACTGCGAATGATGTCAAGAATGCTTTGAAATTAATTTCGAATTCTTCATACAGAAAAGAAGTACAGAACTTCAAAGTAATACGTTAGATACCCAGGAAAAATATTAGGAAACTTTCTAGGGAAAGAATTCGATAAAGTATATTTATTATACAGAAACTTAAAGTGAGATTTGTAGCATATTAGCTTTAAATACTTTCTATTAAATTGATCAAAGAGAAATAAAGTTTATTATTTTTGTACCAACAATATAAGCAATATCAGAACGCTTTTGCATTTTCATGGGATCTATATAATCAATGTTGCCAAGAAAGAAAAAAGAGATGAAAAGCCATGTACACTTGTAGTTAAAAGTTAAATAAAAATAAAATTTGACGAAAGCAATCCTTATTATTACTAATCTGTATTACAATTTCAGTAACATATCATTGTCTTTATACTTGATAGTGTATCTGATGAAGACAATATATCTTGCGATAATCGTAACACAAATGAATGATAGTAAGTGTTGCCTTTGCTCAAATTTTATTTTTATATGAGTTATACGACATTCCGAAACTAGAACGAGCAACACTAGTAGTTAAAAGTTTAACTTTCATTAGGATAAAAGCCGTAAAATTATTTCTTCTCATTTTCGATAAATATCGGTGTTTTTGAGATCGCTTACACTATAAATAGCGTGAGTAATTTCTTAGAGTTAACTAAGTAATGTAAAAATGATTGCTGGCAGTCTAGGGACCCAACTTCTTTAATTTTACAGAAACAGTTATTTTTCTTGATCAGATCCTCTGTCGGTTCCTTCTGTACTGTCGTCTTCAAAGACGAGAGCTCATTTAGTGTCTGATTTCGTCCAGGGTTAGTCATAAGGAAGCTTAGAGGGAAAGGAAGAACGAAATGGCAAATATATTTCAAATTTAGAATTCAATGGCTTAGTTAACGTTGATTATATATTAATATTCACTTTCATATGCCAAGTTAATACGTATACTTTAAATATTACAAAAATCAAATATTTTGAAATCAAGCGTTAACTACGTACAATGGCGGCTTTTGAGTGGTCACACCGGTAAAAATTAAAAATTTTATCGCTAGAAGCTTAGGGAAAAAAGATTACCTAACGCACTGATTCTTGTAGACAGCTGTACGAGACTTTTCTTCCCTTAGCTTGAGCGGTAAAATTTTTGTATGTGACTTCTCTCAAGAGTCACCACTGTACGTGCTAGATCTGCATAAGTTGAAAACTTGAGGGACAAAATTAGGATTCAGTACTACATAATTACTATCATTCACTTAAGCTGATTTTTACGTTTTTCAATTTTTTATTAATACTTTCGAGTACAACTTACTCAAAAATATTGGAAATTTAGAAAGTTGAACATCTAGTACTTACGAAATATTATTAACTAAACTAATAGATAGTTTCAAATATTTTCTTACAGCCTAGAAATTTGTGAGCGCAGTTCGTAATGTTATAATGCTCTGGTTCCAAAATTTCTGCCCTATATGCAAGTATATAAAAACGTGAGTATTTATTTACTTTCTTGTAAATTTTGAACAGCCTAATTTCCAAATTTACCATACAGTACCTTGTAATTGATTATTAACAAAAATTCAAACAAATAGCTGGGAAATGTAACGAAAAATCTTAAGGTAAATTAATTTTCAACATTTGCTACGACTGCGTAATACATTTAACTTTACACTTATAATAAAAACGAAACCATAACAGAACACCTTTCATAGTTTATTTGCATATAGATTTTTAAAAAGTACAATTTAGTATTAAGAAAGCACCAAATTTTTATCTTGTTTCGGAATAGGAGGGCATAATTATCATATTTCTCATTCCAACTACTGTTATATTTCTTGGAAAGATTTTCAAGAACTTGTAAATCAATTTATTATTATAATTGTTTTATTGTTATATAATGTATTTAATTACTTGATTTTTCTTTTTCTTTTTAAATTGTATTGAACAATAGTATGTTGTCACAATGAATTTAACATTTTTTGTACCTATTTAATCTTTAATCTCAGCCTTACACCAGAGGACATATAGTGACTATATAAACACTTAAACATTGCTTAAGAAGTTAAAGTTGTTAAAAACTGTTTACTCCTTTCGGCAGTTAATTTGAAGCATTTCGTTCCCCTATACTTACTAATTTGACTTTCAGCTACAAAGAAAAATCAATATTTACATTAATGGTTTGGGTTATTGGATATTTTAGAAGTCAGAAATAGAGATAATTTTACTCTAGTGGTCTATTGAAGAATATAGGACCTGATAACTTCGAGTTCGTTCATGTTGTGATTAAATCTAGCTGCGGTATCTTTATTGACAAGCTTTGTGTTACAGTTGAGTTAGGTTGATTTTGAGTTTAACGTCCTGTTCAGCAGCGAGGCTATATGAGACGTGGACCTACTGATTAACGTGGAATCCGAACCACATGAGCTACCGCCGGGAATCGAACCCGGGTCTCTGATGGTATGAAAGACAAACGTATTCATGTATTTTTTAAAGGACACACTAATTGACAAATAAAGTAAAGAATTTTCTATAGTAGTAGAGAATGGTCCGTTTAATCTCGAAAACAAATCATTGCTATAATACTGTGTTAAAGTACCCCTAGAGTAGACACATACGACAACAAGTAGGTATTAAATATGTTATCTTGCGCAAGATTTTGTTACAAATGTTTTAACTAATCCTATATACCTTTCGGTTTAAATATTGTCCTTGCAGTGTCTGATAATTGTTTAATGGAGAGTATCTCTGGAATTAGCTGGAAATAGGAAATTTCCGAAGTGATGTCGATAAAACTAAGATTGTCTAGAGTAACTTGTATTATGTATAGGAGACATCAGTAAATACGACATCGAAGTCTTCAGGACGTGCCACTTCGCCATCAAGGCACTTTGGACAGTTGGGACAGTTTGGACAATTCCTCACCGAACAGTAATATCAATGATGAGAACAGTAATATCAATGATGAGAACTGAATTCGTCACTAAAGACGATAAACTACCAGTCTACTACTTTCACTCCTCACACTGTAAACAAAGTCATCGATTTTGGATAGCTTAAGAGAAGCTGAAAATTTAGTTCTTCTAAAAAATAATCTTAGCGTTTCCTATTGATAGTGTTCTAGATAACAGAGAGTGACTGCTTTGGATCCATTCACGTCTGTTAGAGGATGGGAAGATGCTTTTTGTGGTGATCTGCCTGAGTTCCTACTGACACACAGTATATTTGAAATGGTTGAAACACGAAATAATTTCCTTGTTTCTTTCAGGAGAACGAAAAAGCTTGATTTTTGTTGCAGAAGTATTCTGCTTATATTACAAAGATATATTAACGCTTCCAGTAGCAGTCATTAGAGGGGAATTGCAGCCTAAGTACTACAACCAGTGACACTACTTATGGTTGTATCATATACATATTATCATCATTCTCCGATTGTTCATCCTGGGTACGCTTCGGTTTACCTTGCAATAAGCGCATTCTAATTTCAAATTTATTTTAAATTATTATTGTAAAACATTACTAATAAGTCAGTTACATAATTGGTGAATGGTGTGGTTACTAAAAACATAGTTACTGCCACAAGAAGATAATTCATCATAGTGTGATACAATTACAACACTTATATAGTCGAAATGGATTTATATCCGCAACTTTAGAATAACAACTCTTCCAAATTGTTTGATTTTACTAATCTAGAAAATATTACTCCTCTACAGTTAACAGTTGTCTTGAGATAAATATGAATACCTCTGTCATTTTTATCAATGATTTGCTAATATTTATGGAAACAGGAGTTTAATTAAGTTAGGAAAGTAAATTCAGTATAAAGGCATATATTCTCTTCATTATAATGATGGAGTATTTCCATTAATGTTTTTATCATGCAAAGCGAATAAACTGCACACATTACACAAACACTAACAAAGAGACAAAAGCATATACGCACTTAATGTAGAATGTGTATCTTTTTGTAAGTACTTTTATCCGAACAGAAGAGACTGTCACTTGTCTGATTTCTTATCCACTTGTAGTACGCAGCTACTCGAGTATATACTCCAGGAGCATTTTTTTCAGCACATCCCAATCCCCAAGAAATTATACCTGCAACGACAAAAGGCTTTGAAAATGTCTAGTGTCTCAAAGAAAAGGTAGCATAAATTTGTACAATTACTCAAGTCAATAAATTTGTTAATGTTTATGATTTACATTACTGTTATTATTAGCAGTAGTATAATCATATAATAAAATTAATTTTCCTTAATTAATTATATTCGGAATTTAAAACAGTCTTACATCCACATTCTTTGTATTCAGGATTTAGGATGAATATTGTCAGCTTTGATCTTGCAGATTGGAGAGGTTTTCTTTAAACATTTTTAGAAGAAACACGACTAATGAAGAATGTAAAAATTACAGTGTAAAATATTGTGATCCATATGAGCGTTGTTTGATCAAGTTGATAATTAAATATTCAATGCTTTTCAACTATTGTATTTTTTACATTGTTAAAGATGTAATTAATCATTAATGGTATTTATATGTTACCTGAGTTTTGACTTGAATTTTTATTTTAATGGAAATTGATTTCAAAACTTCTCTTTCCATGTTACTTTTTGCGCAATGAAGAATACCTCCATATTTTAGAAAGATCTAATATCATTTTTATTTTTATATTTTCTTTCTTTCGTCCTTGGTTCTTCGTGCCTAACATGTTTACTAGTTATGGCTTTAATGTTAAATTTTGCTTTGCCGATATAGGATCACGATATTCGTAGGCTTCTTATATACTCCTGATAAAGAAGAAATATCATTGTAATATCTTTTATAATTAGTTGATATATTTCTACATTTTTTGCTGAAGGGGATATTGCCAATATTGTTTCTATCAAGAAATACAGTTGCTAACGACATAACACATGCAACATGAAAACTAGAATCGATAAACACATTGAGGACAAAAGAAAATAGCATCTGAGAGTAATAAACTTTGCAAAAAGTGACGTGTGGCGAAAAGCTTTCGAATCATTCTTTTCATTAAAACGAAAAGTTCAAAATAAGCTTTGACCAAGAAACTTTGAATAAAATATGGATCTGGATTTTAGATAACTAGATATATTTATTTAAAAAGTTGGAAGAACACGCTTTTCAGAGAATATACTGAAGTAAAACTGTTTTATTGATTTTGTTTCTTCAGTGCGTATAATTCAGATTAAGATGAATTTAAACTGGGATATTTTTTACAATTAATAATGAAAACATAACGCATCCTTTTCTCGGCTTACCTTAGCTTGCTGAAGTTCACATCCTTGAAAAAATTGTTGAAATAAGTCTTTGGTATTTAATTGGTCACGTTGTTTAATTTTTTTCTTTTGCAGTCGAGTTTGTTAAATGGTTATAAATAATATGTCATATAATATTAAACTATTTAGTAACTACAAAATTAATTTTAATAATGTATTAATTTCACATTGTTAAATAACGATAAATAATTATTTATATTTTTTAAATAAATAAACATATAACACTACCTAGGATACCTGTAGCAATTGGCGTAATATACACATAAGTAGAAACATATAAATAAGTATTAACAAGTATATAAACATAATTTATTTCTAATTAACATTGATAAAGTGGGAAAAATATTGTTTACAAATGACAGATAGAATCTACTATGACTTTATGCAATTTAAAACAATGTGCTAATAATAATTAACTGAGGAAAATTTACTAATAAATCAGTCAGGTAATTGGTGAGCAGTGTGGTTACTAGAAACATATTTACTGCCATAAGAAGATCATTCATCACAATGTAACACAATTTAAACATTTATGTAGTTGAAATGGATTTATATCCGCAACTTTAGAATAACACCTTATAGATGTTAAATAAAATGAAATGAAGAAAGAAAGAAAGAAATAATAAAAAAAGGAAGTCTGTCCAATTGATTGAAATACTTTTGCTCTTGATGAATGAATCATGGAAAAAGTATGTGCTGTTGACGTTATTGAAATCTTCTCTTCACGTCTTTTATCATCTGGCAAGTGTGTATACAAATATATAAGGAAATAAATGAAACGCATTTCAAGCTGTTTGGAAGAACTGATATTGTCTTGTTGTTGAACGGTAGGAGTGATATTAATTGTGAAGTCTTGTTCCTTAAATCTGAAATATTAGTGAAATTTTGTTAATAGAATTTTAGTTGTTCAAGTACATTGTCATGGAAAATACTTTTGCAAAAACTTTAAGTAGTAAAGTGGTTGGCAATCTACTATACTATGGGTACGTGCAATAGTTTTACCTGTTTTTGATAGGTTGCTATTTAGCGGAGTACTGGCCTCATAAATGGGGATAATTTTGGAACTGGGGGGGGGGGGGGAATCATGTAAAATCACCATGTTTACAGGAGAAATGAGTTGATGTTACGTATGTGTAATTACTAAGTAACCGTAAAAAACAATCCAAATTAGCATACTCTTTTCATGTACACAGGACAACTGTCAAAAGACGCTTGAAGTACTGGATTTTACCGCAAAGTTCGATCGTCAATTTACATCAGATGAGCACAAATCAACAAGAAGGGCGACTTGCAACCTATATTTCTTGCTTTTCCGGTGCAAAAATGATCAATTCTTGCCACTATTGTCACAGGTGACGAAAAGTGGATTATGTACCTAACGGAGTGTCACTTTTCTGAACCAAAGCAGAACCTCATCATGAAAAGGTATTAAGTGCGTGGTGGAATGCCGAAAGAATATTGGGATGCTCTGGGAGACCTTGGGCCCTAATCAAACCATTATCTTGCCTCCCTAATAAATATGTAAATAGACTGAACGGCCAATGAGGCGTGTTCAACCACGATAATTTCAGGCCACACACTGCTGACATTGTTGCCAAGAATTGATGGACTTTGGTTGAAATATTTTACCCTACCCACCGTATTCTCCTGCGTTGGACCTTACACATTATCATTTGTTTAGTGTGTAGTAGAACTCCTTCGCTCGGAATAATGTTTGTTGTTGAAGCTATTAAAACTGCCTTACAACAGTTTTTCAATGTAATACATCAGAACTTTTATCAGCGTGGTATTTATCTCCTACTAGCAAGATGGCAAAAGAGTCATTGATTGCGGTGGCGATCGTGCAGATGATAAGTTAGAGTTTATGTCGTTCTCACCTCTATCTGCACATCAAGAATAGGTAGAACCTCTACATGTATCCAACAACTTATACAGTAGTGAACACAGTTTGTACATCCTCGTTCTGAACTATATTAACAAATCAAAGTCTTGATTGGCAACATATTTTATATTTATTTCTTAATTTTATTTGTATTCGTATTCTTATATATCACTTTCAACTGTAATATTATTATTCCTGTATTAACATCTTTTTATACATCTTATCATTGTGATTTGTTTATATCATTGTTTCTTGTTTGCTTATTTATTCTTTCATGACAGGAACTTGTTTTCTTTATTTAAACCTCTTTTCCCAACCTCATTTATTTCACTTCTAATCGTTGAATTAATTTATTTTATTTACCTCATGTAAATAGATGACAGTAAGTTTAATTGTAGAATATTAGAAATTGTAAGGTAACTTTTTGGATCCCAAATATTTAGTGTAGGAAACAATTAACAAATAGTAAGGTAATTTTTATTATTATTATTATTACATTGCTTTTTTTTCGTAACCAATTGTTTCAACTTTTCAATTTTTCGTGTTTGAATTTTATACATAACATTGTAATCTACTATTGTGTGTCTGTCTGTTTCTTATATTGCTAATCTTTAATATGAAGGTAGTGCTGTAAGTATTGCAAATATAAGAGTTTAACTAGCAGTAATTACTTCCTTCTTACAGGCACGACATATTTTAACTTAACTAAGTTTAATAGAGCTTAGTTTTTACTCCCATGAGAACGAATAAAGCAGGCGAAATATTTTTTTTTCTTTTTACGTTCTTGATTTCGGTTCATACTGTTTGTTAAATGTTCGTTTCTAGCACTGATGTTATATGAGACAAAGCCTACAGTCTAATGTAAGATCTGAATTAGAGTCCAGTCAGGATCGAATCTGGGACCACATGTACAGAAAGTGAGCACCTTAAATAATCAGTATGCACAAGCAGGTGATTTATTTTATTGTGACACACAAAGTGTACACTGAATGAGAGCTAAAGCTTGTTTTGATTTTATTTACATTAGTTGTTCTTCCAAACTTTCAGCTCGCTGTAAACTATGGGTTACAACTGTCCTTAATTAAATATTTTATTTTTTTAGTTTCAACTTTATTTATTTATTTATTAGTTTTGGTCACCAACTATCTTGTGGTGAGACAAATATTAATGCTCAATCTTGTAGGACGCTTGTGTAAGAAACGCTCGCTAGCGCTGGTTTAATATGTGAAATAATTTTTGATAGTACTTCGCTTCAATATAACACTCCTACAACGTCAGGCTTCGCTGTGAAAACAGAAAACTCGTGATTAAAGTAAGTTCTCCTTCTTATGTCGACGGTAATTTCCTACGTAACATTTCAAATGACGTTCGACACAACACACTCTGAATGATACTGTTTATTATTATTTTGTACGTCTCGTTTGTTAACTTAAATAGATACAAAGCAGCGGACTTGATTAACGAACATTGATAAGACATTCATAACTACTTGACAACATAATGGATTCAGTTGCATACAAAACCATCTTCCACATCATCTTCAAATATATGTGCACCATATAAGTTCACTTTTATTCGTAGATTCATTTCATCATATTTTCGTCAAATTAATAAAAATAACAGAAGAAATGGTTTATATACAGTTCCCTACCTTGAAAGAAGTTACGATAACATCGAGAGCGCTTCGAAACAGAATTCAGGAATAATCATTATTATTATCAGTGTTTCTGTATATATATATATATATAAGTTAAAATAGTTATTTAAATTAATCATTCAGTTATTAACGTGGACGAAGATTCTTAACTGGACATTACAGTTATTTCAGACATGGCGTTAAGAAAACAAGTAATTAATTCACTTATGATTTTTGACAGTGTTTTAAACCAATAAGTCAAATAAGATATAATAACAATAATAAATGCCTCTTCAAATTACAGTTCCTATATTTTCCTTTCTCTAACTCATATTTGTTGACTTATATAAAAAGTTCTTTTCATTCCTCAATCTTTCTATTCCACCCAACCTTCTTAACCATACTTACCACCTTCCTCAGGTCACTTGGTCAAAAGCCTTTTCTAGATCAATAAATACTACATACACTTTCTTACCTTTTCAATACACCTTTCACTGATTACCTTAAGCCAATAGTCTCTCTTCTGGCTCTACACCTCCTAAACTAAAACTGTATTTTCAATATTATACATTCCCATACAACATCCTGTTCAATATTCAAAACACAATTTTTGCTGCATGCGATACGAGACTAAATTCCATGATTGATTTTATAGCCAATGGTATCATTATTGTTTTGAGGAGATTTCTTGATCAATCTTTTATCATATATATTTCATTGTAAGATCGGAACAATTCTTTGTTATACTTTCCCTGTCCCACACTCTAAGTAAACCCTGAATATTATCTATTTCTAGTGTCTTTCCATTCTTCGTCTCGAACATCGCTTTTGCAACTCAATGCAAAATATCTTAAATCCTTTATTGTTCTCATTTACTTTATGGTCTTCAAATCTAAACTACAAGGGTCTATTCAGGGTATCTACTAGATGTTTGTTTCTAAATTCCAGGCTTTTTCCAGGTTTTCCAGGTCTATTTATATTATTTTCCAGGTCTATTTTTTAAACAAAGAGAAGTTCTTACTGTTAATATTCCCTACCAAAAGGCCAGTTAAGAAAAATGTGCAGTAATAGACAAAAGCACACAGAGTTCTCACCTTTAACTAACAAGTGAATCATACCCCTTGAGAATATTAACTTTTTAACACTTTGTTTTTACTATGTGAAGAAGTTAGAAAAGTCATTAATTTAAATTCTAGGCACATATTAATTTACGATCACATGTTACTGTATATTCTTCTTGGATGGGGAATGTCCAATTACTTCATTTTTACAAATCTACTCACACAAAGATCGAATGGCTAGCAAAACATAAGAAACATAAGTAGAGCAGTTACGAATTGCAGAACAAAAATATTCTGGATTCACAAGCAACTTTTTTAGAACAACCAGCCTAGGCCTGGTTCAAAGTGCCATTCGGAAATCCTTGAACTGAAAGAAGCAATTCTACCTACCTAGGTTACTTTAGCTACGTAATTTTGACTACCCTTCGCATTGACTTAAAATTAATTTTCTTTATGCAATTTCATTACAGTTACCAAAAGTAGTTACATAAAATTAAAGCAAATTACTTTTTACTTGATAAAAAAAATAAAAATAAAAATAAAAAATAAGTTTGGTTGTAAATATAAGTAACGAAAACTAAGTGTTCACATTGGTGTTTTTTGAGTACAATTTCTAGTACAACTTTCTTTCTTTGTAAACCAAAGCATGTGTTCTTATACTCGAATCTGTGTAAGCCAAATAACAAACTGCAGAACACATTATAATCTTACTTCTTATATTTTACGAGTTCAACGTGGCTTTTAACTTTTTTTTCTCCTTCGTCCGAAACAAATGCTTCAGCATCAGTCAGCATCCTTTTCCTTTTTATTTCTAACACTTTCATTTTCTCTTTAAGTGTTTTCTTTTCTTGATATTTTCTGTCTTGTTTTTCAGTACAGTTTTTCAA
Organism: Thermobia domestica; assembly: GCF_964235325.1. Classification (NCBI taxonomy): domain Eukaryota; kingdom Metazoa; phylum Arthropoda; class Insecta; order Zygentoma; family Lepismatidae; genus Thermobia; species Thermobia domestica. The sequence goes on from NC_137458.1 coordinate 218,515,472, forward strand.
ATACTTATTTCTCTCCTTGATGGATTCCAACATAATGAATCATGGTCTTTTATGATATTAACATTGGATATCCCTCCAGCAGCATGTACAGCATCTAACACACTTTTTTTAAAAAAGAACCAAGCTGTTGTCCTGTAGATTTTCCACGCAACACTCTTTGTTAACGGAGAAGTTATTTCCTACTGCAGCGTTACAGTGAAAAAGAATACAAATTTTATGCATGAAACTTGTAAAAGCACTAGAAACGCCATCCTTAGTGAATAAACCATGTCCTAACTAATCTCTCGTCTTTTTGGCTGAAATTTGTCACCTTCTGTGTAATTTCACAAATGCTGCTTTTCCACAAATGCTTCAAAAGCAAGTGTGATTCGTGACTCTCTAAACGTTTCATTGGTCACAGTTTCTGGTAATAAACAATTGGGGCCTCTCGTAACTTTGTAGCAGGAACCATGAACATTGCACTGCCGGAGCAAAAATTTCCTATTTTCCTTGATTTCCAGTTTAAGTACCATTTTCCCTGACTGGTCCTTTACTTTTTCGTAAAATTTCTTTTTCCAGTGTTTCCCTGATTTCTACATTTGTACTGTAGCAAAAACTTTTTTCGAATTGCCACATAGAATATGGACAGAAAGTCCATCTAAAGACTTTCTAGTTATGTTCGAAATCTGCCAGAGGAAAGCTTAAGGAAAGAAAAAAAGAAGTGTCACAAGCAAGTGGAAGCAGTGATAGAACTTAGCTTAGATATTGCCGTGGTCGCCATCAACATACTTGCAAAACATAAGCCTTTAAGAAAAGAGAATTTTTCTATTATATACAGTGAAAAAGGTAACATTGAGAAAAATTCAGATTTGTTAAATTCTAGGCTTTTTCCAGGTTTTCCAGGTACAAAAATGAATTCCAGGCTAATTCTAGGTTTTTCAGGTTTTCCAGGTCAGTAGACACCCTGTATATGAACTCTCATGCATGTCCTAAAATATTCTTTCCATCTTCCTAAAACTTCATTTGGTTCGCCGATTATCTTGTCACTTTTATTTTTTATTGCTATCATTATGCGTAGTTTTCCTTACGAGTTTTCATTGATATCACCTGATTGTACATTTCCACATATTTTTCTATTTTTTTCTTATTCTTCTATATTCTTACATTTCCTTTAGTAGATTTTTCTCTTCCTTAGCCCATTTTAGTATATAAATTGTTATTTAACTTTATGTGCATCTTTCAACCTTCCTCGATACCATCTTGTCTCCAGATCATTGTTTTCCTCACTCTCTTTATATTTTTTTTCTGTGTCCATTCTTATTTGTTTTCAGTTTATATACCATATACTTCTCTTGCAGCGTGATCAGTGCCGGATTTACATATAAGCTAAACAAGCTGTAGCTTAGGGCTCCACTCTCTTGGGGACCTCCAAAATTTAAAGGAAACAACTGGATGTACATCTCCAAGTTAAAAATTTAAAAAAAGTTAAACAACATACAACAACAGTGTGCTTCTATGATGTAAGTAATGGGACCCCTTCCTGCTACCTTGTTGTCTAAAATAAGAGTTGACAAAGGACAGCTTGACATACAAAAGTCCCGATTAGTTTCAATAGCTTAGGGCCTCATCAAACCTAAATCCGGCTCTGAGCGTGATGTACGAAAATTAATATGGTCTCACTATTGTTGGTATCTGTGACTATTTTGACCTGGTCTAAATACTTTTCTTCGAACTTCCATAGGAATTTATTTCTTACTTCATTTTTTAAATTATTGAGTGTTCAACTTATTCTTAATTTAATTCAAGACTACAGTTTGCGGCTGAATGTTCAGTTCAGGCAGTACAAGGTTTAAATAGCTGAAAATATCCACTCAGGGGAGAATTTTTGCTTTTCTTTTTCTTTCTTGACTGTTCCAAAATCTTTCTTGAATCATAACCTAGCTCATCTAATATCTCTGTTTCTTAATAAAGATTTCCGTATTTATCTTCTTGTGTTGATCGAACCAAGTGTTGGAAATTAAGAATGAATTTCATTTGCCTAATTTCATGCGTTGTTCACCGGTCCACGACGCCATCTCGACTGAACACCGATCAGAATCAATGACAAAGATTTGTTGTCCAGGTGGCACCACTTCTGTTTTCTGATTCCTAACGTAATTTATTTCCAGGTTTGACAAATCATCTGTTTCACTGCCGCACCCAGGCCCGTATTTAGGTAAGTGCTATTCTGTGCTCGAGCACAGGGCGGCAGAATTTAGGGGGCGGCAAAATTTTGGAATTTTTAAAGATTCACAATAAAGTAATATTTAGAACTAGCAACCCGCAAAGTCCCGCCCAAGGGCGAGAAAATATGTTACTGTGTTCTAATTATAATAGATTATAATTCGTTCTAATTATAATAGTTACTAATTAGCTAGCTTATCTGATTATTCTTAAAATGTCATCCTATCCGACTTCCACCCCAAGAGGGAGGATGAACTTGAACCTCATGGAAACTGATACCCATAAACTCAGCGACCTCGAAAACTATGAATTCAACACTAATATCTGTCGTTTTCGATTACTTTTAAAATCTCGCCCCTTGCTGGGGAATGGAGTATGACCTTGAAGTTGAATTGTATTAAAACTATCACTATTCACCTCAGCAACCCCCAAAACTATGAATTCAACTCTAATATTGGTCGTCTTCGATTATTTTTAAAATGCCACCATGTTATTCTTATGAGCACTTTTCACCCCAATATCTCAGCTCAGGTGTGACCTAGGGACCAGGAACAGATCATTTGGATCATTTCTCTGAGAGCTTTAAAACATACTAGAATTTCATGTTTCTATCTATTATGATTCATCTAGCTAACACCACATCATAATCATCATTGAGAGAATTACGTCATCTAAAATTACGTTGTAACTTTTGTAACTTGTAATACTTAAACTGCTACTCAACAACAGGTGATATGTTCGCAAAATCAGGACTTGTTTCCTTGTTTGAAAATGAAATGAAATCTTTAAGTTTAACGTCCCACGGTTATGCCGGTTAGGCTAAAGGAGACGGTGATAATGAGAAATGAGTGAAATGGTGGAATGAAGAAAGTGGGAGGAAACGGGAGAACCCCGAGAAAACCCACGCACACGGTGTTTGTCCACCACAAAGTTCACTTGGCGGGGGCTGGGATCGAACCCGGGACCCCAAGCACCAGAGGTGAACGCTCTACCACTGAGCCACCGCGGCCCCCGATTCCTTGTTTGAGATATAAGTTTGTGCGGGGGCGGCAAATTATTTAGAACACTGGGGCGCACAATATATAAATACAGGCCTGGCCGCACCTGTTATATTTCAACTTTTTCAAGAGCTAATTTAAACTAATATAGTACTAAGGATAGGAATTTATTGTTATTAAAGTTCAATCCGACTGTTCTACGCACTGATATTTGACACATGCAAGCATGTAATTGACATTATGACTACCATAATCTAAATTTTATATACTGTGTTTCAACTTTGTTGCTTTACTTATTGAAAGAGTAAATATTTAAACTATTTAACTGAACGAATTAATAATAAGCTGTTTTGAATTAAAAATTTTGTTAATTGTTACTTTGTTTACGGCAAATATCTGAGAGAACACGATGTATTTATAAAATTTCGTATAATTTGAGTAATGTCAAGTGAAAAGAGCAAAAGTCCACTTTTTATCTTTATAACAATTTTTACAATATGTAAACGTATGATATTAAATGTGAATGAATTTTTCCCTTTTCCCATGTTCTTGATATCATTTACTAATTACTAATATCCATTTATTTGTCTTAATTAAAGATTGTTCAATTGTTACCCTCAATATTTTATTACTCTAATTCTTATTCAACAATATATTCATCACTATAGTAATATAACTAGTGTTGGAGTGAAAAACTTGTAACAAGGGTGGTTTGGCGGTGACTGTGGAAGTGTTAGCACCTGTTAGTGTGATGCTGTGAAGAGGAAGGGGGTTAAGTGGAAATTTCATACTATACATTTTATATACATCTGCTCATTTACTAACACTAACACATTCGTACATCCAAAAATATGTTACACTATTTTATCTTACTAATTTTTATTTTTTTCCTAATTTTCTACCCACTGACCATCTGAATAACTGGCCCTCTTCTACTGCTGGAATTTCTTTCCTGATTTTGACATTTACGCATTCCCAAATATGACAATTTTCAATTTTCCCGATTTTGACATTATCTATCATAACCTATCATGACCTATCATAACCTACTGCATTATCTTTTTGCTTGTTATCAATTACTTAATTTTATAATTCAGACAATACGACATGATGGTGGTTCAATAAATGCAAATGGCGGACACCGTCACTTGCAATATTCTTACTATTTATCAAATATATAATTCAATTTCTTATATACATAATTCAATTTTCACACTTTTAGGACACAAGGATATCATGTCTGGTGCACCTAATTAACACCGATAAACTGTGAGGAAGACAACTAGTAATAATATCAATTTGGTTCGTTCTTCAAAGGTAAGTTAGGGTAGTAATCTGTCAGTATTTGGCAATACTGTGTACTTTTTAAATTAAATATAAAAGCAAACTCATGTAAGTAGTTACTCTAAAATAATTTCTTTCGATCAGGCTTTCTCAACCTATTTCATATCACTACTTCCTTTCGGTCACATCCTCTTGCTAATGACTCCTATAAGTAATTTCAGATGTGTAATAAACTTTTAGATTATTGCTACTTATCACTTATAGTTGCATATGTGCGTAAGCCTTACACAAATATAAAACTCTGCAAAGAATAACAGATCCATTTCCAGTTGATACCGAAATTGATATATTGATGCCGAAATATATTTTTCTTTTATTTCAATATGCAGTTTCTCAATAGTTTAATGGCTCTTTTATTCTAATTATTTTTTAAACGATTCTTTATTTAATTTCGATTCTTTATAATTATTTTTTGCCGTATTTGAAAATAAATATAAAAATAAAATTATGCCTTTCAAATTAACCTTTAAAAATATATTTTTCCGCTATTGGATCCTAATTACATTTATCTTTTTCGCCTTCCTTTCGCGATCCCTATGTATTTCTGCCGTGACTACTTAGGGTTCCAGATCCAGATCCCCCAAGTTGAGAATCCCCGCTCTAGATAATTACTCTAAAAGTAAATGCTAGTGAAGAATAGAAATATTCCAAATAATTGCATAGAATTTTTAAAGAAAATGAAAATTAATCTTGAAATATTACGTCCCATGGTTATGCCAGCTAGGCTAAAGGAGACGGTGATGATGAGAAATGAATGAAATGATGGAATTGGGAAAATGGGAAGAAACGGGAGAAACTTGAGAAAACCCACGCACACGGTGTTTGTCCACCATAAAGTTCACTTGACGCGATATAGGATCGAAGCAAGGACCCCACGCACCAGAGGTGAACACTCTACCACTGAACCATTGCGTCCCCTGCATATAATTTTATTAAACGATGTCGCAATCACAGCTGATCGAATATTTTCGAATTCGAAAATCCGTATATTTAAATGAATATATGAAAAGTTGTTTTAGTTTATGATTGAGTAGGTAAATTTTATTTTCTCATATTTTCCCGTAAAATCACAAAAGTTAAGAATTTGTGCAAGTGGGCTATCAGTTCTTTTTGGGGGAGGAGGTGAGTTTCAAACTGGTGTTTTTCTTTCAATAGTATTTTAAAACTTTTTCCGTAGTAACGTTGAGTCTCATGGTAGTATGTGGATTTATAAGGAGAAAAAATTCCTCATCCTTTTATCTTCGCCATTGATAGTTTCTAACTTTAGAGAAATATATTTTAATGCTGCGTTGATTGCGTAGGGCATTTACGTGAAAAAGTAGTGTATTTAGTTAGCGGACTATAGGTTATGTTTCTTTGCTTTTATTTCCCAATTTATGCTCTTATTCCGATTACCTAAAAAGAAATCGAAATTTTGAAAATACATTTTGGATTACTTAAATAGTAAGTTTGCATTTAAAACCATATTGTAACCAGCTATTGTTGACGTCAATTTCTAGCAATTCCTCCTTTTCTTCCCTCCTTTATTTTTCTTTTCCCAAAGCAATTCTAATGTATTCAGTGAATTATCTACCCACTTCACTTACCTATTTGTTTCATTCTGGTAGGCTGAAATTCATATACTAATGGTCCTCCACTGTCTCCCTGCAATATTAATATTAATTATTTAATAATATGAAAGAAAATTAACGTTGAAAATATATATTTTCTTTTAAGAAAAAGCACTTCTGTTTTTTTTTAAAAAAAAAGAATCCTTCGAGTTTCTTTGAGTAATAAGTATTATCACTAAAATATCCAGAAACTTATCGTATTAGCAGAATGAAGTATTTGAAGTAGATAGTGTGATGTTTAAATGTTTGCAGAAAATACAGACAAAAATATTGTTGTTATAAATGTTCTAAAATGGGTATCATGATTTGGAAAAAGTTGTCAATTCAATTATGTTCAGCTTCGCTAGAATTTTCTGTGGTATGCATTTTTTTATTTAGTTTTGTAATGTATGATTCAAAGGCTGACACTTCTACTTCTGATTTAGATTAGTCTAGTAATTTGATGCTTTGAATCTAATTTACTTGCTACCAATGTTTAGATATATATCACAAAGAAGTCAACTACATTTTGTTTCTTCGCAAGTATAGCTTCCAATACTAGTTTATACGTTGCATTTAATCACGTTGAAGTATAATGAACTACACATACATAATACTTTAGATTCACGTTAGTACTTTTACAATGTTTTAGTGATTTTTTACATCTAGTTGTTGGGAAGGGGAATAAAAGGGAAATTTTGTATTTTAAGAAAATGCATCTTAAATTTTGGGGGATTCAGAGTAAAAAGGATTTATCTGTCAGTTTTTGCTTTCCTGGGCTTCGGGCGAATGAAGATCTTCTTTCGGTTGCTTTTTCTACTTATTTGTAAAAGCAATTTTTTTGAAGTATCCAATATAGACTCATTTAGTCTAGCAGAAATTGGCCAAATTTGGGTCATACCTTGCGTGGAGGTATGCTTTCATATATATATTTCAAAGTCCATAGAATCGAAATTCGAAAGGTGCCGGCTCGGCATTGTTGGGCATTTTGATTTACGCCACCTATTTCAATATAGCGACCTGCGCATCATTTTTGTTATGAAAAATTCATACTTACTATCGTAATTCACTTACTACTCAGGTGATTGCAGTGGGTTTTTATACACGTAAGTTAAGAGAGATTAAATCAAGTTTTATATCATATTATCATCCTGATATAAGAAGTAAACAATGTTTCCAACCTAAAATTTTGTAAAAAAAAATCGAGTTGTGTAAAGTTGTAGCATAATCCAAGGTACACCTTGTCTCAAAAAGGTTGAGCGCATTCTTTATTGGTGTTTTGAGGCAAAAATTTTCAAAGTCCAGCTTCGGGTATCTTCGGGAAAAAGTAAGCCAGGTTCGAACCTCCAAGCCAGCCTTTGCAAAAGGGTAAAAGTTTGCAGATGTGTTTTTCTTCTTTTAAATATAATAAGACTTGTTACCAAGTGTTTAAAAAAGCAACATTGATTGAAATACTAAATGATACAATATTTCGAAACGTTTTTATTAATGTGAGCACATGCTTGTTTGTCATTTAGCTCTCTATACGTAATGGAACATTTAAATACGTTAAAGAATCTTTCCATATGTAAAAGAATGCTCAAAATTAAGAAATAGAACATAATTATCGCCTGAGTACTAAAATAAAACTCAAAGTAGAGCAGAAACTGCGTTTGTAATGGATATGAATGTCATAATCATCTTGAGATCCGTTATACGTTGCTAGAAGCTTAGTTTTAGAAGTCCTTGTGTTAGCTCATTGGTAAGCTGTCGGATTTCAAATCATATGGTTGAGAGTTCGATTCTCGTCTGGGCCAATACTTTTTTAAAATTGCATTTTCCGCAATGCATGAAAAATTATATAAAATAATTACATTAAAATACATAAGTTGTTTATATATAACATAATAATTGCAGAACATAGTAATTATTATGTTTAAAATATAACATCTGAGATAATTTTCACAGTAGGTCGGTATTATATATGAGGATGTAAATACAAGTTAAGAAACTCGTTCAATAGCAATAAATAAATCATGTAGTGTATTTATTTGCAGCTATTTGTCATATAGAGAGTAATTCTCAACATTCATAATACAGAATGTCATTTATGTTCTTGAAAAGTTATTCGATGCATAAACAGAGGGTATAAACAGAGAATCCAAAGTCGGAACGCTCGCAAAAAAAATTCATGAACCCCAATGGTCACGTGAGCAGACTGGAATTGTGCTTATGAAGCATGCCACAGCAGAAAGTCTTTACATAGATTTTCAATTCAATTCCTGATATATGCTTTTGCAATGTGGAAGTGGTGATGCCTTGAGTCGCCTCTCTCTCGCTCGCTCGCTCGCTCACTCTCTATTTATACAGAATATAAAAGTGGATTTATGTGTGTGTTTCAACATAATTCTAATATATCTAGAGCAATTTTAACTATATTTCTTACAGTCTGGAAAAAGAGTACTGTCGGGATACATATCAAAAATGCTAGAAACGGTTCGATATTAGTATCGAATCCATAGTTTCGTGGTCGCTTAGGTGAATAGCTCTACTTTCAATTCAAGTCCAATTAAGCTCCCATTAGCACCCAGGGTGGTTACGTAGCGACATAAAGATATCGAAATCAACCGATATTAGAATCGAATCGTAAGTTTTCAGCGCCGCTAACAGTGTAGCATTTCCCATTAGTCCACATTAGTCCCATTGCCTAGAGGGCAACATATTTGCAGAGTGCAAATTTTAAAACTTGAATAATATTTTAATTTTTTCCGTATGAAAAAGTTAAAAATCATGAGCAAATATACTATTTCACGAACAATCCTCTTTTACTATTCTAATATGTTTAATAATTGCGTAAGAAATGTAATAGTAATTCAGAACATGTTTCACAGTTGTTATTTTTGTTACATAGTTGTAGCTATAGCATGTAGTGAGTGGAATTTAACTGTAATAAATTCAGTAATTAACCATATTCGAATTAAGTTTTATTTTTAAGTTCGGAATGAAGGGGCGGAGAAATATGCAGTTATTGGCGGCACCGAGCTTTTCTACATTTTACTTTCAAGATCTCCATTTTTCTTTTGTCATTTGTTCCTAATAAAAAAAGTTCAGTCACTTTTGGATTGTCATAGGATAGTAGGAGTTGGATTTTGGGATGCAGCCTGTGAGATTCTAGAGGAGCTAACTGCTTGAAAAAATATTTTTGAATCATCTGTAACATATGAAATAAGGATATGTATCATAAAAAATTGAAAGTAACTATGTCTGCGTAATCATCACGGTCAAATTGCAAAGTCAAATGAATTGAAGTTTGGTATATAATCAGGCTCCAATCCCAACTGGGAAGTTATCATACGCGTGTCACTTTCATTATAATACATATCCTTAGGGGGAGTTGAAGTCCGAATTTTTGCGAAAAATTTGGTATCTCACAAGCCGTTCAACTGAGAGCTGAAATTCAGCATACAACTCTTTATTAAAAATAAAGAGAATATGCCCTGGCATTTTTTAAAATTGTCTTTTATGAGCGGGGGGACGGGGGTGCCTTTTCTATATAGTGGAAATTAATAGTGGGTTGATTTGTAAAAATAATCGAAAACGATTGATATTAGTTGAGAAAAAAATTGAGTAATGCAAACTAAAGTTCTTTTTGAATTTTATACCCACTGCTTTCTATTTATAATTGCTGAAGCTGGTGTTTAATATATGGAGCGTTCCGAGCATAAGGCAATCAAGCCATAAAGTTAGAGAAAATGGCCATAAAATTTGTATTCTAAACGTAATTACATGGGCATTTTCAATTTTTTTTTTTTTTTTTTTTACGTTGGTCTACTTTTCCTTGATTCGAAACTTTTAAATTTCACCCTATTTTCTACTGAATGTGTCTGTAAGGCAACAAAGAAATAATTACATATGATAAATTTAAATTCATTTTAATTCGGAAAATGAGAAACACTTTGCCATTATATATCGTAAAGGTCAGACCCACCAGTATTGTAACAAAGAGGTGCTTGAGCCAATGACGGTAGAAATTCAAACTCCGATAAGTGATAATTTCACAGTCTTGTTTTATTACAAGTGTAATCTCTTTAGTCAATGGAGAGGAGGACGTGGGTCATCGGTCAGAGTTGATGTCGATGGGTTTTGGTGGGTCGGAGTTGGTCGCAATGGTTCAGAGTGGTTCATAGTTGGTGGTGGGTCAGAGTGGATCACGATGGTTGATGGGTCAGAGTGGGCCAATGGGTCATTTGGGTGGTGGGTGATAGTGGGTCATGGTGGGTCGTGGATCAAATTTTCATTGACCCACACCATCTCTGGTTAAAATTGTACTAAAGATAAGAGGCACCGAAGATGCATGTCGGCTATTATGCTCAAATTTTGCGCATGGATAGTACTTTACCAGAAAGCAATAAATCTGAAACGGTTCACGGTATCACCTCCTAGAACTCGAGATGTAGGGGTTTGTCTGATTGGCTAAATTAAGACGTCAATGATTTATCCTTCAACAACCAAGCTTTTTATAATCGTTTCCGTGGGGAAGTCAGAAGAACACGTGCCTAGTAATCGTAATATTGATAGTTCGCGTCCACCCCGGCGTATTTGTTTTGTGTTTTTTTGATTCACCTAAATATAAACAAATCACACATATAGGCATTTTAACATATTTTGGGAGAGTAATTATTGTGGTTCGTTGGCGTTTCATCGCGTCTCTGCCACTGGTAGTAAAGTTTTCAAAATTGAACTTGGGCCATCACGGATCGTCGCTGCGGGGCCACCAATTTCTGGCGAGAGGTTAATAGTTGACCATCTGTACTCCACCGACGCTTACAGCTTAGGGTAATGAACGATGTCCTTGCCTTGTAGACTTCATGACTACCGACGTCAGCAGTCAACTAGCTTTTAGTATTCCTTTATTAACCATCTATCGTTCATGTTTGTACACGGTGTTGTCATAATAATAATAATAATAATAATAATAATAATAATAATAATAATAATAATAATAATAATAATAATAATAATAATTATTATTATTATTATTATTATTATTATTATTATTATTATTATTATTATTATTATTATTATTATTATTATTATTATTATTATTTGTAGTAACAGTAGTATAATTGATGATAGAATAATTATTGTCTATGTATTGTCTAGGTAGGACTACACACAGGATTTGGCTCGTTTTGGTTCGACTTGACTCCAATCCGAGTCGAGTTGGAAGATATTTTTCGCGCCGAGTCCAAGAGTAGACCTCAAAGATGTCTGTTTCGAGTCGAGTCGAGTTTCAAAGAAAAGTCGTTCGTGCCCATCCCTACTAATGAGAGCTTAATCGGAGTTAAGCGAAATTGAAAGTCTCACTATTTATCTAAGCGACCCCGAAAACTATGAATCTAATATCGATCATTTTCTAGCAATCTTTTATATGTATCCCCCTCCCATTCACCATAGGTAACCCGACAGCACTCTTTTTGAAACTATAAGAAATGTGGTTAAAATTACTCTAGGCCAGTGGTTCTCAATCTAATTCCTATCACGATCCCCTTTTATCACACGCTCTTGCCAGCGACCCTTTTATAATTTGTTTTATAATAAGCTTGTGTGGGATTTTTAACATACCTACTTCTATAATAGTAGAATCCATTTTTTTGGTTTATAGTGAACAGTGCCATGGAAAATCATTGCCCGGGGCGAGAGTATAGTACGATGTCACCGTATATATGAGTGACGTCGACAGACTAGCTACGAAGCGCCACCATGGTTGGCACGAAGCTCAATAACATTTTCAAAATAAACCCTACCTTTCCTTAATTTTGAGCACATTTTATTACGTTTTCCTTCTATTTTACACATGTGCACATGCACTTTCCTAACATGAGTAACACACTTCCTCCGAAATGTGTGGCCCCTTTTTTAGGCGTCCGGCACTGACAGTGGATACAGTAACTGTAATATCTATATTCCCAACGACGAAGGTGATGGTTCAAGATGGATGTTAAACTCCTTCATTGAAGAGGCCATTAACGTATCCGATCTAAGCCCACAACTTCTTGACCAAATAATAGAATGATCATGCGACAAGTCTTTGCAACTGGTTTTCTGTAACGAAGACTTGGACAAGTTCTGCCTGATGAGGAGAGAAGAATATCCTGGTCTGGTGATTGCTGCTTTAAAAGTAATAATTCCATTTGCTATATCGTACTTGTGCGAAAGTGTTTTTTTTATGGTAAACATTAAAACAAAGATAAGAAATCGCTTATCAGTTGAAAATGGCTTGATAATGTTCGTCATGAAGATTGAACCGGGCATTGCTGCACTAGTGCAATTACACCATGCTTAGGTGTCTCATTAGGTTTTAATTTTAATTGTATTTCAATGTGCAGGTTTTGTTTCATGTGTATTTTTCTAGTATTTCTATATACAGTTCTCATTAGTTTTATATCATACCTCTTTGATTTAAATTCATTTTTAAACAACTCTACTAACTAACTAACTCTATGGCCTATGGAACCCGGAGGTTCAATGCCGCGTTCACAAAAGCTCTACACTGACTTCTATCCTTAGCCAATTGGATCCAGTTTCTAATTTGTATTCTTATCTCAGCGAGATCCATCTTAATATTCTACTCCCATCTGCGCCTAGGTCTTCCTAATGGTCGTTTTCCGTTTGGTCTTCCTGTCAAGACTTTGAAAGCGTTTCTACTTTCTTCCATTCTAGCTACATGACCTGCCCACCTAAGCCTCCTAGACTTGACGACCCTAACAATGTTGGGTAACCGTATAAATTATGTAGTTCCTCGTTATGAAGTTTCCGCCATTCCCCATTCCCGTTCCTCTTGGGTCCGAATATTCGTCTAAGGATCTTGTTCTCAAATACTTTCAGTCTATGTTCTTCCCTCAGAGTAAGTGACCATGTTTCGCAACCATACAGAACAACAGGCATGATTATCGTTTTGTATATTTTAAGCTTCAAATTTCTCGACAGAATTCGCGACGACAAGATACTTTGAACCGAATAGTAACACGAATTCTACACCCTTTGAAAATGTTCAGTAGACTTATTTTTTATTGTTCTTTACAGTGTGTATAAAAAATAAAAGTATGCCTATCAGAACAAAATTAAAAATAATATTTAAAAATAATTTCTGGTATTAGATTCTAACTATATTTATCTCTTCCGCCTATCTTCGCGATCCCCTAGGGGCCGCGACTCCCAGGTTGAGAAACCCTGCTATAGGCACACATGAGTTATGATGGAACATACATACATACACTTTTATATGTATAAATGCAGATAAGAGAGAGTTGAGAGAGAGCGATTAAGGAATTACCGTTCTCAATCTCTTCACTTTACTTTTGCGATTCGTGAATTTCTTACGTGACAGTTTGGGGCTAGCTAGTTTTTTTTTGTCTTGAACCACGATCCGATTTTCGATATGCTCGACCTAAATGCTGTAATGCGAATATTGAGAAGTTATCTGCGATGAAAGTAGCTGCAAATAAATACATTACATAACTTATTTATTGCTATTACACGATTTTTTAAATTTGTATTCAATATTCACACATAACACACCGACGTTCTGTGAATACCTCAGATGTTATATTTTAAAGATAAGAATTACTTATGTCGTGAAATGATATGAATATATATATTCAACTCATATATACAAGTGATGGTATGAAAATATATATACAACTGATGAATTGTAATGTAACTATTTTACATAATTTTCATGCATTGAGGAAAGTAGAATATCATAAAATAATCTCACCTGAACGGGTATCGAACTCACGATTTAAACACTCGGTGGTGTACCACTGAGCTAACATGACCGCTTTTCGGAATCTACTTCTGAAATATAACTGAGCTCATACGTAAATGCTCTTTTCCGTATGGAAATCACAATGACGAAACGAGAGTGTGAATACATAGTCTCGAAATATTGTATCATTAAGTATTTCAATCAATGTTACTTTTTTCTACACTTAATACCATTTCAACATGTCTTATTATATTTAACAGAAGGAAAAACATATCTGTACATCTTTTCCCGATTACTAAGGTTGGCTTTGGAGGTTCGAACCAACAGCTTTAGTTTACTGTTTTCCGAAGATACCCGAAGTTGGACTTCGAAAGTGTTCGTCTCAAAACAGCTATCATCATATCGCTCAATCTGTTTGGTATATGGTATATGTTTTTATACGTGTAAAGTCAGTATAACAATTCATTCTTTAAACAGCTTTTCGTATGTATTAATATTTCTTTATAAAAACTGTTTTTAATATTATTATTACGGCGCACCATTTTCAGATTTCTTTCGCGAGTCGTTGATCAAGTCGTTCGCCACCAGCGTTGCCAGACTCACAGCTCGGAATTATTCCAAAACCTGATCGAACTTATGCTAGATTCGGTCAAATTATGCTAGATCCTCATAATTACTAATTCAGGAGTTTTAAAAAAAGGAAGTTGAGATACGATAACGTAACTTAAAATACACAGAGAGCAAGAATGCATGGATAGAACTCAATACTTCACGCACCAAAATTTTAACTCAACTAAATTACTGCAGTCGTTGTCAGACTCAATGGCGTATATATCGTATAAATGAATGCAAAGTTTTTCTTTACATATTTTGAAAGAAAATTACTTCGCAGCATAAGCGGAGTTGGGAATCATCTGCTGGGGGGGGGGGCGGCAGATTTTTGGTCGGTCTCGGAGCTGTCATTTCAGGAATAAATATGATCATGAAGTCAGAAATAAAGATGGTGAAGTTGCCGAAAAGTTGGGGGGAGAATGGCCCCCATAGCTCCGCCCATGCCTCGGAGTTAAAGGATTAGAAAACCCTGGGTGGAGCCACAAAAAAAAAAGCCCAAAGCCGTTCCGAACTTACTTCGGAAAATAAGACTGCCTGTATGGTTTACCGAGTGTATGAATCAATGGAAGAGGATACATTTCTGCCGTTCTTTTTCTTCCCACGACCAACTTCTTTCTCATCTCCAGGTTTTACGGCTTTTTGATAACTTGCTGAAATTGTGCTAGATTTGGGCAGGATGCTAAAAGCAAGATGCTAGATGCTAGAGACATGCAAATTATGCTAGATCTAGCATCATTATGCTAGATCTGGCAACGCTGTTCCCCACAATAGGCGTGTCGTGCAAGTAACCAATCACACGCCAGGTACTAGCTTTTACCTTATGCTTCCTTCTCACAGCTCAGAACATTAGTAACTATGGATAGACGTACAGCAGTAATTACTTTATGGGAGTTGGAAGGTTATTCTGCAACTGCAGCTAGCAGGCGAGTAGGTGTCCCGGCCTCTACAGGAAGGCGATGGATTCGGAAATATGGTGTTACAGGTCAGACTGGTAATTTACGATCTCCTGGTCGTCCGCATGTGTCAACCGAAGCCCAAGATGCGAGATTAGTAAACGAAGCCCGGTTAGACCCACTAAGGACGTCTGGACAGCTAAGGGAAGCTTCTCTCTTTCCTGGTAGTAAGCATACAGCTCTGCGAAGGCTTCGTCATGCTGGGTTACGTGGCCGTGTTGCTGCCGTGAAAGAAAAACTCTCAGACGACCACAAAATTTACCGTCTCGCGTTTGCACAGGCGAATGTGGGTCTCAATTGGGAAAACGTAGTTTTCTCAGATGAATCCATATTCACAACATCAAAGGAGGGACGCCGTTTTGTGTATCGTCCGAGAGGCACCCGATATGACCATGGATATGTGGCTGCTTGCAATCGCAGTGGCCATGTATCTATTTTATGTTGGGGTTGGATTTCCAGTCGCGGAGCAGGACAGCTTCATAGAATTGAAGGACATCTGGACAATGCTCAGTACTTAGACATTATCAGTAATATCATGGTGCCATCTGTACGAGTATTTCAGCCTGATGGTGTAATTCAGTTCCAGCAATACCAGTCGCCAATACATACTTCCCATGTGGTTCATGAATGGTTCGCAGGGCACCCTGAGATTGATTTAATCGACTGGCCGCCTCGTGGAGCAGACCTCAATCTCATGGAAAATATGTGGGCAGAAGTGAAGCGTACTCTAAGGGAAAGTTGGCCTGAGGCAGATCCACCAAGAACTCAGGATGACCTGTGGCATCTTGTTTCCGAAGCATGGCTGGAGGTAGGGGAAGGAGATAGATTTGTCACCCATGTAATAGATTCCATGCCCAGAAGAATGGGGCGTGTAATAAATTCAGAAGGGTCTTGGACACAATATTAATGCCCCCCCCCCTTAACTCGCGAAAAAAGCCCTTTTCAAGGCTACCTAAACGCTTCTGAAAATATTTCTAGAAGTAAACCACTCCTTGTATCCGATTTCTGTGCAATCCTACTAACAAAAGAATGATAATTAGCTGTAGGCTTTGAACTCAATACCTCTTCAGTGGCAAGTCCGTACTCTACCAGTGAACTAACATGAACACGCAAACCCAACCTGAAGAAACACGACTTTCAATTTCTGGTATTCGATGACAATGATGCTCATATACTTTGCAAATGTTGTATTCAACTTGGGATATTCCGCAACACACACACACACAAAAACAAAGCGAAAGAGAGAGAGAGAGAGAGAGAGAGAGAGAGAGAGAGATGAATACACAAAAGCATATTCAACGTATTCGAATGAGACTCTAAGTAACGACATTCCGTTCTAAAGAGAATTTGTGTTTCTTCCCGTGACGTTAAGGGGATCGGGAAAAGTTGTGTCTTGAAGCAGGATACGACTTTGGATACTCTGTTTATACACTTTCTATATCCGTAGGAATATACTGTATTTCACGAATATAAATAACATACTGTAATGAGAATATTGAGAAGTTAAATCTGTATGACAAATAGCTGCAAATAAATACACTACATAACTTATTTATTGCTATTAAACGATTTTCCTAACTTGTATTTAACATTATCATATATAATACCGACCTACTGTGAAAATTATCTCAGATGTTATATTTTAAACATAATACTTACTATGTTCTGCAATTATTATGTTATATATAAACAACTTGTGTATTTTAATGTAATTATTTTATATAATTTTTCATGCATTGCGGAAAATATAATTTTAAAAAAAAGTATTGGCCCAGACGAGAATCGAACTCTCAACCGTATGATTTGAAAGCCGACAGCTTACCAATGAGCTAACACAAGGACTTCTAGAACTAAGCTTCTAGCGATGTATAACGGATCTCATGATAATTATGACATTCATATCCATTACAAACGCAGTTTCTGCTCTACTTTGAGTTTTATTTTAGTACTCAGGCGATAATTATGTTCTATTTCTTCATTTTGAGCATTCTTTTACATATGGAAAGATTCTTTAACGTATTTAAATGTTCCATTACGTATAGAGAGCTAAATGACAAACAAGCATGTGCTCACATTAATAAAAACGTTTCGAAATATTGTATCATTTAGTATTTCAATCAATGTTGCTTTTTTAAACACTTGGTAACAAGTCTTATTATATTTAAAAGAAGAAAAACACATCTGCAAACTTTTACCCTTTTGCAAAGGCTGGCTTGGAGGTTCGAACCTGGCTTACTTTTTCCCGAAGATACCCGAAGCTGGACTTTGAAAATTTTTGCCTCAAAACACCAATAAAGAATGCGCTCAACCTTTTTGAGACAAGGTGTACATGCTAAATAGGATATTGTTAAAATTGCCAAGTACATTTGGTTTATTTCTGACACAAAAATCAAAATATGTAGAGTATCACTCAGTCCAGTTAAGTTTTGCGGCTGCTCTGCCTTTTTTAAGTAACGTTCACATACGAATTATTACCTATAAACTGAATTCAATATTAATTTTGAGTATAAATTAAGAGCTACTTTACCAATAAGAAAGCTCTATCCTTTTCGTAAAATATATTGATTTTTCGTCAGTTAAATATATTTAGTCTATAGAGTAGCCTTCGTCAGTTAGAGTGAGTAACAGCAACACTGCTACTTCCTAATTTTATCTTAAATAGGAAGGAAGCTGAAGAAAAGTTAACCTTATTTATAAAACAGACAGTGCATTCTCATTGATGATCTAGTCCTTAAGATATATTCAATATTAATATCAATATAAAACCTATTTGTAGAATTACTGGAATTTAGTGCTATTTTGTTAATACTTACGAGGGAGGACCCAAAAGAAACCGAACTTTCGTTCTAAAAAATAATTTATTACATTTTTTACAAAATTCTTTCAGTCTCCTTCAAAGTACTCTCCATTAAATGCGATTCATTTCTCCCATCTTCTTTCCCACTGTTTGAAGCACCTCTGGAACTTTTATATCGTCCAATGCGCTCTGCGAAGTTCTTTTTACAGCCTCTGCACCTCTACACCATCCTTTTAGATTTTGTTTAATTCTCGGAAAATGTCATCATGTTGGTCAAAAAGTTTGGATCAGTTTCAATCTGATTTTTCAAGTCCTGGCTCAAATTCAGACGAATGATTTGATCCTGTGAGCAGGCTAGAAACAAACTTAGCGGCAGCATGTCTCATTTGCAAAACCTCACGCTGGCACGAGCTCCAACTCACTCTTGCCTGTTTTGAAATATCGTCGATCATGAAACGACGATCCTTATTTGGGGCAGATTTGTTCGATGTTTTCGTCGTTTCGAAATGATGAAGAGCACCCAGAACGAGCATGATCTTCAACACTCATCTCACCACACTTAAAGCGCCCAAACCACTCAAAAAATTGTGTGCGGTTCATAGTATCCTTCTTGAAAGCCTGTTGAAGCATTTGGTAAGTTTTCGTTTCCGATTTCCCAAGTAGGAAGCAAACACACTCCTTGTTCCTTTGAATCTGCCATAACGATTTCGCAGGCGGCAAACGAGAACAGTTGAGAAAAACAATAATACGATCAAACGTTAACCTCCTACGCAGACGCCACTTGGCCAACTGATCTGGGAAGGTCTCTACTAGACCCACCTAGCAGGAGAACTCTCTACTATGCCTACTCATGTGGTTCGGATTCCACGTTAATCAGTAGGTTCACGTCTCATATAGCCTCGCTGCTGAACGGGACGTTAAACTCAAAATCCACTCAACTCTACTATGCCTAGGAACGGCAGCGCTCTTTCAATCCGGTTTCTTTTGAGTCTCCCCTCGCACATAATGAAAAACAGTGCTTTCATTGTCAACTTGTTTTTCAAGAAATATAGAAACGTCTTCATACAGTAATACTCCACTATATTAATATTTAGAGTCTGAGTAAAACAAAGAAAAGAAAATTAATCTTTATAAAATGGTGTTTATAAAATGAGTTATTTTCGAATCAACTCTGCTTCAGCTGTGTTGAAATTTCGCAAACTGATAAGCTGATTGCTACTGTATTGGGTATTTAGTCATTCATCGTCAGCGTCTTCGTCGTCGGGTTTATCTTCGTCTGGTTCTTCAGCTGCTAAGTTCTTGAGTCGCGTTGTAGGATTTTGACAGTTTCCTACACCAAGACAGCCACAAAAAAGAGTACAACTTAGGTTAGAAGATGCGCATTTACACTTGTATGAGCACACAGGGCATTTTCCACACCCGTACTTAATTATTTATAGAACTTGTGGCAGAGCAATTTATATTCCTGTAGGCACCTTTGCAGTTATGAGAGCCTTTGTTGAGCTATCGTAACATCATCCATATTGTAAAGGGTCAAGAGTAGGACCAGTTGGTTCAATTGCAGATCTCCATATTGCACATTGAAGGTGTGCTCGTTTCCCATGTTCTGCAAAAGCTTCAGTTATTGGTGGCAATGTTTTAAGAGGTGGAGCAAGTACTGCTTTATGTTTTCCGGTAACAGTACGCCAAAAGTGAAATCTTACGTTTGTCATTGTATCAAAAGATTCGTTTACATAGCATGTCCCTATAAACCGTGTTGCCTCACTAATAACAGAATCCATATTGAAACGTTTTTACTGGTAGAGTCAACGATGTACCGAGATTTATCCCTTCACCAATTTTATTATAAAATCATACTTTTGTTTTTACAGAAGTTCTTATAACAAAGTATCTCTATAATAACCAACGTTTGCAGGTTGTACGGTTAACCCCTTAGCTTCATAGCAGCCTTCATGAGGTACGGTACTGTCTAAGGTGAATCCCTTACCTTCATAGGAGCCTCCAGGGTTTAGGATAGGTTGCGATCAGTTGGTCGACTGATGCCAGGTCCTTCCATGATCCCTCTTCTATGTGTCCTCCTCGGGTGGCTCGTCCTCCTTCGGATCCTTTCGTGTGGCCCGTCTCCTTTCGGTTTCCTTCGTGTCTTCCTTATTAGTGTATCGTCTGCTTTTGTAAATTACGGTAACGATACATGTGTTTTTGTTGTAATGTGGGGATCCTTACAATATTAACATCTAGAAATCCTAAAACGAGTAACTCTTTGTCTTCTTGGAGCTTCTTGACTATTTTACCTTTACCAATTCCGTAAATGTTTTCTACACTATCACATCCTGAGTTGGTCAACTATGTCCTTATGTTTCATAAGTGTTGCTCCTATGTCTATTACCATCATGTTTGGTCTTGTCGAATCCATAACAACATTTGCTTTCAAACTATAAATATTATAAAAGTGAAGAAGTATTAAAAAATACATCTGTATCATCACAAATCACTTTTAAGTTTTCGTAGTTGCACTCTAGTACTCTCTTTACAACACTGAACAATTAGTAGATCAGCTTCTTCATATTCTGGTCTGAGGTCAGTTCGTTCCATCACAACATTGTTCTTAATTTCAAGAGGCACTGCATGGTGACCAATTATTGTGAGCGTTTGCAAGTTCTTCTCAGAGAATGACCACTGTGCTACATATTTGCATATTATGTCTCTGAGTTGAGCTTTATTTTCGTACACTTGCAAAACAACATGTTGTGATGGGAGTTGTGCCATCAAATAGAGGCGATACTATCTGGACCCTTTCTCTGACGCTCTTTTGGTCTTCGTCATACTTTAATGCTGTCTTCGACATATCGATCAAATATGAGACAAACTCTTGAGTGCCTAAGATGCTTCGCAGATACTCAGGAAATTTAACAATATAATTCTAATTGTTCCATTTGCTGGCTATGCAACTATCCACAATATAGCACAACCATCAATGAATACTTCATCCACTACAGTGTAAAATCTTTGTGAATGTTCTACAGCCATAATGGTTTTCATCTTTGACTTGCTAATACTTCTCATCTCTCCATTGTCTTTAAATAAAGTGATTGGGACAGGTGGCTCGTGCTGATATAATCTTATGATACCGAAGTCTCGATTTATCAATATGCCGATTACTCGGGTGTACACAAAATTAGAATCGACTATACGCTCCCTTGAAACTTTATCATTTTTCCTCAACTTAGCC
The DNA here is from genome assembly GCF_964235325.1 of Thermobia domestica. Classification (NCBI taxonomy): domain Eukaryota; kingdom Metazoa; phylum Arthropoda; class Insecta; order Zygentoma; family Lepismatidae; genus Thermobia; species Thermobia domestica. Next base: position 218,536,946 of record NC_137458.1, read on the forward strand.
ATAGTAACTACTCTTCTTTCTATCCTATTGTGGAAACCTATAAGGGTGCCGGGTTCGTTCACTATTGGTCCCTGTGACGGAAAGCCAGATATAAGGGGAATGGGGTTCGATACTCGTTTGTTCCAGTTCGAGAAGACCAACTAATAATAATATTGGGATCCGAACCTTGGATCTTTTTATGAGTCTTCCTTTACAACATCACTCAAATGCACAAATTAGTAAATTGACATAAGAGACTGGCAATAAACAAGTATCTTCACTCCTCCACGGTCCTAAGATTTGGGCGTTATACATATCAGAGGCATAAGCCGTATACCCACCATCGCTGTTGCGTCAGCTCCAAGATACACTGGTCAATACCTGTAAAAGAGTGCAAGGTAGGACAGCCATGCGTGATTAACACCAGACGGATAGTTGGAGACGAAAGTAATGTTTGACTTCCACTGCTTAGAAGTACCTTACCTGTTCAATTATACTCTAAACCATATACACTATTAGATGGTAATATTCTCCATTTGCTGAGAAAGAGACAATATGGATCACACACTTTGAAACTATTAACTATTATTTTCACTGCATATTGAAAAAAGAGATATTTGCGAAACACTTATATTTAACTTTTCAGTTCAATGAATATAAAACATTTACAAATATATGAGAACACAAACACAAGATTTCACTTAAACGAAAAATGGCCCAATCACTGCGATATACGAACCGATGCGTAAGCGCGCACGACGATTTCGGCAACTACACGGGTTAAAATTCACTAGTGTACTATTAAATGGTCGACTTTCATTGCTGGAAAGCGATGAGTTGAATGTCCCTTTCCTTGACATACAACAGGGTTCTTCTACAAAATCGCTGTATTTGGCGTGGGAAATGCGTAAGAACAATTCTTATTAACACATGTTCCTTTTGTTATTGGAAAATCATTTACATACTTATCACTGCTTCCTGCTCTCACATTGCATTTTATACATATAAAATTCAAATACTATTCATGTTCGTTTTAAGTTTTAAAATTAAACTTATTTTGAGCACATCTTGAATACGTCCAATTTACTCGATAGGAGGCGACGCTCTCCTCTCTTCTTTTCGCGTCACACCGTTGCCAGTTCACAGCGCAAGAATACACTAACTAAACTAAAATATAGTTCGTAGAAAACATTAAGTTTTTGCTTCATAATATTACTAATAACATATAATAAATGGTTCATAAGTTAATAGGAATCACATTAAAAACACTGATTATTCCAATAAGTTATGGAACTGGCGATTCTTTATAAATTTCACATTGTCACGTAGAAGTCTGTCATCGTCATGAGGACTTGTGCGTGGGCGTTTAGGACGAGAGTAGCAAAATTTTTCTTCCAAATATGGGCTGACGGGAGGAAGCAAGACTGTCTGGAGAAGTGAGGCACCTTTTGGGTGACAAATTCTTAAGCATTGTTCTCCTCCAACTGTTAGCTGATTGCGTTATATTTCTAAGAATAGACGCTGGGGAAATACGAGGGTTGATTTAAAATTTCAAGCCAATCCATCTTATTATAGATGGCGCCGAACGGAATGTCCACTGAAGGTATCACAGAAGTGGGCAAGAACCCTGGAATCCAAGTCTTCATAATCACACTGCAACATAACAGCAATCACAGCACTCCATTAGTCCATAGAGGGCTAATGTCATTTTAAGTTCGTTCACACTGAAGAATAACAGTTTGTAGCTTCACTCGGACGCACATGATCGCGAAATTCAAAGAATAATGAACGCGAGGGCCATTTACGATAACGCGAGGGCCATTTCGTAAATGTCTTTCAAGTCCTTTTATTTTTATTATTGGTTTATATATTCCATTTATTTTACTCATTCCTTAAAATGTAAACACAAATATAATTTCAATGTTTGAATATAAATCAATAGTTATTTGTAATTCAAAATACTATTCAACATTGTACTTCATAATGTTTTTCAAAATTCAAACCAAGTTATACAAACATCAATATATTCAATGCAATACAATATTCAATAAAGTTTTATATTTAATAACGTGTTAAGTTTGGTAAGGTATCGTATTCAATAAGATATAGTATTCAATGCCATATTAGAAAATACACAACAATACAAACTAAATATATACCAATAAATTTAAAATAGTAAAATTGATTTAAGATTCTGCAATAATACTTCTTAATTCTAAGATAAAACACACGATATCACTTAAAAATAGCATATATCACTAAGTAATTCGACATATCATGATTTTATTTTTCATGAAAATAAAATATTCCTTACGGCTAAACGCATAAAAATTTATTATATTTGAAACATCAATATTACTCATAAAATTCAAAAATGTACTTTCATTGACATGTTAACACAAAATATTTATCAAGAATATTCAAAATAATTCAACATAACTGAAACGTATGATATAATGCACACAATTGATGCATTTTATTAAGATTACATGTTAAAAGACATATGTAAATATAACACTAAAAATATTTCATTTACTATGAAATGAAATAAACTAGGCATATGCGAGTTCGTCACGCTCGAAGTATATAAAAATATACTGTCTGCATTAAGTTAAGAAGACCCTACCCCAATTATTAGTTAATATCTTTCCATCCCCGAAGCAAAGTGAAAAAATAGAATATTTGGTTAAAATTTAAAAATAATATAGAGGGGACTAATAAGAAAATTGCCTACTCCGGGCATTACATAATATGAATAACCCATAATATTGGAGGGACCTTTGCTTCAATGTCTTCAAGTACTACTTGAAATGTTTTCGTATTCAACGAAAAGATTAATACAAAGTGAATGCAACAATAGTTGCTAACAATTAGCATGTACACAACTTATTTGGTACTCATTTATAGTAAGATGTCTCATTGTATATTCTTTTCAACTAAACAACGCGCCATGAAGGTGGGTACAGGTAACTACCGTAACTTACCACACTAAACTTCAAGTATCCTCAGCTGTTTAGTAATCCCAGAGGCATACTGATTGATTAAAACAGATAACTTGACATAACACATCGTAAGTATACGTTACTATTAATTAATGCATGGTTGTTATTTAAAATTGAGAAATTTAACTCATTAATTTAAAATGTGCTTATTTAGGTTTATTACCGAACGGTTTCTCACCAAAATGTTTAAATTTGTGATTCAAAACATTTTTAATTTTGTAAAATTGCAACACTGTGATGGAATATTCTGTATAGATTTTCCACATCTTCACAATTTAAATTTATTTCCATTCACTATATTTGAAAATTTTCACTGCGCAAATTCACTCTTGCACTTCGAAAAGAAACACTATATTTTCTGATTCGAAAAATTAAATTTCGTTGTGAAGCATTAACGAAAAAATATACTATTACAAGTAATTTCGTATCACATATATTTGAAATATCAAATTTTTTTAATGGTATCTCTAATCCAACACTTTCAATATCTTATGAGGTGCAACAATATATGAAGCGAAAAAAAAATTAATATTCAAAATTATTCCTGAATCTGTTGGCTATAACCATTAACGTGATATGTGCGATAAAATATTATTGCTTTTATCTAAACATTCAGAATTTTGTAAAACACTAACAGTGTTGAAAAATATTTATAGCATGAAAAATAATTACTAACAACGAAAGAAATGTTGTACAAAATTTTCTGCAATGTAACCAGAATTTATTTCTCATTGCGAGGTCAAAATATGGAAAATGGACAATCCGGCTATGTGTTACTGTCGTTTACCCAATTCCTTTTCGTATTGGATTTAGTACAACATCGTAAATTAAAATTCTCAGGCATTCAAGAATTTTGAGTTTAACTTCCATAGTAGGCATCCATTGGATTTTGTTTGTGCAAAAACGCAACATTCTGTAAGCAGTAGATTTATGTACTACCTTACTATGAGAATTAGCAATTACCTTACGGATGGTTTGTACACTCGGGACATTTATGCATTGAGTGTCATTGCAAATGTTGGCGACGAAGAATTTACGCTTTCTACGTAGGCGTAATACCTTACTTAATTTACGAACATCTTTGCAAGTTTTTAGGTTATTTTTCATTTTCGCACGGTGGAAAAACCGTTGCTTAGCCTTTTTGCTTTCCAAGCAAAAATTTCTGTTTCTAAATTTCTTAGTAACATTTCGAGTTGAGTACAAAGTGTTGGTTGGTGGATAATCAATCTGAACGTTCTGACTTAGTTCAATAGGGGAGAGGGGGGTACCTTTGAACATTTAAGATAACAGGCTAGAAATAATAGCATATCTGATGGTTTCAAAATTTTTAGTTTGGTAAAACTGCGTTGCATGAGGGTCAACTGTTATCTGCAATTTTAATGTAAATGTTGATGAACAGCAGTACTTTGTTACATTTGTGGGGTGAAAAGTTGGAATTTTTGTGAAGTTTTGTAAGATTTTTGACAGAAGCCTGTGTTTTGATATTATCTGCCATTCATTGCAGAAGCAAGTACATTAATTTACTTATCCAATGTTGCCCTTTGTATTTCACAATAGCTTGTACTATCTGGGTATTATCAAATTCTGCTTGATCATGCCGGTTGGGGCAGCTTTGAACAAAAATTAGGGGGCACATTTGAACATTGTTCTACCTATGCTTTTCTGAAAGTTATAAGTACCAGCAACATGTTTGTGTTCTCAGACAATGAAGACAAATGTTCAGTACCAACTGCTGATATTGTGTGTGGACTTTCTAATTCTTGTCTGTCATTTTCGATTACTTTTAAACTCTCGTCCGCCTCACTTGGGAGTTGAGTATAACCTTGAAGTTGAATTGGATTATAACTGTCACTATTCATCTCAGTGACCCCAAAAACTATGAATTCAACTCAATTCAGATGTGTTTCCGAAGGGAAGGCAAATTATTTAGAGCACAGAGGCGCACAATATACAAATACGGGCCTGCATATATGTTTCAGCAATTATTACTATTATTATTATTTCCTTGCCATACGCGATTGGTTAATTCTTGTGCCTTAAACTGTTAATGCTGCTTTGTTACATTAGCCTTGTTGTTCGTAAACGAATTCATCCTGAAAATAACGATTATTGTAGTAAAATAATGGTATGTTCAAAACTGCCCCACGTATGTTCAAATCTACCCCATGCTTGTTTAAATCTACCCCCCAAGGGGGTACATTTGAACGACACCCCCTGCGCCCTTGCACAGAATGACAAGATCAAACAAAGTACTCTATTTTATGGCAAATATAATGTATATTATATTTAGCTTTTGTTACAGTTCTATAAGGAAATTTACTGGGTGTTTGGAAGCAAAAACGAATATTCGAAAACAGATGTTCAAATGTACCCCCCTCTCCCCTACACTTTTCCTTACCTTTTCTGAACCTAAATTTCATAGATTTACTAGTTGCATGATGTATGCCAGTCGAACGTGGAATGGTTTGATTTTTACTACAACATACAATTACGAGTGTACATACTGTACCTTCCAGCAACACTAAAGATATATTACTACTGGAAAAATAACGCAACTCATTATTTTGAACTGGTTGCCTAATGAATCTTACTCTGGGATACCTTGTAACATGCCGTGTATACACGACAAAAATTACAGGACTTATAGACAAACATCTTCTATGAACAAGTAGCATTGAGCCGGACGGGGGAAACAGCTGATCCACCCACTTCCTTTCACATAAGGGACAAGTGCAGACTTTAATCTCGTCTAAAAATACTACAACAGTATCACTTTTTATTTCCCTAGTGGTGGTTACGTTAACCACGCTCGTACTACTATTGGAGGTAGCCTCCATGAAGTCAACCTGCACGGTGTTTACATTTACACTGACATTTTCATTACTTACTTCATTTCCCTGAATAAAGACATCATTACTCTGTAGAACAGATACATTTTCCAGCTGAGTTATAATGCTTTGTAATTGTACAGAATTATTATCCAACAACTGAAACAACTCATTCCACCTAACATTTTCACTTTCATTAATTTGAACAAAATGCGACTCTTGGACTTCAGATATCCTACCTTTTTTAACAAGATTTGGATAGGAATCAATATCATCGGCAACATTTTCCAATTTTCTCTTACAACTTTTAGTTTTAACCTCAGAAGAATAACTATGGCGAACATGTGCTAACGGGTCAACATTAAATTCATCAGTAAATCTAACCTTTTTAGGAATTCTGTTTTCCTTTTTGGTCTGACCCACATTACCTGACATAGTATGTAAACTGACATCCTTGCTACGTTTTTTGAGGATAGATTTGATACTACTAACAACAATTTCAGGAGAATTTTCAACATTACTTGAAAATAATTCTTTCTCCTCTCCATTAAACGTACTATCATGATCGCTAACAGAACTAACATCAGAATACTTTTTTTGTAGCCGTTGAACTATTATTTCAATAACTTTATTCTTGACATTAACGTCATCACATTGAAGTTTCAACTTTCTAGCTACATAATTGAAATCTATATACTTGCCGCGAGCACACTTCTCTTTCAGTTTCTCGTACTGAATTAATTTCCTGATACCACGTACGCGGAGATTGATCTCCTTTTCTGCATTTTTCCTATATTCAAAATTAAAATTAAATACAGATTCACAAATAGCAATTTTCGCTGCTCTACTGAATCTATGAGTTTCTATATTGAGGCCTAAAACATTTTGAAACTCTTCTAAGCAAAATGGAACAGTACTATATTTATATTCATTTATTGCGTTAGCGTACTCTAACTCTATCTGTGCTCTTACATTCATTAAATTCAGCGCTAGCATTTTGTACGTGGATTTATGAATTATATATTCTAAAACGAACACAAAAATATAAAAATGTAAATAACACTACATATGAAAGAATGCAAGGAACTGTTTCTTTCTTTCGCTAAATTTATAATTTGCCTTTTCAGTAATTGTTTCGCATTCTTGTATGCATAAACTAGGACCTACCTGCTTTTGTGCAGCAATGTTTGGCTGATTTAACAGCTCCTGAGAATTACCTTGAATTTTTTCGCGTAATTCAACCACATCTGCTCTTAAATTCTCAAATTGTTCGGTCAACTCTTTTTGATTTGATTTTAATATTTGGTTAGTTGCAGCCAAGTCTGCAGATAATTTTTCGACCGCTTCGAGCAGTGTTTCCATTTCACTAAGCGTTGACATTGTAAAATCTTATACTACAAGGCACAACACAAAAATCATTACACTGGCATTGAATACAAAACAGTGAAGTTCAAAAATTCGCTTTCTCCCCACTAAAACATCTGTCCCTGTTCGGGCGCCAGATATAAGGGTGCCGAGTTCGTTCACTATTGGTCCCTGTGACGGAAAGCCAGATATAAGGGGAATGGGGTTCGATACTCGTTTGTTCCAGTTCGAGAAGACCAACTAATAATAATATTGGGATTCGAACCTTGGATCTTTTTATGAGTCTTCCTTTACAACATCACTCAAATGCACAAATTAGTAAATTGACATGAGAGACTGGCAATAAACAAGTATCTTCACTCCTCCACGGTCCTAAGATTCGGGCGTTATACATATCAGAGGCATAAGCCGTATACCCACCATCGCTGTTGCGCCAGCTCCAAGATACACTGGTCAATACCTGTAAAAGAGTGCAAGGTAGGACAGCCATGCGTGATTAACACCAGACGGATAGTTGGAGACGAAAGTAATGTTTGACCTCCACTGCTTAGAAGTACCTTACCTGTTCAATTATACTCTAAACCATATACACTATTAGATGGTAATATTCTCCATTTGCTGAGAAAGAGACAGTATGGATCACACACTTTGAAACTATTAACTATTATTTTCACTGCATATTGAAAAAAGAGATATTTGCGAAACACTTATATTTAACTTTTCAGTTCAATGAATATAAAACATTTACAAATATATGAGAACACAAACACAAGATTTCACTTAAACGAAAAATGGCCCAATCACTGCGATATACGAACCGATGCGTAAGCGCGCACGACGATTTCGGCAACTACACGGGTTAAAATTCACTAGTGTACTATTAAATGGTCGACTTTCATTGCTGGAAAGCGATGAGTTGAATGTCCCTTTCCTTGATATACAACAGGGTTCTTCTACAAAATCGCTGTATTGGCGAGGGAAATGCGTAAGAACAATTCTTATTAACACATGTTCCTTTTGTTATTGGAAAATCATTTACATACTTATCACTGCTTCCTGCTCTCACATTGCATTTTATACATATAAAATTCAAATACTATTCATGTTCGTTTTAAGTTTTAAAATTAAACTTATTTTGAGTACATCTTGAATACGTCCAATTTACTCGATAGGAGGCGACGCTCTCCTCTCTTCTTTTCGCGTCACACCGTTGCCAGTTCACAGCGCAAGAATACACTAACTAAACTAAAATATAGTTCGTAGAAAACATTAAGTTTTTGCTTCATAATATTACTAATAACATATAATAAATGGTTCATAAGTTAATAGGAATCACATTAAAAACACTGATTATTCCAATAAGTTATGGAACTGGCGATTCTTTATAAATTTCACATTGTCACGTAGAAGTCTGTCATCGTCATGAGGACTTGTGCGTGGGCGTTTAGGACGAGAGTAGCAAAATTTTTCTTCCAAATATGGGCTGACGGGAGGAAGCAAGACTGTCTGGAGAAGTGAGGCACCTTTTGGGTGACAAATTCTTAAGCATTGTTCTCCTCCAACTGTTAGCTGATTGCGTTATATTTCTAAGAATAGACGCTGGGGAAATACGAGGGTTGATTTAAAATTTCAAGCCAATCCATCTTGTTATAAACCTTCTAGCCATGATTCCTCAAAACTTTTCATCTGAGCTTCTCCAATTGCAACAGCATTATTCGCGTTAATGTCTTTTGATTATTTAATTATTTAACAATAAAAAATAAATGTTTCAAACTTATTAAAGTAGATAGAGTAGTTTGCTAGATATTTAGACGTAAAATTGCAACATTTGTTTCCTTTTTTGAATTAATATCAGAAGGGTGTATGTCAACGTACAATAATCCAAGGCATAAATCTAATTTTGTTCTATACCTAAAGAACTGCAAAAAAACATTCAAAAATATTTATTACACTTTCATGAAAATTGTCCTTTCATATGAACAAAAATGTTCAGACTAGTAATAAATTTGTGTTGGCAACACTGTTAAACAATGCAAACATGATGTTTGTTCTATAGTACAAAATTTCCCTTGATAAAGGTTATTTGCTATGCAAAATTTCAAAGTCATTACTGAAGGTCTCGCTGATTTAAGAAGCAAATTTGTATCTACAAAAAAGAAGCCATTAATGCGCAGGGCGCCATATTGAAAAGGGCTCGTATGTCAAAATGTCCAACACTGCGGAGCTGGCACCCTTTGAATTTCTATTCTATGGATTAATATCTTTCAAATTCCGTTAAAAAAAGTTTGGGTATACCTCTACGCAAGTTACACCTTAGATTCTGCTAACTAATTCTTCAGATATACTTTTATCAAAACTCGAACCTGTGACTGGAGTTCAGTATATATAGAAGATAAATTCTGGAAGCTCTAAGAATGCAAGGTTCTCAAATATTTCTTCTCAGTACATACACGTTGTTAAGGAAGAATGAGCGGATTTTCTGTGAATGTGCTGCGTACTGATAAGATCCCGAGTATTTCCTAAATTCTGATTTCCTTGATAAATACAAGAAGACATGTTTACGAATTTGAATTGATAATACTTCGGAACTGTCAATTATTCTTTCTCCTTTAGTAACTTATACATTCAATATTTCACAGTTGTAATTTACTTTGCTTATCACTGAATGCATTACTTTTTCCTTTGCAATTTTAGCGTTTAGTTTGTCCTTGCATCATACATATAAAAATGTAGAACTTCCATTACAAATCGTGATTCTTCCACTAAATGAGAAAAATGAATTTACTTTTCGAATGATCAAAATAACATTTCAAAGTGATAATTATTTCTTTTGTATTTGCTATTTGTGATTGTTTAATATTTTATCACCGCTTATAACAATTAACGATTTCTTGGTATAACGGAATTTTAAAACAGTTACATGACTGGAGTCTCCGTGGCCAAATAGCAAAATTCATAAAGCACTTCCCGGGAAAACGTTATCTCAAAACGGGTGTGGTGACTAGTTTTTCAGACTGATTTCTACAGGTAAACTATGTCACACTGTTTACTGTCATCGTTAACAGTGTTCTGTCAGATCCAGGCTCCTATGTCCGGTGTGCTTTATGTTGGTGATCTTGTTATTTATTGCCGCTCCACATGTCTTTGCAGTTTTACTCAAGAGCTTTAACTGACTTTAAATTATCTTGTTCGTTGGTCGAATGAGTCAGAATTTCAGTTTACTTAAAAAAGAAGCCTTAGTGTATACATTTTTGACACCAAGGAACTTGACTTATACCTCGGTAGCACTCGTCTCTTATTTCTTGAGACAATACAACTTTGAGGATTGAGTTTTGATTGCCAATTAAGGTAGGCATCACACCTAATCTTAAGTACTCTTATCTCCAAGCAGTAGCGCACGCAAAAGTTCAAGGGAAGGTTCAACCTCCCAAGTTCATATATTTTCTGTTATTTGTATACGTATTTTAATATGTTAAATGCTTAATTTTACATGATATCTCGCTCAAGGCGGGGGGGGGGGGGGTTAAAACTTCGACTCCCCTTCCTTGCATACTTCATTGTGTCAAATCTCTGAATTTGCTTCGAGAACTTTTCCAACGCATTTAAGGTGTTTATTATATTGTTCAGTTACGTTTGTACCATAGTCTAATTCGGTCCAAGTTAGACTACGGTTGTGTTGCTTACTCATCTACTCGTTCCTCTCTGTTGAAACAACTTGACACTGTTCATCTGGGCATTTGACTAGCTACTGGTGCTTTCCATACTATGCTGTTGTTAGCGTTTATACCGGTATGCAGGAGTAAACAAAGTACCATCACCCTTATCATTGTGAGAGATTTCTCAGAAATTATACAGCCCCTGTGTTATATTCCTGACCACCTCTCTTGCCTTTTTGTTGCATTATGGTCGATTAACGACCAGTATGCAGTACGTTTTCGGACTGCGCTTCTTTGGTACATTCGTCTTATGAGGATCTCACTGCAGATGTATTTGTATGTATGTTTATGCTATGAATACACATGTTTATGATATGCATGCTTATCTCTTTGTTACATGTTTATGCTATTGTACCTTGGCCATTAACTCCACCAAGGCCTGATCTTCAATTGTCATCACATGTTAAATAGCGCACAAGAAGCCAGGAATTCAAGAAAGAGTTAGGAACGTTGCTAGAATAGTACCCCAATTTCAGTATGTTTTATACGGACGATTCGAAAAATTAGAATTCTGTTGGCTGTGCTTTCGTCACGCACAAGGACAGTTTGAAGCTTAGTCTGCATTGCCTGTGTTCAATATTTACTGCTGAATTAACTGCAGTTAAGTTGCTCTAGATCACGTGCTTCAGCTTTTGCTGCGCCGTGCTCTTATCTGCACTGAGTCACAAAACATTATTATAGGTATACAAATGTCTTTTCCAAAAATAACGTATTACAAGACATTTTTGAGAGATGCCATCAGCTACAACAACAGAACGATATCACCGTTGTGTTCTGGGTGCTGGGCACATCGGCATTCGGATAAATGATCGTGCTGACACAGCAGCCAACAGCGCCGCATGACAGCTGTTGCTCTGGAGCACTCTCTCCCGCGCTCAGATCTTCGTGGGTATTTCGTCCAACGAATGCGCTCTCACTGACAAGCGGATTGGAACCTTACAAACAAAATTAAACTCCATTCTGTGCATCCTATTTTGGACAATTGGCAAACATCACCATGTATTATTAGCCGGGAGGAAATATCTTGACTCGATTGCGTATCATACTCTCATCTCATAGATTCCTGTTTAGTACGTGGCACTAACCGTCCGCAATGCAATGACCGTTTCATCCCACTGAATATTCGACATATTCTAGTAGAATGCTCGAAATATCAGATGAAGTTTAATTAATAATATTATTCCTGTCTTAAAGTTAGCGTTCTTTGTTTTCTGTTTTTAGATTTTTCCTGTTATATCTTATTATTATTGATACAATTTCCCTGTTATATATTTCATATTTTCTTTACTATTATTGCTACTTTTTCAATTATTTTTCTGTTATAGCTATATTTCATATTTTCTTTTCTATCCTTTTAGCCTTTCTGTGACCTATGCTTTAATTTTTGAAGATTTTTTAAAAGTTTTAATCTCTTATTTTGTAAAACTTACACGAGCTAGACGTTTTAGAAGTTATATTTGGAATACTTAATGTACAGCATGTATCGGCCATTAGCCTTATCGTAATGAGGACAAATAAGCTTGCTGCTGACATATCCATTAAACAATAACAAATTAATAAATCAATTTATTACCTCAATCGCTTACAACAGTTAACGAAAAGCGAAGACAGTTTCTTGTATTGATAATAAAACTTACTTGACATGAATCTTTGTTTTCTCCTGAAGCACAGAATACGTTGGGGTACTTAACATGATCTCCATATTTTGTCTTAGTGCATGCCATGGGGGACATTGTATTTACATAAGTTTCCAGTGGCAAACGAGAAGTGCTGCCGCGCTCATTTGTTTTGCCCCAACCCATTATGATACCTGTATGATTAAAGTGGATTATTCCTAGAATGATACAGAAACAATATTTGTTAGAAAACATGTATATCAAAAGATGTAAAGAGCAAAGTGATTAGTAAATTTTTATTAAGATATGAAATTAGACGAAAATAGTGTTGACTTAAATACGTTATGTTTAATGTTTTGAGCAAAAACTACGATTAATATATGTTATTATATATTATAAAATAACAGGTACAAACTTGTAGGGTGATTCCTTACTCAAAGGATTTTAAAGATACCTTAATAAACATGAATCAAAACACTCATCATTAGGAAGCTACAGATTTCGGTAAGTCAGAGTACAAACATAAATTGTTAACATTATCTCTGAAAGTATGAACTGAAGGCATGTCTAATTCACTTACGATAAAGGACGTCCTTGAAAAGTACGTTAATAAGAGGTGTAGCTGTATATTCAAATCAAAGTAGGATTCCCTGGCTTCCCACATGAGAACCCGTATGATCTATGGTAGAAAAGTAATCAAAATCTACAAACGAGAGTGATTAAGGTCAGAGTTACCTCGATACTTAGGTCATGTAGCTAGAATGGAAGAAAGTAGAAACGCTTTCAAAGTCTTGACTGATAGACCCATAGGAAAACGACCATTAGGAAGACCTAGGCGCAGATGGGAGGATAATATTAAGATGGATCTCGCAGAGATAGGAATACAAAGTAGAAACTGGATCCAATTAGCTAAGGATAGAAGTCAGTGGAGAGCTTTTGTGAACGCGGTACTGAACCTCCGGGTTCCATAGGCCATAGAGTTAGTTAGTTAGTTAGTTACCTCGATACACTCACTAATAACAGAAAACAACTTATACGGAGTGTCCTTCAGGGTTAGACCAAATCATTCAATTCACAAATAGAAAACTTCAGAGATCATTGTAGAGTAGAAATGATTGATATGGGAAATTATGAGCGATGCATAACAAATACCGTCCGATATATTGAACTCTTTTTAATATCACAGAGGGAAAGCCAGTTATATGATGAATGTTTTACGGGTATAATGTCTAAAACAAACCATTAGTGATGTATTTGCGATATCTGTTACAAGAAACAGGTTCCTTTTATATGGTGCAGCAACGTGGATTACGAGTACAATTACAGCACATTTCGTTACGGAATTTTATAAACTAGTTATTGGCAATGTATATTGATCAATCTATGTGTCGTTAAGTCTACTTTATGTGTTATTTTATCAGTCTTGGTTGTTGACATCGGCCTTATCTTCTACAATAAGGAAATGTGTTTTTTCCCGTGCGCGGTGCCAGAAAATATTCTACTTGAGCACTAAAGTTGGAAAACGTCTCATTAACTCAAGTTTCTATGAGTTACTCTGTGAAATGCGAACTAAACAATTTCAAGATATTGTTTATCTATTTTGATTTTGATAATCTATGTCACTGCCGTTTCCTACGTCAGTATCGATTTATGATTTCTGTTTCGATTCATTAGGATTACGATTAGGAATTTGATTTCTGGGTTTTCAGCATCTATGGTTATGTTACCCTAACCGAGGAGACGGAAGGAAGGAAGCGGCCTGGGACCTGTATGTTAGGTACCATCCCGGCATTTGTTTTGTGGGAATGAGGAAAATCCAGGAAAATATCACCCAGGATGGCTGGCTTGTACACTTTTTCAACCGAGTGCTCTCACCGAGTTTCGACTCATGCTTATCTTTCAATCCGTTTGGTGTAAGGAGTCAAACAGACTATATATATCAGACAGATACACCATAACACTTCACTCACGCTTCATCAAACAGAAGAAAGGGGAAAATAGAAATGTTAAAGAGCAGTAAGAAACATTAGTAATCACATCCCTTTTACCAGAAAAGATTGTACTTCATTCTTCATAGATTACGTTGATTGCCGTTCCGAAAACTTAATACACTTCCTTGATTGAGCACTCTCCAGGCTACTAGAGATGATTACCTCCCAGGCTTTCTTAAAGAAAATATAATCTTATTTCGTGCTTAATGAATTACTCGTAGGCTTCATTTCATATCAGCCTCTTCCGAAGAGACTCCTTCATAGACACATACCTTAGATCCTAGTTGCCTTTAAACTTAAATTGCAATTATTTCCTCCATCTTATATAAAAGTAACCAAGAAAGTTCTGTCGCTTTTTGTGGAGGTCTCTGTTCAATTGGCCCCCACACCGTGAGTTGAATGCGAATAGAGATAAGACGAAGGTCAGTTGTTGGTGTGGGTATATCCAATATACTACCTGGTTGTGGCAGTTCAGTTACATCGTGAACTTGCGTAAGGACAGAGTGAACATGGGATCTCCACAGAGCGTCATAAGGACATGCATGCTGTACGAGTTAAAACTGGGGTCAAACGCTGCTGCAGCGGGGCGGAAGATATGCCAGGCCTTTGGTAAGGGTGTCGTGACAACGCAGACAATGCAGCGGTGGTTTACCAAGTTTAAGGTCAGTGACGAAACACTCGATGACAAAATTCTGAAATATCAAAACTAACTATCATCAATTATACATCCTATACAGGATGTTTCAAAACAACACCGAAAACGCTTGTGAGGTGGTTCCTGACATCAAGATAAGACAAAAAGTATAAACTAACCTAAGTGCACAAATGCTTTCTTTCGGAGTTATAGGCTGCCGAAAACATGAAAAAAGTAATTTTAAAGGTCGATAGCTCCAAAACTATGGGACCTACCGTAGTCGGGTCAAGACTTCACTGAGGAACTGATGTGTGCTTTATACAAAAATTTATGTCTCAGAATCCTGAGGTACTCACGCAACAATTTTTATAAAGGGAGTTTTTCTATGGGCATATAACTTGAAGTACTCACCAACTACCTCTATGAAAATTGTTGCGGAAATACCGCAGGATTCTGAAACATGGATATTTGGATAGGGCACATAGTCCCTAAGTGAAGTTTTGACTCGACTACGAGTGATCGCATAGTTTTGGAGCTATAGACCTTTAAAGTTACTTTTTTCATGTTTTCGACAGCCTATGACTCCGAAAGAAAGCATTTGTTCATCTAGGTTGGTCTATACTTTTTGTCTTATCTTGGTGTCAGGAATCACCTCCCAACCGTTGTTGGTGTTGTTTTGAAACACCCTCTATATCATCACTGCTTTGAACAACGGAGTGGAAACTTTTGCCTACGCAGTCAAAGAAAATTAAAAATGAAATCTTTGAGTTTTACGTCCCACGGTTATGCCGGTTAGACTAAAGGAGACGGTGGTGATGAGTAATGAATGAAATTGTGGAATGAAGAAAGTGGGATGAAACGGGAGAACCCCGAGAAAACCCACGCACACGGTGTTTGTCCACCACAAAGTTCACTTGGCGGGGGCTGGGATTGAACCCGGGACCCCAAGCACCAGAGGTGAACGCTCTACCACTGAGCCTATGACGCAGTCAAAGATACTTAAGCCTTGTTACCACTTAAGATACTTTGCTTTTTTTTCAATTTCATTTAAGGTTGTACATTTTATTAGTAACAGTAAATTATAAATTATTTTCTACGTAAAATAACGCGACAATTCTATTGAGTTATGCGTGGAACGATGACAAAATAAATTTATTTGGCATCATTAAATTGCCATAAAACCTCCATTTCAATCAAATAACGTACACTAGTGGAACAATTTTCATATTCTGGTAAGTATTAAGTTAATTTAATATTTTATTGTACATTGTACCTGATTCATTGTAAATAAAGAACAAACTTAACATCATGATGGAATTTTAACGTTTCCCGAATCCGTTGAACGTAAGATATATTGCTCCCTCCTACCACTTTAGCACAAAACACTATAATGGTATTTGATATTTATAACATTATGAATTATTTGCTATTTAGTATGAAATATTGATATTGTTAAAGAAAATCTTAAAAGTAAAATTAAAGATCTTTAATATATACCATAAAATAAAAATTACAATGTGGTAGAAACTAAAAATCTTAAAATTTTCTTTAGATGGATGACTGAAATTATCTTTTCTTAGTGATAAGTATTGAGTAAAACACGGTATTCATATCAGTAATGTGCACACAAGATATTATAGTGAAGCATTGGATGACAATAATCAACAAGATTTTGGCACAGAAATTAGAATACCTGATTCTAATAGAAATTTTCACGTTCAAAAATGTAGTAAGTTTTTCTCCATCACCCACCATTTTCCCATGACACCCACGTGATCTTGAAAAATTGGTTATTTTAAGAAATTTGTTATTTACGTGCAGATAATCACATGTAATTACAATATAAGCACGATTTATACCTCATTGGATTTGCAATGAAACATACTTCACAATGATGTATACAGCGTGTCACTGGTGTTTATATGAGAGAAATTCTAGAGGAATTTTGTTGGAAATTCCCTCCAAAAGGTAGTTTATAAGAATTTTTGTCTCTTGTCACTATTCATATAGTGATACAGAAACGGAAATTGCACCAAAACATAGCTTTATGTCTACTCAATAAATCATGTTAATTTCGTGGGAATCGCGTTATTTTCTCTAGAGATCTAAATAGTTTCTATTTACAGGTTTAAATGCAAGGTGTTCAGCAAAGGCAGAAACTCAACGTTGACGTATTGTTGTCAGCATATGTACGGACACGCAGGTACAAACACAAATACACAGAAGCACACACAATGCACGCATGCTTTCTGTAAAAAATTAGTTAATTTTTACAATTGTGATCTGCCAACAATGAATAAAAACTGTAAAGAATAGGGAAGAAAATAATTCGCTGAATCCCATTATCACTTTCAAGACAAGACAATATTGCGTGGTGACGCATTGAGTTAGATTGCGTTCTATGCTGCGTTGTGATTTATGAAGTGTATATTCGTGTGTGTATGTGTGTGATACCGTAAAGTCCATTTCATAGGCTCCCACCTGGATTTCTTTCCCGAAAATATCGGTGCCATTAGTGATCAAATTGGGGAACGTTTTCTGCCATGGAGAAAAATTATCAGGGACAATGGATTCACAAATGTTAGCAGATTACTGTTGGATGCGCAAGAGCGATGTTCCAGAAACCAAACAAAGAAGAAAGCCGACAACTAAAACATTTCAGTTAAGGTAAGTGTTCATTTGCTAACACTTAGCACTTCTTTGGTAAAGTACATATGTAGGAAGTTTAGTTTAGCAATAGAAACAGCTATTTATACCTCTAGATAGAATAACGTGATTCACATGAAATTAACATGATTTATTGAGTAGACATAAAGCTATGTTTTGGTAGTGACAAGAGACAAAAATTTTTTATAAATTACTATTTGGAGGGAATTTCCCACAAAGTCCTCCTAGAATTTCCCTCATAAAAATGACGACATGGTGTATACATCATTGTGAAGTGTGTTTCATTGCGAATCGAGTGAGGTATAAACCGTGCTTATAATTACCGTGGAAGTTACATGCGATCATCTTCACGTAAATAACAAATTTCTGAAAATAACCCATTTTTCAAAGTCACGTGGGTGTCACGGGAAAATGGTGGGTGGTGGAGAAAAACTGATTTCGTATTTGAATTATACGTGAAAAGTCCTTTAGAATCACATATTCTAATCCCTGCATCAAAGTCTTGTTGACTAGTGTTATCCAATGTCTCACTATTACACATTTATATCTAGTGTGCACATTACTGATATGTGCTAGATATATATATATATATATATTTTTTGTCGACTAGTGTAATTAATAAAATTACAAAAACATAAGTATATTAGGCTGTTATTGACTGTTACATTCCTGTCATAATGCTTTCAATTTTGAGATACTTTCAGACGAACAGCACTAGAAACAATAGAAATTTAGAAGCCTCAACCACATGCTCATGTTTTGAATAAAAAAATGTTCTTTCCATTTGCCCATTATCTGAAAACAAAATTATTAGTTAAAGAAAAAGCTGGCATAATCATCAGATATTGAATTGTATTGGTAAAAGAAAATACCAGACTGCATATGTCCTTTCAATAACTGGTGAACTTTTCAAATTCTAGGATCCCTTTGTTAAGTCTTCTTAACAACTATTTAATTTCTTTAATTTCTTCAAAACCGAATTTCCCGAGAAATTTCATTCTTGTTTTTTAAAGTTCGTCTAAATAAACTAACTAGATATACCAAACATAATGCTCTGCAGTCGAGGAAAGATATATTTTATATTAAGTTTTGCGTCAAAGAGCAGATCCGCAGCACTAAATTTATCAATTTAAATGTTTAAAAAGTATAGGAAAGAAACATCTTCATGATTGTACAGTTAATATGTCCAATATTTGGGACAAACATCACAAAAACCAACAGCTATAAAATCTTCTCTTTTTTCCTTTTACTCTTAAACAGCGATAAACAAAGTTACATGTGACTTAATTGCTGTGATTTGCTACTGACTTTCTGATGCACGTTCTTACCCGCAAAATAATTTATCATTAGATGCAATAATTTTAGTATAAAAACACTGATATAAAATATGTATCATTCTATAAGTTTCCTATAATGTTAGAAACAATTTTCAGTATTTGGAATATCAATACCTGGTGTTGTAAGGCATATTGGCTGAATTTCGTGTGTGAATTTCACCGTACTTTCCAACTTTATGAGTGCAATGTCATCATTATGATGCAAACCTTTGAAGTAGAAGTTTCCTGTTGTAATGAACCTTTCCACTCCCATTTTGACTTCGCGACCACTGTTTAGTTTGTTAAGGTCGTGTGCTCCAAGAACAACCTTGATGTTGCTAGTCTTTTGTCTAAAACAAGAAAAATCAGAAAAATATACATAAATCAATAAAACAAGAAAAGTCAGAAAAATATACATAAATCAATAAATAAGAAATTAAATATAAAGTTCTGATGAGTATTTATAGTATGTATGTTTTAATATAAATATAAATCAATAACATTTTAAATTTATAGATTTGTAACCATGTGGTTAAAAAGAATCTCCCTAATTTGGATAAGGCCATAAGGACATAACGGCTGTGTATTGAGGTAAAGGCTTCACACTTTCTTGACTTCGACACCCACGGAGGTGATGTAATCGTGTGATTAACTTAGGCAATGTGTTTAATTTATGAGGATTGTTAATAACATTATTTTGTTTTTCCGTAACTTTTGAATAATGAATAACTAATAAGCTCAACATTTGAAAGTAATTTGTTTAATTTTGCATCGCGAATGTTAACACACACAAGAAATTACGGGTGTAATATTAGATGTTAATTAAATTAATTACATGATACAAAATTTGAAATCTTGCCGGTTGATTTACCTATTAGTATTAACGAGAAATATTGTCCTTTTAAGATCATCAGGTTAATATCGTAACATAGTGGTTTCCTTTCATTGTATGCGTCTGCCGAAGTTTTGGTCATTATATTTACAGTGGACTACAAATTACAAAGGCATAATAGTAAGATTGCACCCTTTCTGTTATACCATAAACATTTATTTCTAGGTATTTGTACCACTTCCTCTAGCAGGTCATGCGAAACCATAGTATAATTATATCTTTTCCTTAAAAATTCGACAAAATTGTAATTTTTCTTACTATTTCTATTCAATTTCTTAATAATATAAGCAAAATAGGAGTAATTACAGACTCACTGACAAGAATGCAATAGGAATAACAGTCTCTCTGAGTTTAGTTATGAGGAGCTGCTTCTACTGTAGCGACAAAGAAATTATCAACTCCTTAGGAAATAATTTGAGAGCAGTAAATCGATATCTTATTATATTTTTGTAAAATGAAGATTTTTTTACACATATAATAAATATTACACCGTCGAAGTAGCTCTGTAAAGCTTGAAATAACTTTTTCTGTAACTAGTTATACATATGATGGAGATATGCAGAAACTTTAGGAAAAAAAAATACTTAATTTTATCCGAGTTGAAATAGACCATTGTGGCCTTAAAATTCTCATATGTATTACTGTTCGCTTTTAAAAGATAGTGATTACAAACTTTATTTTAGTATGAGCGAACTTCAACGTTACATGAGTTCTTAGTATTAAATTAACATTTTATTTATTTATTTATTTATTTTTCGATGTACATAATTCATAATTGTCAATGTAGGTCCGAATCTTCACATGAAAATTATATATTTGATTCCTACATTTCAAATATACATTTGATCTCACAGACTCTATTTATTTTTTTATATGCATTAAGAAATGTTTTTGCACAAATTTAGTTAAATCCTTGTCACTTAAAAGTTTATGAAAACTGCGGAAACTATAGATAATAAGAAATATTTAAGCTCACTCTTTAAAACCAACATTTTTTCCATTAGTTTTAGGTGTGTTGGCAACTGATTAAATACTTTAATACCCATGAAGTCGAAGACTTTCCTTGCAGAGATAATCTCACAAAATTTTCCATGTTTTGCCTAAAATAGCAAACATGTATATCTGTGTTTTAAGGATTCCATTGTCTTCATCAGCTGTGTACTTCATAAATAAACACACACACACACACATATATATATATATATATATATATATATATATATATATATATATATATATATATATATATATATATATATATATATATATATATATATATATATATAACATAGAAAGAAATGAAACTAGTAATACATTAATTTATTTAAAAAGTAATTTACATGTTTATCTCTTAAAAAATGCATTCAATTATCAGCAAATAGTTGGTTTGAGTTTTAAATATTAATTGGTTTAGCTTAAAAGTACACAATAAATCAATTTTACACTAAATCAAACTGAAATTCTACAAAATGAATTTCAATTTAGCATCTTATTATTGCTTTCTCTTAAAATTCTAATTATAAAACATACACTAGATAATTTATTATTGAGTTCATGAATATATTTCTCCACTTAAAATCTTTATCTACTTATACCCTAGTTATTTAGCTTCGCCTACCATAGAAGATTTTCACTAAATATATTTAAATAGGGAAAGGTTGACAATGTAATTTCTGGAGAAATCTACAAACGGGGATTTAGTGTTATTTATTTTTAATTTTTTCCATTTAATCTTCTTATTTTCCGGAATTAAAATATTTT
Organism: Thermobia domestica; assembly: GCF_964235325.1. Lineage (NCBI taxonomy): Eukaryota > Metazoa > Arthropoda > Insecta > Zygentoma > Lepismatidae > Thermobia > Thermobia domestica. The sequence goes on from NC_137458.1 coordinate 218,558,713, forward strand.
TTTTTTTCAGTTAACTCAATTACACTTTTACAATATACTAAAATTGTGGATACCTGCATGAAGCGCAGTTGGCTAAGGATGTAGGTACATAAACGTATCTTTTATGTATAAAAGGAAAAGCAAAGGACCAAGAATTGGCCACTGGGGAACACCATGCTTGGTTGCCTACAGTACAATTGACATAGTTCAAGATTACCATTACATAAGCGACAGTGTTTAATTTCTATGCAAGATTGTTATTTTGTAAATAAAAAAAATTCCAATAATACCAGTTTCTTTTACACCTTATGAGTACATTTTGTTTAGTAGTATATTATGATATACTATATCAAAAGCTTTTGTTAAATCAAGAAAAAATACTAATAACGAATGTTGTACTTATTTCCGTAAAGTAACTGCGTCACATTCTGTACCAAGGAGAAAATAACTGTTTAAATGCTTTTTTTTTCTAAAACCATATTGAGAAGAACTTGATACATTACGTTTGTATACAGTATGTATATATAAAATAAATAAGAAAATAAATCAATAAATGAAATAAAAATAAAAAAAAAATAAAAATTTAAGACGTATGATTGCACACGAATTATAGGTAATAGAGTAATTATCGGAATATTTACTACTTTTCGTATGTAATTGTTTTTCAATTGCTGTTTTCAGTTTATCAGGATCTGTCTTCAACGACTACAAAGATGCATCAATGGGTGTATTAGAAAACAAGAGCTGATTATTGATAGAGAAGCATTGTTTACGCCACATTTGCATCCTACAGGTTTTTATTAAAAAAACTTTCACTTCACTTTGCGCTACAGGTTTTAGAAATACAATCCTTTTATAAAAAGAAAAGAGTTTAGTGTATTGCCTAATACTGTAGATTCTTTGGCATTTTTTGTTATTTATTGATTCAGTGAAATAGCTATTAAAATATTCAGCAACTTTACTTGGATTCAGTAGTTTTGTGCCTTTGTTAACAACTTTACTTACGTAAATTATTTTGATTATTTCCTGTACACAATTCTGACTTTAGTATCTTCCATATATCTTTAATCGAATTTTATGATTATGTTACGAGCCTATGATTTTCCATTTTTTTAATTTTACTCTATGATATTTAATATTTTGTGGTTTTGTGTGTATTTTTGATGTACTGAATGTACTTTTTCATTTATTTCAGGAGAGTAATAATGAAATTTCTGATATTATTGTAATGTAAGTTTTCTTTTAGTGCATTATTGTATTTCTTTTGTCAGCTCTTTTTTATTCATATTTATACTTTTCATTTTTACTGATTGTAAGGAAAAGCTATATTAAAATAATGGAAGAATATTTTCATAAACATATCAAACTTTTTGTTCATATCAAAAGTGGATACACTTCACTCCCTGGTCCATTTTAAAACAGATAATTAAAATAAGAATGATTTGACTCATTAAATATACACGAGTAAAAATAAGATGATGATTGATCTTCAGTGTTGGAATATTTTAGCTTTAAAATTCAAGTACTAAGCTTTGTGATCCGATAGACTATTTGGCGCAGGTGATTCAGGTTCGATTCCTGGCGGGAGCTCATGTGGTTCGGAATCCATATTAAGCTGTAGGTCCACGTCTCATTAGCTTCGCTGTTTAATGGGACACTAAAATCAAATCCAGTACAATCCAACCGATAAAAAGAATTTATATGTTTAGATACAAAATTCAGTTCAAGATATATTTATCTGTTGGAATAATGATTCTAAAACCCTGATTAATTCTAGTAAAATCATGAATGAGTGAGTTAAATGATATGAAGTTTGTAAATATTGAAAGTTTTGTATATATTCCGAAGTCTTTAAGGAGCTAATATTAAGATTTCTACATATAATGATCCGGTTTCTTATTCTGTTTCAGATGAAATTTAAGTGGAATTACCAGGCTTTCCAAAAATATAGAAATATATGAATCTATAAATGTAGGATAGAACGATAACTACGTCAATAAGCTTAACTACGGATACTTCGAAGTGCTTTCCAACACAAAAAGATAACAATAGCTTCGTATTCTATGAATGAATGAATGAATGAATGAACGAATGTGACTTCGTACCTGTTGAACCACCCGACCAATCTCGATCAAATTGTTGACATAGATGAGGGTCGGCCCTGGGATGGTTTTTATCATTTCACTGTGACGGTATAACATAGGAGAGGGGAGATGCATAAAAATAAATAAAACGTAATAATTCGTGAATCACGAGACCGAGCTCGATCAACTTTGCCACATACATGAGGTTTGGGCCTAGTTTTTATTATTTCACTTCGACGGTGCAACTTAGGGGAGCTATCATTCCTTTATATAAAAATACTTAAAAATTACTTAATAACTCGTTTGTGACTTAATAACTTTTGAACCACCCGACCGATCTTCATCAAATTTTCAACATAGATGATATTCGGGACTGGAATTGCTTTTATCGTTTCCCAGTACAACTTAGTGAAGGAGGAGGAGGAGAGATATATCAAAATGATCGAAAATGACCGATATTAGTGTTGAATCCATAGTTTTCGGGGTCACTGCGACAAACAGTGACACTTTCGATGCAGTTTAAATCCAAATTGAGACATTGGTGTCCAGAATGAAACGTATTCTCCCCGTGTGAAGAACTGGTATTCTGCTAGCACTTTTATGATTCGGTATATATTCTGTATTTTTATATCTTTTATACTTTTGTCATCCTTTAATAAGCGAACTACGACAAAATTTGTTATTTAAAGAAGGATTAGGGAAATTAATATGCGTCGTGTCGAATAATTTAAAACATTTAGATTCCTGCTATGTTATTATAAATACAATTCATATTATTGAAATAAGTGCATTTCATACCTACTATCCAAACCTAAATTACTGTTTCGTATAACGTTATTTATTCATTTGAGTGCATGATTAGTTGAATAAAAATAAAATATGACCAAAGTAAAGAGTATTATTCATCTATGAGATAGTTTCGGCAATACATCATTGCCTTCATCAAGCACATTATGTTTTCCTAATATGTTCTTTTAAGTTCTTTTATCTACGTCACTCATTTTGTGACTACACATACCCGCCAAGCATTGTTTCCTGTATCCCTCCTTTTCAAACCTACCTCATTCCTTCTTTATTATCAAAGCATAACTAACTTTTCTCCACCTTCTTTATTCCTTTTTTTTTCAGTTTGTTCTTTACAATCTCTGATAATATCGGTCTTATTCTTGATCCCTGTTATTCTTGTTTTATCATTACCAACTAATTCCGCTATATATTTTTTAAGGTTTTTCCAATTTTTTAGGGCCTTTTATGACTTCCTTTCTGCCACTTTCTTATTTTTTCCTTTCATTTTCTCTTCCACATTCTTCTTATGCTCGGAAATACCGCTTTATTATTTACTCTGAACATCAACATTTTTCTTTCCTTATTTATACATGAGCTATCAGTCCTTTCGCCTCTTCTATGATCCTTATGCTTACTTTCTTGTCCTCTTATTCCTTCTGCTATCTTCTTTTTTTCTGTTCAAAGGTATTGTTTCTACAGTTCATCACTGGTCTCAACTTCACTTCCTTCTTGTATACTTTCAGAAAACTCTTCATATTCGTAATTCTGTCTTTGTCATCTAGTAATTCCTTATAATTTTTTTCTCTTTCCATTTTCCATACCATTTCTATCGCTTCTTTCTTCACCTTCCTTCCCCTATCTCGTCACACAACTTTTCTAATTTCTTCTTATACTATTTCTCTTCCATCATGGCCATTGCTCCCTTTTTCTCTACTTGTTTGATTGGTTGATTTGGAATTTAGCATCCTTTTCATCACCGAGATTGTATGAGACATGAATCTACAGATTAACGTGAAATTCGAACCATATGAGCATCCACCGGGAATCGAACCTGGATCTCCTTCTACGCTATTATATGACCACATACTGTCTGCTTGTTGTATTATGATCTTTTTCTTAAGATCTTTAACCCTTCGTTTTATTCTAAGATTTCCTACTCTCCTGTTAACATTTTTTGATTATTTCCACTGCTTTCTTTCTTACCTTATTTCTTTCTTCCTCTTTTTTCAAATCCATAATAATTTGTTCCACAGAATACACAAGTTATCTTGCTTCTGTCTTTTCTTCTTTCAAAGGATTACCACACGTCTCACGAGGAAGGTCCATAAACCGTGAGAGTTGAATTTTGATGAAAATTTATGCCAAGATTCAGTTCAAGTTGCTAAGTAACGTAGTAATAGTCACTCGATGCGCAAATGCTTCGTTGAGCCGCTACACCGACGCCATCTTGAAATCCAGTGGGCAATGTCCAAAAATACCCTTTTGGCACAAAAATGAAAAAGCTTTTGATAGATCTGACTTTAGTATTGTAATCCAAGGTAGACCATCTATATGTGGGAGTACTTCCAGTGCATAGTCGCTATCTTGAAAGGCGCCATATTGAATCGCCGTCAAATATGATAAATAGCAAGGGGGTCATGTGGGGTATCAATTAGCACTGGAATTTACTCCTGAATCCATTTCCGTAACCAAAGTTTTCACTTCAGAATTAAGAGGTCTCTTACCCACAGGAATATATAAAAAAAAACTGTGCGAGTTAGACTTGTGTTATGAAACAGGTTCGTGCGAGCATTTGCAGGATTGTAACTAATGCAGTAGTTAATGAAGTACAATAGCCACTATACCAATCCGATCTTGAGACTAGTAAGAGAAATCGTTAATTAAATTGAAACGTCTGTAGTGAAAAATTGAATAGCAGCATGCTACAAGTTATACCTATTTCAAAGTGCGATGGAATAGACTGCTGGTCGATGAAACACATGCCTAATAGTGCTGACGAGCAGAGAATACCAAAGGGATTGTTCGGAAATATATTAGAAAAATGATATGAACTGGTGCATATTATTTGAACGACCAAAATGGTTTGGATTCCACTATAATCAGTAGGTCCACGTCTCCTTTAGCGTAGCAGGCATACGTGTGGGACGTTGAACTTTATCAAACCAAAAATCTATTTTAGGCAATTTTACATGGTCCATTATAGTGTGTTTTCTTCTCTAATCTTGACATCTTACGCAAAGACCATAATTGTTGCAGAATATTGCATACTTTTCCAATACTCATACTTGACAACCTATAATTTACCGTGTATATTACGAAGAGTAAAAAACTTTAATGTATTTATTGCCAGTTTGTCTAAATACAATCGATTTATTGCTGCCGCATTGAACAATGAAGTGGATTTAAATTATCAGTTCACAGCCAATTCTTAGAAGAAGATACACCTGGAAACTCAGAATTCACTTTTCTTGTGTCTGTTCTGCTATTATTGATAAGAGAATACATACATACCTGCTAAAAATAGATGGCAATAAATATTACAAGATTCAATACCAAGTTGCAATCCATAAAACAAGCCTCTTTCTTGCTTTTCCTAGAATATTAAATAATTAAATATCTGCATCTTCCCACCTTTAACGATAAAATACTTGCTTATAATAAGGGCAAGACTAGTTTTCATATCAAAACTGTGATAAATAACTAATTGTAGCAGGTGTTCACTTGTTCCGTGTACAAGGTATTTGTAAGAATCTCCATAAAGAAAATGCATTCTGTTGTGTATCATCAATTTTGTGCGCCAGTCCTAAAGGACATGCTTGCATATGCATGGCAGAAATGTGAGTACGTAACAGGAGCAATAGTTCATTCATTTACAAATGTTCTGGAGACTAGTGAAAAATAGTGTCTGTGGTCATGAAGATTGTGACGAAAGTGCATTTGTTAAGTGTTTGCACTGCTTCATGATGCTGTGTGCTAATCACTTCGTTTTGGATATCCATCATCACAACAGAAGAGCAAAAGGTTAGTAGATTATTTGCTTATGTGCACCAGTTTATATTATTTTTCTAATAATTTTTCTATTATTTTTCTATTAATTTTCTAACAACTTCAAGACATATTCTTGTAAAGTCACATGTGCCGTCGCAACTAACTTATATTACAGCATTTAAATGCTATGCATAATCGCAACACACACATACTCATATATATAGCGCACTTTGAAATAGGTATAACTTGTAGCATGCTGCTATTCCATTCTCCACTACAGACATTTCAATTTAATTAACGATTTCTCTTACTAGTCTCAAGATCTGATTGGTATAGTGGCTATTGTACTTCATTAACTACTGCATTAGTTAAAATCCTGCAAGTGCTCGCACGAACGGTGGGTAAGAGACCTCTTAACTCTGAAGTGAACACAGATATGTAAACTTTGGTTACGGAAATGGATTCAGGAGTAAATTCCAGTGCTAATTGATACCCCGCATGACCCCCTTGCTATTTATCATATTTGACGGCGATTAAATATGGCGCCTTTCAAGATGGCGACCATGCACTGGAAGTACTCCCAGATATAGATGGTCTACCTTGGATTACAATAAGTCAGATCTATCAAAAGCTTTTTCATTTTTGTGCCAAAAGGGTATTTTTGGACATTGCCCACTGGATTTCAAGATGGCGTCGGTGTAGCAGCTCAACGAAGCATTTGCGCATCGAGTGACTATTACTACGTTACTTAGCAACTTGAACTGAATCTTGTCACAAATTGTCATCAAAATTCAACTCTCACGGTTTATGGACCTTCCTCGTCAGCGTTTATGCGGACCTGTCCACATTTTGAGAGGCAAAATTACTGTCCACACACTTCGTTATGCTAGTGTGAACATATTGTGATATTTAAATTTGTAACTGGTTAAACCTATACAGCGTGACTTTATTTCTTATTATTGTGCTTATTACACGCTTTCACATCAGGGTATCAACCAGGCAGGGAAGACAGTACATTCTAAATACAAGTGTGTTCGCATTTAGGCCATTCAGAATATGGTGATCCTATTTTTTTTCCCACTTCGAACTTAATTAACTAAGGATTTTTCTTCTTCCTTTAGTTCCATGTTTCCTATTATCACTATTCACTCTCCCTTCTTTTCTTGTTCTCCCCCTCCTCAGTATAACCTGTCTGATGAAGGCAATGTTATATTGCCGAAACTGTAACATAGATTACCGGTAATAATTGTTTGCTTTGGTCAGATTTGGTCAGACGTTAGCAATTTCTACATTCGTGTTTCCTATCTCTAGATTTATATCAGAATGAAGAAAGATTATCATGACGCTGATGGATTGTCATTACAATTGTGGTTACAATGCACAACCACAAATTTTTGTTACACAAAAGATTTGTGAATTTAAAAAGTTTACTTTATTATTTCTGATTTGAATTCTTATATTGAATTTTTAACTCCAAACATTTTTCGCGAACAAGGTGATTATGGTCGAATAGAATTCCGGATCAATAATTGACAACCTTTTTTTTTTTTTTTTTTTTTCAAATGTAAGTTTAGAAGTCACAATTTGCAACCTCGGTGATCTTTAGAAGTTATGCTTTTGTACGTTTGAAATTTAACGTGTCCGTAAAATGTAAAATATTTTGGCACTTGAAATGACTTGAATTAGTCTGACTATCAATTTTGGATTAAACCTCCTGTAGTCTTTAAGAATACAGGATAATTATAACCAATATTTTTTTATTCTTTAAAAAATCCTTCATTAAGTGTAAATCTAGTATAGAGGTAATGAAATTTAATAACAGGTAAGGAACACTAAGACTGAGTTAAGAGATTCAGGTTTGTCAACTTCCTGTTCATACCGTTTCATTAAGACTGACTGTCCTACTACGTGGATGTGCAGTCGTCGTTGAGTTCAATCTAACATAGAAGTCACGGAAATACATTTATAGATAAAAAAAAAAAAAAAAGATTATAGCTCGGTTAGTTTCTCTCAATCGGACTCTGAGTGTTGTTTTCCGATCTCCGATTTCGGTTTCGAATTTTTAAAATTCTATACAGGGTGATTCTTTATAGGTTTCACAACTTCAATCCGTTATAATTCTTTATTGAAACCAGATAAGACTAGGTTTATATGTCATTGTATTGCAAAACACTTCAAGTTTTTTGTGACAAATCCATTATGTCTCAATGTGTGCACCTGCGGTCATCCAGGACACATCCCAGCGAAAGTCGATTTCCTGCTAAACAGTAGCCAACATTTTGGGGATAACTTCCGCGATGGCTGTTGTGATGCTAGGTTTCAGTTCATTAACATTACCAGGTAGCGGAGGGGTGTACACCTTATCTTTCACAAACCCCGACAGAAAGAAGTCAAGTGGCGTGTAATCTGGAGACTGTGGCGGCCAGGCAATTGGTCCACCACGACCTATCCACTTATCTGGGAAACGCTGATCAAGAAATTCCCTTACGTCTATCAGGTAGTGCGGCGGGGCGCGATCTTGTTGCCACTACAAGCGGCCATCATGGTCATCTTCATCTGTGGAACAAGGAAGTTCTGGAGCATATCAAGACAGGCCATGCCGTGATGGTGCTCTCAGCAAAGAAGAATGGTCCATACACCTTTGCTCTGGAAGCAGCGCAAAACACGTTCACTTTGGGGCTGTCACGACCCAGCTCTACGTACGCATGTGGACTTTCTGTGCTCCAAATAAGACAATTATGTGTGTTGATTCGGACGGAAAGATGAAAAGTTGATTCATCACTGAATACCACAGTGTTCAAGAATGATTCATCACCACTAATGCGATCCAACATGGTAACACAGAATTCATGTCGGGTATGTTTATCCGCTTCACTCAATGCTTGAACCAAGGACAGTTTGTGTGGCTTCATGGGCAAACGTCTACGCAATACACGCCAAATAGTGGTCTGAGAGATATCAGCTTCTTGTGATGCACATGGTGCAGATTTTCGAGGGGTCTGCTGGGTGGTTCCTTGCCGTTGCCGTATTATGTGCGAAACGTACGCTGTACACTCGTTGCTGACTTCGTTTCTTCAAACCAAAACACGCACTTAGTTCTTTCCGTACCAGTTTCCATTTTCAACGACTGACCGGTGACGCCACGTGTGGTCAGCTCCGCAACAACTACTCACTACGTCAGTCAAACCTGAAGTGTTTTGCAGTATAATGAATGACATATAAACCAAGTCTGTATGTGGTTTCAATAAAGAGTTATAACTGATTGAAGTTATAAACCCTATAAAGAATCACACTGTATGTGTTTATTGTTTCTTGCTGTTTAGTATATTTTCTATTATATTTAATTATACGTAAATTCAATCCATATAATCCAAGATTCCTGTAACTGGGAAGATTTCGCTGTTAGAACTAAAAGGGAATAAAATATAAACAACGTAAATAACGTAAATTATTACTATTATAACATATCAGAACAAATGAGCACTTACCCATATACACAATGTGCTGCTGTAAGAACATATCTGTTACTGATTAATGTTCCACCGCATAAAACCTGTCCTCCAGGTCTAAGAAGAACAACAAGCCAAGGATACTTATTACGAGTCAGTGTTTTCCCACCAATAATGCGAAGGGTGGGATTTGTCCATCCACACTCTGCTCAACAGTCAAATGAAAAAAATGCAATTTATCAGTTTAACTACATATTATATTGTTCAAAAGAGAAATGATAACTAAAAGAGAATTATTTTCATTGAGTGCTTGAGCTGAAATTGGTCAAATTAACAAAAAATTGGCTACTTACCAATGAATCCTCACATGGAAAGCCTAAATATTTTTCAAACGTTTCGGAACTCACAGCTGGTTCCGGCCTCAGTGGCAAGGTCTAAAGGATTAAAAGGAATAGGAGATAAAAGATGTAAAACAAGGAATACATACCACTAAATAAATAAATGTAACGTAAAGAGTAAATCCTGAAATAGCGAGCAGAGCGAAGTGCAAAAGGAGTGATCTGAATCGAATAAAGCGCGGTTTCTATGTTACGTCACTGGTGCCAGATTCAAAGTAGGCATCACAGGTAGGTACCCAAATTCTATCAATGTTGTCAGTATCCAGATTAAAAGCAGATTTGTATTTATGAATAAAGAATGATTCTTTAATCTCCCGTTGTTTCCTTGTTTTTGCTGAACCTACTACATTAATCTGTTTTATATTATGTGTGTATTGTTTTAAATAAAGCAACGATCCCGACATGCCCTCTTCTTGTGACTTTTTTGATTATCTAACATGTTCCTTATTTCGAGTGTTAATATTGTGTGTTAATAAATAAATCTAGTGCTTTTGAAGTCATGCAAGATTCACTCTATTTCTCCAATTTTTTTTTTTTTTTTTTTTTTTTTTAAATGGAAAGTATTAGATTTCAGTCCATCTTTACGCAACATTGTTTGCAATGCACAGAGTAGAGCACTAAATCAGATTATTAGATTAAAATACTTTTTAGTAAACAGTCTCAATAATTACTGCTATCAAATATGGTTGTCTTTAACATTTTGTACTGACCCGTTAGACGAACATATTTTACAGAACAGATTGCATTCTAGATTACGAATGAAGTGCAAAATTAAACTTGTACGCTTGGAAAGAAAAATCACTCGTCTGGGTGGTACCTTCGTTACCAATAAACGCAAACCAACAAAAATAGATTCTGATTCACCTGTAGAATTATTTTTTTAATTTTATCGATAATGACGTACTTAAGAAATTCTATCAGATTTTTAGGTTAGGTTTAAAATTTAGTTACCGTCTGCTTTCTATCCCATTGGATGGGATAATTTGTTCTGTTGAAAGGACTATGATATAAATTCCGCGCAGTCTTTCAGAAGTGAATGTTTGGCCAATATCAATATATTTTAATACTTGCACAGAAAAGTAGGTCCACATTCAAAATCTAGATATGCACATAGGCTTATTATACAATTTTTAAAAAAAATTTAATAAACATGAAATCTGGTGATTAAAGGCTGATAAAGAGAATCAATATGTTATTATGTCAAAACAGAGATATGCTTTCGGTATTTTAAAAACAGCAGAAAAATGCATTTTTGTTTCACATCCCCGTATTCCATTACCACAGGTTATAGACATGGTACAGTCGACAATTGATACTTCTCCACTTTTAACTTACTTCGAAAAAGATATGATAAAAATACATGCATCTAGTCTTCCCATTATTTATGGTCTTCCGAAATGCAAAGCCCGCCATTCCCCTTCGCCCGATCATATCAGGTTTCAATCATCCAGCTTATTTACTATCCAAATGGGTATATAAAAAACTTAATGATTAATGATTACTTAATGAGTGGTTTCAAATACGTTGCGAAAAATAGTCTGCACGTTAAACAACAATTATCATCATTTGTAAATGCCAATGCCATTTTACTTGCATTCATAGACGTTGTTGATATGTATCCGTCCATACCACTGGAACTTACTATCAATAGTACACGATCCTAGTTATTACAAAATGGCCCATCTGCCTATGAAACCAATTTTTTATTACAATTACTTGAGGTCTGTTTAACAACCAATGTATGGCAATTTGAAAATCATTACTTCTCTCAGAATGATGGCTTAGCCATGGGCAACATATTATTCCCGATATTGTCCAATATTGTTTTAAATCAGATTGAAACTTGTATTTGTAACGTATAGGAACCACCATCTAAAATGTAACGATTATTAACTTATTATTCTTACACGTTACATTTAGACCACAGTTCGTGTAGATTTTAAAATATGTCAACACGATTAAATTACTCTAAATTAGACACGTCACTTATATCTCTATTACCTTTTTATTATTTTCGCAACTCCATTAATAATAATCTTCTTTTTCGGTCGTCATAGCAACCTTTACACAACTATTTACTGTTACGGTAACTAGGAGTATAGTTTATACATTTAAAACCAACATAGATTTTAGGCTACTACCATTAAATCTTATTTCTTTATATTTTAGAATCAACAACATATTATCTCTTTTCTTCTTCTTCTTCTACTCAACAGATTGTGTACTTCTACGCATCATTGCCCAAAATCAAGATATGAAAATTGAAGTAATTTATCGCATAGATATACAATATCGTTGTATATATGGCTCCCGACGAGGACTTCTTGAATTTGTTACAATTTAAGAAAGAATCCTGGACTGTCACATAATTTTACATACATGGTTACATTACTTTTCGAATAGCCCTCATATATATATATATAAATTTCATTTTATCTCATATTTATTTAACAATTAATTCCATTTTAATTGTATAAAATTATCGATGAAGAGGACTAATTTTTAAAAAATATGATCAATTTATTAATTATTTAGGTCCTAAAATAGATTCTTTAAATCAATATTATGGGAGCTCATTGACGAATCAACTCAGTATATGCTGACATACTATATAACTTATTTCTTCCATTTGGGCATAATTAACATAGCTTTGATAAACAATATTTGTATCGATGCATAGATGTAAATAGCATAGAATTCAGAAGAAGCACGAATTACAAAGAAATTATAACAATACACAAAATGAATCAAAATAACCAATATCATAACAAGGATTAATACGAGTAAAGGAATTATTATATCAAGAACTAGCAAAGTTTATGTGGGTTAGAATACAATATAACATGTTTTATTTATTAAGGCATAGTTAGCATAACTTTGGTAGGCAATATTCGTATTCACTTACATTAAGAACATTATTTATATTATCGGTATAGAATTCAAACAAAGTACGAATTACAAATGAAATCATAATTGTATTCAATGTGAAATTAAACAAGAATTAATCAAATATGCCTTGACGGACGCCACAACTTTAGCTTAAGTTACATTGCCAAAGGGTTCAGTTAAGTTGCATTGAATAGCACAATCTTGATTACTGTTCTGTATATTAGGTATTCCTCCAGATCTTTGATTTCTATTTTGATAACTTCTGCCACCTATAAAATTGTTACGAAATCCATTTTGTGTAAAATTAAACTCATTATTCGCATGGTTCCTAAATGTATCGCGATTATTGTTCCTGTTTCTCTTAAAATTAGATTCGGTTCTATTACCGGTAACATTGGGTTCAGCTCTATTCTCATTACAATAGAATCTATTATTATTTCTCGCATTAAGAACACCTTCTCTGACATTGATATTGCGAACAGGTACATAACTAACTTGATTACGATTAGCATAAGCTTAATTTCGATTACTATTAACTTCCAACATAGATTGAGTTTCAAAATTCTGCACTATCATAATAAGGTGATTGAAATTAACGCATTGTGCAGAAATCAACATTTGTTGCAACTTAAAAGGTAATAAGATTTGGATTGATGCTATTACTCTTGATTCCTGTTGGTGTGGATTGATTAATTTCAATTCGTTATATAAGGATATTACAAAATCAGTGAGACTCTTATCTAATTTTGGGTTATAATGTCTATTTCGAACTAAGGCATCTCTATTGGCCAACATGAAATCATTTTCAAAATTGGAAAGTAAGGCATTTTAAAATCTAAATAATTATGTAAATTACTTCTGATTGCTTTAAACCATACGAAACACGGTGGTAATAAAACATGAGGCAGAATTTAAAAAGAAATTAGATCGGTCTACTCCAATTCACATTCTTCCTCGAACTTTTCTAAGAATGTTCTGGCTGGGATGTCATCTGTTTTTCCACTAAATTTTGTTAAAGATCTAATTTCACTGAATCGAAAATGATTACCTGTACTATAATGCTTACAATGCTTGGGATTTACGGGAATGTGTTTCGGGCGCTGAAATGGATGATTTCTTCTCCCATTTCTCTCTATAGTAGCTTCACTGTCGTCTTGTTCTGAATATCCTTCCGATTAATTATTATCTTCCACTACTGCTCTAGATCCATATGGAATAGGTTCACCGTTGATAGCCGGAACTCGATCACTATTTGGAGTATTACATTTCTCTTTGATCGCCTTTACTTCTTGCAATTTCCTCTGATTGGTATGCTCATTAACTACAGTTTCCACAACTTCCACCGAACTTTGTACATCAGCAAATCGATGTAAAATCTATTCCATCTTATGATCTGTTTGTCCTAATTTGGAATGTATTTGTTGATTTATTTGCTCAAATTTAGCATCCACCTGTTGTAGTAGTTGATGTGTTATGGATTGAGTTATTTGGTGGGACATTTGCTCTAGCTGAGTATTCATTTTTTGCTGTTGTTGCGATATCTGGTGTGACATTTGCTCTAGCTGAGTATCCATTTTTTTGCTGTTGCTGAGATATTTGCTGGCCAAGCTGTCTTATAAAATCAGTCACGTTCGTTGAAGAGTTCATACTTGTTAGCTCTACATCACCTTCTTCATTTATATTTTCATTTCCAGAAACACTCATTTTTATGTTTCTATAAATCCTTTTCCCACTTCTGAGCAAAGTATACTCCGTGTCGAATACTAAGCTGAGACTGCTTTATTATACTTCAAAACTAATCTCAAGGTCCTGGTCGGTAAACCACCATTTAAAATGTAACGTATAGGAACCACCATCTAAAATGTAACGATTATTAACTTATTATTCTTACACGTTACATTTAGCCCACAATTCGTGTAGATTTTAAAACATGTCAACACGATTAAATTACTCTAAATCAGACACGTCACTTATATCTCTATTACCTTTTTATTATTCTTTTCGCAACTCCATAATAATCTTCTTTTTCGGTCGTCATAGCAACCTTTACACAACTATTTACTGTTACGGTAATTAGGAGTACAGTTTATACATTTAAAACCAACATATTAATAGATTTTTAGCTACTACCATTAAATCTTATTTCCTTATATTTTAGAATCAACAACATATCTCTTTTCTTTTTCTTCTTCTACTCAACAGATTGTGTACTTTTACGCATCGTTGCCCAAAATCAAGATACGAAAATCGAAGTAATTTATCGCATAGATATACAATATCGTATATTTTACAGCAGGATATATTTAAATACATTAGATATTACCATTATGCTAATGATATTTTACTACTTGTACGTGACGAAAATCACTTGTACAAATATTTGAACAATTCAACAATCAGCATCCTAGGCTGAAGTTCACCCTTGAACGTGAATCTGATAACTGTCTTCCATTTTTAGACTTACTGATTACCCGATCACATAACTAATTTATAACAAAAGTATTTCGAAAAGCTAATGCAGGCACTACTTACATACGAGGGAGGTTCAATAATTATTGTCCCCGGCATATTTAAAATACTTGAGCTGGGATGGCTGATAGGGGATATTGTAGCCTAATGTCTTAGATGCCTATATGCTAAATTTCAGGACCATTGCTGCTATATTAATATTCTTTTTTGTCGTTTCAGGTGTGAGAGGTGGCACCTAACTTGAAAAATGGAGAAAACCGAACAACGAGCTGTCATCAAGTACCTCCAGAAAAAGGGATTAAGCCCAAAGGAGAGTCATGAGGACATGATCAGTGTGTTGGATGATGGGGATCCTTTTTACCAGGTGGTAAAGAACTGGTGCCGCGACTTCCGTTGCGGCAGGGAATGCTGTCAACAGGCCCCTGGTGCTGGTCCTCCAACAACAGCATGCACCCCAGAAATCATTGATGCTGTGCATGATACGTTTATACCAGACAGACAAATCACGGTGCAACAGTTAGCAGACATTATGCACATCTCTGTAGGCTCAGTGGGAACCATTATGCATGAACACTTTGGATTCAGAAAGGTCTCAGCGCGATGGGTACCCAAAATGTTATCTCGTGAAAATCAGAAAGACAGAGTTCGATGTTGAAGGGCTGGTTTGGAGGTTAGGGGGCAGACCTGAAACAGTTCTGTAATATATTTGTGACAGTGAATGAGACGTGGCTCCACTATGATCCCGAGTCCAAACGACAGAGCATGGAGTGGCGGCACAGCAGTGCGCCTCCCCCACGCAAGTTCAAGGTGCAAGCATCAGCACGCAAGGTTATGGCCACAATTTTTTGGGATGCGAATGGTGTGCTTCTTACTGTCTACCTGGAGGTTGGACACACTATCACGGGGGGCTATTATCCAGCTCTAATCACTAAGTTACGCGAAGTAATCAAGGAAAAACGGCGCGGGATGTTGCAGCGAACAGTGCTGTTCCACCAAGATAATGCTCCGGCCCACAAAAGCCATCTTACTGGTGCCGAAATCCATGCTGCTGGTTTTGATGTGTTAGAACATCCTCCCTACTCACCCAACCTCGCCCCTAGTGATTTTCTTTTGTTCCCAAAGTTGGAGGAGTACCTCAAGAGGAAGAAGTTTCACTCAAATGCAGCTGTTATTGAAGCTGTGGAGGAATGGCTCACGGCTCAGCCAAAGACTTTCTTTGAAGCTGACATAGTGGCTTTATAGCATAGGTGGAAGAAGTGCATTACTACGAAAGGTTCCTTTTTGGAAAAATAATACTGCTTATGGGTCAGGGACAATAATTATTGAACCACCTTCGTACATCAACAGTCAACTCATCCGCCATTGTACAACGCCAATATTTGGAAGAATTTCTTTCGCAGGCAATATTAATTTGTGATCGTCAGAAAGATCTTAATGATGAAATACAGTTTTTATACAAAATAGGCTAAAAATGGTTATAAGTTGTGTACTTTACAAAAGTAGTTTAATCAAACACATAGATTATTGCAAGCCCCTCCCAAAAAAAAACAATTACTTTCAAAGCAGCAAAATCTTGGATAGGAATTCCTTATTTTCCACAATTATCGACAAAAATTCAACGTATTCTTGCAAAACATAATATATCTGCTTCAAGCATCCCCCCAAAAAGTCTGACCGGATTTAAAAGTTATTTTATTGATCGTCTAAATTAGTCAGGCATTTACGCGTTTAATATGAATGTGACTCCTCATATATAGGCCAAACGAAACGCAATATTAACACTCGAATTAAGGAACATGTTAGACAATCAAAAAAGTTACAAGAAGAGGACATGTCGGGATCGTTGCTTCATTTAAAACAATACACACATAATATAAAACAGGTTAATGTAATAGGTTCAGCAAAAACAAAGAAACAACGGGAGATTAAAGAATCGTTCTTTATTCATAAATACAAACCTGCTATTAATCTGGATACTGGTAACATTGTTAGAACTTATGTATCTACCTTTGATGCCTACTTTGAATCTGGCACTAGCGACATAACATAGACACCGCACTTTATTCGATTCAGTTCACTCCTTGCACTTCGCTCTGCTCGCTATTTCAGGATTTACTCTTTACGTTACATTTATTTATTTAGTGATATGTATTTCTTGTTTTACATCTTTTATCTCCTATCCGTTTTAATCCTTTAGACCTTGCCACTGAGGCCGGAACTAGCTGTGAGTTCCGAAACGTTTGAAAAATATTTAGGCTTTCCATGTGAGGATTCGTTGGTAAGTATCCAATTTTTTGTTAATTTGAATCATCCTCTTATGCGTCCATATTATTATATTGGTTGATCAAAATTTAAAGTCAGTTTGTATGAAAGGGAATCACTCTCACCGGAAAAATAATCGCAAACCACGTGCATTAGCCATTTGATAATGAATGGATACTGTTTGAACAAATCAGTAAAATCAAAACATTGGAGTTCATTTCAAATAACGGAGAAGAATACTAACTCTGTACAACAATATTTCCAAAAGTTTTTGGAATGGCACTCTGACCGTGGGTAATAAGCCGATCATAACAGATACTTCCATCTATGGAAGAAGTGATGTATTAGCTTCAATTGCCTAGCTACGTCAGTTCGTTGAAGGCAGTGATTTGAATCAGTTTGTGTGCCTTGAACCCACACAATGCATGAGAATGCTTCAGTCCACACGGCTGTGCTTCTACTAAAGTTGCAGTGTTATATCTGGGCTGTAGAGTGGGTACTAAATCTTCCCGAAGCCATTGGAAGAAGACGCTTACATCATCAACAAATAGAATAGTCGCCACAGTCATCAGATTTGTTACTCATCAAGTTGTAAGATGAACTTGACGGGACAGTCCGTAAATAGATGCCAACGAATACTGAAGGTCTTTGAAAGGCTCTCTAGAGCTACTGGAATCGAATAGCTTCGCAAAAGTTGGATAAATTAATAACAAATACCTTAAATTTGTAAAATAGTTATGAAGGCTAAGGATCGGCATATCATTGAATGCAAACATACCCAATAAATTTGTCCCAGTGGAAACAGGACAATGTGTTTTAATTTCTTTATTATGATTATTTTTACAGAACAAGTCCAACAAATAGAGTTTAGTATGAATACATGTCTTGGATTTTTTTTATTTAAAAAAAATCAGTAGTGTGCTCAGATTTTTGACATTGATTTGTATCTGTAGTAGTAGTGATCTGAAATAACGAAATCCTCACTGAAACAGATAATATGTCTTCAAATACCACACCAAGTACGTGTTCACAATGTGCTTAAGAAAAGCTTACAGCAGCAACTTGTAAAAGTAATGGGTCTGTGGCTCATGATGGTTGTTACAGCTTTCTCTGGTTTCCATATTAGAACTACAGGAACCTCACGTCATCGAGGTTTGTCTTCTGCGACCAGATGCATTTAAATAGCTGGAAAAACGCAAATTGTGAAACGTGCGAGACTTTGCGCAATATATCGTAGAATATACTATTAATTTCTGGAGCAGTGTTGCACGACTCACGTAAAGCAGAATTGAACGCAAGAACCGCGAAGGAAATGTTATAGCGCTCAGTATTGGTGGTATGGAAATTAAAAGGGTTTCTCTCAGCGCGAGTGCAAAAGGGCTTAAACTTGACGGAATAATGTGGAGATTCAGAGATAGCAGAAAAATTTAGACTCAAATTGTTAGCTACCTCTGAGAAATTAATTTTCAGAACTTTGTTTACTGATAGAGCAGGCATACTAGTAGCCGAGCACTGGCCATTTATGGAGCTAATCCGACACCAAACAGTCTTCATAGAAGTCTTTCTATCTTTGACGTTTCGAAGAATCAGATATCTAGCACGGGCACGAAGAACGTGAAATTGTTGATGATTCTCAGCAGAGGATGCTGGTTAATGAATGCAAACAAACGATAGTAAGTGATTGGTGTGGTTGAATAGTTTGCACGAGTGTCCTTAGTATACATGATACAGGTTTTGATTTTCGGTGGAAATACAAAATTGTTAGTGTGCTTATTCAAGATTGTAATACAGTTATAAAACTTTCAAATTAAAAGGTTTTGAAGTTCCTCTAGAAAGCAAGAATTAACTTTGATGGGACCGATGCATTATCCTCAGACTAATCACTGAATTAAGTTTAGAGCGTTAAAATAGTAATGTGAAGTTGACGTAATCAGAATAAATGTACTAACATGAAGTTTATTTGTTATAAAACATACTTCTCGTGTCCAGGATTAAAATATAGTCTTTTCCAGAGAGACAAACCTTAGCCAGTATGGTTAGTTTGGAGCTAAACGTCCCTTGTGTGCACAGGGTTTACACAGATGTGAATATACAATATTGTATTCTGTGAATTCGAGGACGTTGTAGTCGAACGTGGATCTTCCACGTCGAAGACTCTTAGTGTAGCTAATTACACTATATGCCCAGGAGAGAACTTTGATGAGCCAGAATGCTTTTGGACTATTTTTAATTGTTACCTACAGTCATCAGCAACAATGATATTCCATTTTACAATTTCTAATCTAAAAGTTCAGCATGAGTGAACTAATTTTAATACGATTTCTGCAACTAAGTAGAAACCATGTCTTCTTGAATGTTTTTTTTTTTAATGTTTATTCAAAAAGTTGTAGGGAAGTATAAAATAACCCTGAATTGAATTGAAAATCAATTGCACATTGATTTTTTTTTTGACGAGTATAAAAGAATCATCAATATAAAAACTAATTAAAATTAATATAATTAATTTGTATTCAATTTTGAAATGGATTTAAGTTTCTTCATATAGAAGTTTAAATGAAGTTAAAGGCAGAAAAAGAACCCCATTCATTAATAATAACTATAAAATTGATCAAAATGTTTACGAATGAACGTGAAACTTAAAACAAAACTATAAGTCTGACTCTACCTACTTTATTAAGCAACAACACTTTTAGTATTAAAAATTTTACTTACCACATTTTGTGTTTGATTTGACTAACCAAACTTCCTGAAAAATAAGAGAAATCAATCTACTATACTTGTATAATTATTAACAAATAGTAAAAAGTAAAAAAAATCATGACAATTACCTTCTAATAACACGTTGGGTTGAATCAATTTAGCATTAGTTAAGCATTTTCATTCATTTGCATGAAAAGTCAGAGAATATCCTCATTTCTATACTTTCCTCCCTTTACGTTCTCTTGGCACCCTTCAGTTTGACAACATCTTTATTTCTAACGTAGAGATTTTTAACCAGATGTTGGAATATATCTCTGGAGAAATACAGAAGGTCGTTTCAGGTTTATGGCAACGAATTCAGTTGCTAGGTAGTAGTATATTCAATCTAAAACATAGTAATCAGAGCAGTTTGGAACGTGGAATGACGCAGATCTAGAGATGAGACTATATTCTAATTAATTTCAAAACTTATTAAAAGTTCAACTTATTAAAGGATTCAAAGTTTAGTCTCTGGGCCGATCAGCTCATTTTGGTCACAAAGTTGATTTGATGAAATTTGATAAACCTTCCATTATGAAAGCGTTATGATGCTAATACAGATATCCTTCATCATCGAGCTGTTTTTCTACTGGAGACAGGTCAAATTTCACATTTACACTTTGTGCACTAGTAAGAGTAATATCACACATAACGCCATTTCCTCGATATTTCCATACTGGAACTATACATAATAGTAAATATGTTACCCCAGGCATTCGCTAACCTAAAATTCTCTTATCAGACTGCCATACATAAAACGTGATTGCTTAATATTAAAAGAAAAATGTTTGGTTTGTTGATAATTCTAGGAAATTCGATTTCTCTTAACATACAATACGGAAACTACATGATGCTGACTGAGCTATTAACAAAGGAAAGAAAGAAAAAATAGAAGCTCTCGGGTAAAGGAACGATGCAAAAATTAAGAAAAGAGGCAAGTTTGAATACATGTGAGCGAGTGAGAGTGATTTAGTGATAAGCGATATTACTCTGTAATTGGGGGCTTGTGGATTTCTCTATTCTGACTTAGGTTTTCCTAGGTTTTCTTCTCAGACAAAACTGATGATTACTGAGATAGTATAACTATAACTCCTAGCTGACTTCCTTTTTCTTTCTCACTATTGTTTCTATCGTTGTTCATTGCAATGTAAAACTGCCTTCTAAACTGCTTGTGGAAGTTACATTTTTTGTTAATTTTGAATACCCCCCCCCCATGCGCCCATGTAATTATAATCTATAACTCCATTTATATTATAGTAAAGTGAGGAAAATTTATCAAAGGGTTGCACGTGAGATGTTTCTTTGAGTTTTGCTTGTTTGTGATTTTGATATTTTAATTATGAGCAGTGGGTATGGAAAGGGAATAGGGGCCCGGGAGTCCCAAAGAGTTCCGACAATGTACTTCTTCGTACTTTGATATTTGTATTTTTTTTTCTCGGAACAAACAACAATTCGATGGTTGAGAGTCATAGGGTCGTAACTGCCAAATTTTGATATTCTGATATGGTATGAGGACATGTATCATGGATTGAATTTTGTTGTGACAGAACGCCTTAGCAAAAATTCTCAAGCATTGTTAAACTATTCAAAAATGATATAAAGGTATAATTGGTTTAGTAGTATTTAATTGTGTGGCAGAGGGGCACATATCACTTAAGTCTTTCTGGTTCACAGTGTAAAATAATTATTCTTCCAAATAATGTGTATAAAAAGAGTTAAATATACTTTTAATGTTGGACAATGCTGTGCAATATTCTCATTTTAAGAAAACTTGGGTATACAGTAGTAGTTTCAGAGTAGGTGCACTTGTTACTTTCATCGCAGAAAAGCATACACAATAGAAAATAATGTCTGTATTAAACAAACCTAAGTTAACAGAAGATGATATAGTAGCTGAGCTTTTGGAAAATTCAGATGATACAGATAAGGATCCAAATTATATCCTATCTGGTAAGTAAAATTTTAAAAATATTATTTAAGTTTGGTCTCACATAAAGCAGTTACAAGCAATGGTACATTATCGATTTTCATGTCCGGCTAGAATGAAGTGGCCATACTTTTCGGTATTTTCTGGGACAACTTTTTTTTTTTTTTTTTTTCAATGATGTAGGATATGTCCATGAAGTGAATGAACATATCTTGGAAATTGAAACGAGTTACTATAAAAAATGAATATTTCCTCTCCATTGTTTATCTATGGAAAATTTAAAATATTTGTTATTTTCATTTTGGCATAAATTAATACTTTAATTCATAAAATAGCAGTCTTATATTAAAGTGTTCCAACGCTATATTTAGTATCTTAATAACCTTCTGAAATTCCTGATAAATCTAGCCTGGGACATTTGTATTATTTCGGGGACAAAATGGTCACTTAATAGGAAACAAAATATTAATATTTCTTTGTAATAATAATGAGAATGTCAGATACAATCCAGGGTCGCATATATAAGATATTTTGATGCAAATCGGATCCCATAGAGCTTCTCAAAGCTGTCAATTAATACTTCTTGCATATTCGGAGGTACAAGGGTACAAATTCCATTTTTCGCGTCAAAGCCATTGTATTTAAACTAAGAAACCAAACTTTAACTAATCTGAAGTCAAAAATTTAATTTGAGTCAGAGAACTTTCCTTTCTCAGAACGCAAGTATTTTAATTACTAGAAGTCGTCTATGTTAGTTAAAGTTAGGTTATTCTCATTATTCTCCGATGGTTGTTGTGAACAAAACAGGAACCAGTACATAATGTCTCTACTTTACATACTGTGCAGTTCACAGTAAATTCAAAATAAATTCAAAAGAACAAAAATTTCTTGAAAAGGGCCACACTTACATGGAGTACGATGCTATGCTTGGCACTATTGAACATGCAAAGAAAAACGTAAAAATATATTCCGTACATGAGTGAGAAAATGTTATTGCAATGGCCAGGAAGAGAAATCCATTTAAAGTGATTGAATTTTCCCATACAGACTTCGTAGACAGTAAACATTTGGCTTCCTCTCTGTCAAATCATCTCGGGCGAACTGAGGACGGCAACAAAGTAAAATAGCATAACATTGTATGTATAAAAGTTTGAAAGGAACACGAAATGTATTTTTTGTCAAGTGTGGTTTGATAGTGAATACTTACGGGTGGACATCCCTCAGCCACAAGGTCAAACTTTCAACGTGGAAAAATTTGCATCTTCAAATAAGTTTCCGATTTCTCAAGCCAAGAAAACTGATCTTGTTCAGTTATGCATCCTCAGTATTACTTATCATTACCTACATCGCCATCAATCAAGGACCGTCTCCCAGAAGCAGGTATTGACGAGTCTGATGAGTCTGACTATATGGAGTAAGTGCAAGACTGCACTATGACTGCGATTATATTATAAATTCCGTGGTATTAGAATACAAAATGTTAGTAAAGACTGCAATTTAAAACTTACAGAACAGCTATGGGTGATTATTTTTAAATCACTGTTTTAAATCACTGGTATTCTTTATTTCTTTGGAATGTAATCTCATTTTTTTATCTGTTCTGTAGCTTTTATACGATAATACAAGAAGATGACCATATTATTAAATTTCTTGAATGTAAAATACTGTTTGATTTTCATTTTAAAATTATCAGATTTTAGTTTATCGGCTAGACATTTTGATATCATTATAGCAAAAACGGCGTAACTGACTTCATCAGCTAGACAATTTTGATATTGTTGGAGGCAAAAGGGCGTAATTGACTTTATCTACAATATATTCAACTTTATTCTCACTTCCGGGGATACAAAATAAGATTTCCATATTCTATTTCCTAAACTTGAATTGTAACTTAAATATCATTTTCAGAGTACAACATATTGAGAAGATATTCTGAAAATAAAAATCACCACATTTTTAAATCCGATTTTCTCAAAACTACTAAAACAGCAGTTATACCTTTTTGGCGCTCAACCATCGAATTACCTTTCATGTACACTATATCAAAACAAAATTTCACTAAACAGTTCCTAGACAAGCTGTGTTCGACAACGTCGTCTTTATTTTCTAAAATGTTTGCATTTTGGGGGTATGGAAATTGAGTTTTCCAACAAGCCCTGTTGTTCAAAGGGAAGAAAGAAAAAAAAAAAAGAGATTGAGGAGGGCCTATATGCATATGGTGACCGTCAAATTATTGCTTTTATTGCTTGATATAGCAATGAGCACAGTTTTCACGTGTCTTCTTTGACCCAAAGCCAAAGTTTGCAGACTGAACCAGGCAATACTGAAAAGAATCAGTTCCTTTCTAATCATAAAAGGAGGTTCCGAAAAAAATCTTTATTTTATTTTATGGGTTAAGAGGAATTGGACATATTTGAGCCCAAGAACTCATTTACTAAAACACAATAATACACCGAGCAAGGCTATGTGATAATATGTAACAATACACACAATCACGTAACAATTTCGACGCAATAACTGTGTCTTCATCAGACTTCCATTCCTTCTGGCTGTTTGGGAGTTGGTTAGAATCTGCTTAAAGAAGAAAAAATGAAAAGGAAGAGGAAAGAAAGAGAACAAACCAATAAGAAAAATAAGGATAATTAAAGGCAGAATGTATCCAGCGAAAAAAGTAAACTTTTAATTGGACACGTGTGTAGCTAAAAAGTGAAAGTGAAAACCACACAAGTGTTACTTTTTAATGAAGGGGCGTAGCCTAATGAAAATTTGATCTCAGGAGAGTATATACGAGGTGAACAACTCCCAAACAGCCAGAAGGAGTGGAAGTCTGATGAAGACACAGTTATTGTGTCGAAACTGTTACGTGATTGTGTGTTTTGTTACATATTATCATATAGCTTTGCTCAGTGTATTATTGTGTTTTAGTACAAAATGGAAACAAGACCTGATAGAATAGTTGTAACTCATTAATCTCGATAAAAATAACAAAACAAGTGACCTGTCATCGTCTATTTTAAATAATTCACCTCCGTTCCCAATAGGATTAACTACAACAGGAAACCTCAGTTTATCACTTCTAGCCGCAATTGGCATTAAAGAAAGCGGCGATCAATTGATTTCGATAAATGTTCAGCAGCTAGTTTCTTTACCCTACAAGAAAATAAGGAAATGTAAAAATGAAGATTTTTCCTTTGTTGTTTTGTTTTATTCAGATGAAAAATGTGACTATGTCACAGCAATCTCTGATGTTTGATCAGTTAAGATTTGCTTTAGTTATACGTGTTGAGGATGTCAAAATAAGAACTTACTTTGCAGTTGCGAAATGTCAGAAAACGTTTTACAAAAGTGGTTAAAGCGGAAAAAGGACAATTGTGCAATTGTGTTGATTTCGGTGAGAAAAATATGAAGAAAGAAAAAATAACGGAGAAAAATCTAAACAAGATATTAATTCAGATAAAGACTCGAAAAACGTTTGAGAAAAGAAGTTAGAACGAAAAAAAAACAGAGTAATGGTGTTAATTTTGACGAAGAAAATATGCAAAAACAGCAATCGAAAAAACAACGAAGAAATACCTAAAGAAGCCAGCACTTCAGAGAAAAATGTAAGTATTATTATTATTACTAAAACTAAACGTGTGTCTCTTAACAAAGCTAAGCCACCTCGAACGAAAATTCTGCTACGCTACTGATTATGAGATTACCACGATGGGATATAACCAAATAGCCCATTGCTTCGTATTTGATATCACGGTTTTCAAACTCTTAATTGCTTAACGCACGCATGGGTTTTTGGAAGTCTATGACCTAAGTATTCACTTAGAGAACTTACATTACATCATACTGGTTGTATCCAGATAAGAACAAGTGACATTTGTTATTTCAATAAGCAGTTTTCTTATACACAGCGGCGCTGATTTGTGTACACTTGAGGAGGAACTCATAAAACTCATTCAGGTATATTTCATTGACAAATATTCAAACATATTCAAATTCTGGGGACCCAACCAAGCAAATAGCAAACACTGGGGGTGATTCCCTCCGTTCTCCAGAATGAGTACTAATACCTATGCATAGAATCAAGTGATGAATAAGTAACTCAATTTTTTCCCCAGTTGTATGCTATATGAGGAACGCCATTCATCAGATAGGCCTACTTTAACATAATCAGATGACAATCATCCTGTTAAAGAACTGAAAGTGAAAAACTATAAATAGTGATAGCTGGAAATAACAATTGTAACGGAAGTATTATGCTTCAAGGCACTTGTTTTCTCTAGTGGTTATCCACTTCTGTGATCTCAGTTGGAATGCCATTTACAAGAGTTCAATGCCGTAGTTACGAAGGTGATTGTAGTAGTATTTATGTTTCCTGTTTCAAGATAATGTTTATTACACATACATAACATTTTCAGATGGCAAAACTAAGCGAGCTATGCAGCGTGTTAATTTCTTTTGCAAGGAATTCATCGTCACATTGTGAACTTTGTGTACAAACTCATAACCAGACGTTATGCTATTCGTATTACTTTATTTTTGATGCTATTGTTTTGAGAAAGTATGCACTGGAACCAATATGCTTTTGCTAAGAAGCGGAAATCTTACGCGTTTCTTAGATACAATAGATGGTAGAAACTTCATTAATGCCATCAGGTGCAAAGACGTGCTTATTTCAGTGTTTATTTTCACGCTTTTATTTTTATTGTTTCAGTGTAATTAGTACGTCTTAAATCTTTATAAATAGGGTAAGAACCCCGAATATGAGACCTTCAAAGTTAAAGTGCTATATACTGGTTAATTGTAGCATAAACAAACACTGTTGTTACTTCAATATATTCTGTGGAATGTCTAATTTACGATACAGACTATTGGAATACATAAAATATAATAATAATAAATTATATTAAAAAATGTGACCAAAGTTGCTACACTGTCATTTTTATGAGGGGTACCTAATAAGAGACCCCGGTTTTTTGTGTACTCTTAAAAGAGCTCTTTTATTAATTCACTATTCAGTACTGTCTTTAAGCCAAATCCTGTGATGGCACAAAAATATAAAACGTTACACTTTCAATCTAACTCACTTTCTTCAATTTTAGAATACACGCACTGTAAAATTTTACACTTTTTGTGCGCATAAACTGCAACGACTTTTGATCACTTCTTTTAATGTTCAAATATGTACCAAATGAGAAGAAATGTGTCCAAAATAGGAAATCACTGGCTCTATGTACAGGACTAAATCTAAGAGACTACTTTATGAATACAGAAATGTCGATACAAATGAGCTCCTAATATAAGACCCAATATTACTACACGGGTCACATTATGAGACCGGTCTCATATACAGAACCCTTTAAGGGTCCCATAATAAGACATTCGACCGAGAAACAAATGACTAACGCCATCTCAAATGTAAGTGGAAGAAAACCGGTAACTCATTACATGTTACAATACTCATATTCACTGGTATAAGAGAAAGTAAAGATAGAATGAATATCAACTTTCCTTCTCCATTTTCAGCACCTGGTGTGTGCACGTTAAGAAAACTTTATAGGGGCACAATTTCTTCTAGTCTCCACTATACTAACAACTCTCCACATAACGAGTTCACGTGGCTTCCTTGCTCTTTGGAAATCAGTATTAAACCGGAAGTAGTAGCAAATTTCAACCATTTACAGTTTCTGTAGAATATTGTGGATTGTAATGAGAGGTAAAAGTGAGAGAAACGCAGGGGGACGCCGTACCCCCACCTCGAAAAAATGTACGGCGTCCCTCCAGTTCCTAAAAATTACAATGGGTAAAGATAGGCAGGGGGGAAGGCGTGACGTTATGCCGCTACCTACCATCCCCCTGCCTTTTCAGATCCACTTTTACCCCTAGTTGTAATAGTATATTCTCTTGACGGTGCCGTGTTGTTTGCCACGACTCTATTTTCGTGTCGTTTGCCTCAGTTTACCACAGTATTTGCATTCCGATCTTAGGAGACCTCATTATCGTGAAGATTCACACACACCTGGATAAAAAGGAAGGGTTGCCAGGCAACTCTGTTTGTGATCCCCTGGATCAAGTGGTAAGTGTTCTCGCCTTAAGGACGAGAGAGGTCTCATTAGACTCGCTCCTGAAAGACAACATTGATCTCCAAACAAATGAATACAAACATCATTAATATCACAATAACTTATTAAATTGATATAATTGTATTTTCTCATTGATATAATTGGTATATAATATACAAGTTCTTAATATAACCTCCTGTTACACAATGTTTTGTTTTTGTTATGCTACGCGACTAAAGAACTCGATTTTATATATTTTAAAAAATGAAATGAAAAATTTGTTTTACGTCCCACGATTATGTCGTATAAGCTAAAGGATATGATGATGATCAGAATGAATGAAAAATTGTTATTGAAAAAAGTGGGGGAACAGAAGAACCCCAAGAAAACTCACGCACACGGTGTTTGTCCACTGCAAAGTATTCTAGATTCTTATAGAAGCCGCCTAGAATTATGAACCAAATATGATGTGGTTACAATCATCAATCTATTTCATGCTTCTGGGTGCATAAATTATACTCTGTAGTAAGTCTTTTATAGAAAGCCTGCTCCGGGATATTAGGAACGGGCTAGAAATAGCAGAAGGGCTATATGGCATGAACTTCGAGGTTCGTAAATTAACATATATACTTGTGTTACAGTTGACATTTTGTGACTTTTCCTATTTGCAACCGCCTGAGCTATTAAGTATGTAGAGGCAAAGGGGCTCAGTGGTAAAGCATTCATCTCTGGGGCTTGAGATCTCCGGTTAGATTCCAGCTTGCGCGAATTGGGTTTTGCGTATATCTTATTAGAAAACAAAATGAAATCTTTAAGTTTTACGTCCCCAAGTTATGCCGGCTAGGCTAATGGAGACGGTGATAATGAGAAATGAAGGTAATGGTGAAATGAATAAAGTGGGAAGGAACGGAAGAACCCTGAGAAAACCTGCGCACACGGTGTTTGTCCATCAGAAAGTAAACTTGGAGCGAGCAGGAATCGAACCAGGGCTCCCGTGCACCAGAGGTAAACGCTCTATCACTGAGTCACCGCGTATATCGCAATAGAATTAGCCTATACAAACTCATTAAAACATAAATTAATGAGCGAAGGGTCAAAGGGTCGAAGTCAGAGGATACAAAATGGAACATTCAGATATAATTTAAATTTTGAGAATAAAATACTTCTAAAATGTCTAATGAATATTCAAAACTATGTTACGGAATAGAAGCAGTAACCGTGTTTGGGACCGTTTGTATTGTATGTATTCTGTTTATAAATATAATAGATCTGATTGTTATAATATAGTCATCTGGCAACCCTCAGCTTATGAGTTGATTTTGAATAAATCTTCACGATTATGATATAAGATAAATAAGAGAGAACAATACCGTGGCAAACAACACCAAAATTGAGTCGTGGCAAAGAACACACAATCCTCTCGACACCCTGAATCGTTTACACTAAACCGTTTGTTGCTACATGTTAACACTTTTGTTCTATGCGATAAATGTTGAAATCGGAAGTGGTTTATTTTAACCATTGGATAGAGAGTAAATGGAGAAGGTAGAACCTATTCTTGGAACGCTGAATCGATTGCAAAATAAAAAAATTTAAAAAAAAATCCAGCATCTCGATATCTCTTACCGTGTTTGCTCTGATACTTGCTCACAGACAGACGGATGGACGGCCAAAGCGATTCTATAAAAAAAAAATAAAAAAAAATAAAATAAAATCTTTGAGTTTTACGTCCCATGGTTATGCCGGTTAGGCTAAAGTAGACGGTGATGATGAGAAATGAATGAAATGCTGGAATGAAGAAATTGGGAGGAAATGGGGAACCCCGAGAAAACCCACGAACACGATGTTTGTCCACCACAAAGTCCACACGGCGAAAGCTGGGATCGAACCAGGGACCGCAAGCACCGGAGGGCGGTTCTATAAAACTCCCGACACTTATGCACAGCACAGTTTGGAAGCCTAAAATGGATGTGTGTGTGTGTGTGTTTCAGCATAACTCTGGAACAACTGGATCAATTTTAACCAAACTTGGTACACGTATTACTTACCGTCTGGAAAAAGAGTATTAGGACACCTAAAGGGGAGTAGGAAGAGTGACTAAAATGACCGAGAACGATCGATATTACTGTACTGTCGCATTCATAGGTTTCGCTGTCCATGGTCTGATTGGTGACAGCTCCGATATCTTATAAATCCAATTTCAACCCTAAGCCAGGGCAAAACTACGTAGCACACCTAGGGAGAAGAGGAGTGACATATAAACATGATCGAAAGCGGCCGATATTAATGTTTAATTCGTTGTTTTCGGAGTCGCTGAGATCAACAGAGACATTTTCGATGCCGTTTAAATCCAAATGACCGATATAATTCAAAATGACCGATATTAGTGCCGAATCCATAGTTTTCGACGTCTCTAAGTTGATTGGTGACAGATTTGGTGCCCTTTAAATCCAAGGTCAACTCCGGGTTGGGGTAAGACAGAAACATCCCTACCACTCCTAGAGGAAGGAGAGGAGATATAAAAACGATGGAAAATGACCACTATTAGCAGTGGCGGCTAATGTTAGTGTTGCAGCGTCGTGCAACGACCAAAGTATTTCAAGAAAAAATATTAGTAGCAATAGTAGTAAAGAACAGAAACATACTCTCTAATACTACCATATATACTTTAAATAACATTTTTTTTTTTTTTTTTTTTTACTTCTGTAACTACGTTTCGTTAATCCGTTTTAAAAAGCAAAAAATAATCCGTCACAGAGTCTCTAATTTATATTGTGTTGCAGCGAGCATACAACGACCAGATTCCTTCAGCGCGGGAATTGGAGCAAATGTTAAGTCTCCTTTCCCCTATCTCAGAAGTTAAAGGGACTGGTCGTTGCACGGTTTCCAGTGAATGAGAAGGTTTTTCGCGCTAAATAAGCTTTCTGAATTTTATTTCACTTGCAATTAACAAATGGAATTTGTTTTTATGCATTCATAT
Organism: Thermobia domestica; assembly: GCF_964235325.1. Classification (NCBI taxonomy): domain Eukaryota; kingdom Metazoa; phylum Arthropoda; class Insecta; order Zygentoma; family Lepismatidae; genus Thermobia; species Thermobia domestica. The sequence continues at coordinate 218,589,719 of NC_137458.1, forward strand.
TTTTAAATTACGGTACTTATACTGAAACAAATCAATATAATGACAATTAACAAAAGTGGTAGCAGAATTACAAAATAAGAAAGAAAATATGTAGTAGAGCAGAAATCAAATGAAAGTAGATCCGCATTTACAAGTTAATTCTTAGCTTATATAGATAATGAAGGTTTCTTCTACAGTAATTTGTGAACCAAATATTAATAAGTCAATATGCAGAATCCCCTCCCCCCTCTGTGGATATTATTTTGGTATATACATATTTCTTTTATAAAGTAAGTATATTTTATACTCTTGATAGAAATGTAAGGTGGGAAACGCCGCATTGAATTTGGGACTAGTTAGCAATGCTCAGAGGCGTAGCCACGAGGGGTGTCCACCGGACCTCCCCAAAATTTCGAAACTCGACTAGCATTTGTAGACTTTCTTAACGAACTATACTTGTTTAACAGAAAAATGATTGATGTACGCTAAATATTTTATTTTACACCTCATCATGTACTCTTTCTTTTCTTATAGAAATAATCGTTCTATCATTTTTTCCTAAAAATATAGGTGACAGTAATTAAGAATTACTTATCTTTTCGGGTACAGTATAAGACAGGTTCGTTATTACGTCGACGTATTGGACCATCCTCAAATACTTTGGACCCCTCTCAGCTAACATGTTGTTCCTATATCTGGCGGGTTTCAAGGTTGCTTTACAGAAAGTTTGACATTGATAAACATTGTTTCCCCTCATGTGGAAGTATATTGTGTTCATCGTGCATTGCGTAACAACCAAGACGGATGATTTGGAATATAGTTTTTCTTTTTCTTTTACGCACGTGTGTATGTGTGTGTGTGTTGATGTATGAATAGGGTTGCCAACTCTGTAAAAAAAAAAAAAAAAAAAAAAGGCACTTCCTCAAAATTCTCTATGATATAGGTCTCAGCGTGAAGTATCTCTGTTCGGACCTATCCATGGAAAGGAAATGTATTATCGTGAACAAAAGTGCATTAACACATATACTCTGTATGTCCTTAGAAAATTCACTAATAAGCTTAATAGATACGTTGTGCTATAAATGAGAAACTGAAATTGTTCAATCGGCATTGATCAATCTATTCTATTTACCAGTAACTACAATTTCTTTAAAATTATCGAAACAGATGAACAAAAGTATAATAATCTTTACGTGACAATTTTGGATTTGGAAAATGAAATTCACTCTTTAAACATATAGTCTCTACTTCAACTATAGGAGATTGCTTTAAGAAGTCCTTTTCCACTCTTAATAAATGTATAAAATTCCTTGAAAGTCAATTTCAAATTTTCCCTGATACAGTCCCTGTCATCTCTCTAGAATTTTCTAAACAGGTGAACAAAATATATTAATCGTTAATAGATGGTGAAAGGTAACAGTTTTGAGTTTACAGAATGACAGCTACTTTTCAATATTTATATTTCGAACTAGATACAAATTTGAAAGAAAAAAAACGGTTATAAAGGGGCTTGTAAGAACTTTGTACCCGTCACCGGCTTTAATCAAAATAACAGCAATTTTTCCGGTCAGGCCAATGAAAACCGGCCAGTTAACAGCTCTATCTATGAATATGTGACATTCGCAATTCATATACCAGTATCTCTTTTGTATCAGCTGTTTTGGTTATTAGGTACAGTGAAACCTGTCTATGTTGGCCACCATCGGTTCCATCGAAAAGTGGCCAACTTAGACAGGTGGCCAAATTACAGAAAATAAGTGTGATTTGTGTATTTTTAGAATAGGATTTCTAGTATTACTTGATTGTAAAATTTTAATAAGCAGTGCCACGACAGCTACTTATAAATAATGTATATAGAGTAATCATAAAAATATACAGTTCTAGAAAATATTACTATAGTATTCAAGAGCGCCGATGTAAATTTGGGGGGGGGGGCATTTAGATGCAGAAGGTATATATATGAAGATTTTAAGACAAATTGTACTCGAATTATACCAAATATTGTATACTCATAAATAAAATAGGGGCCACATGAGTTTTGGGGTGCCCGGGCCCCCTCGGTCCCCCCAGGATCGGCGCTTTTGATAGTATGTTTAATATATATGCATACCTTTCTCTTCCTGAAAACTAGTCTGGTACATTGGATTTTTCGGATTGAAAGCACAATAACACAAACAACCATGAAATAGAAGTGTATGTACGCAGTTTATTGAAATTGATATTATAGCACACTGAGTTATTCAGATTGATAACAAGAAAAGCTAAGTTATAAATTGAGAAATTCATATGCAATTTATATGACTTCTTTTCAGTTGTTACTGAATGGTGGTTCATTCTAGACATATTTGCTTTATTCTTTTTGGCAGATATGCACATTCTAATATTGTAGTTAACTACCTCTCGTTAATAAGCCAGAAGTGTTTCCCTTGGAACAAAAGATGTTTTGAGAAAATCTTGAGGGAATTCATATCTCAAAACCTCCGCTACCTTTTGACATGCAGTCAGGTGCCAATAAATGACAATTGAGCTTTAACCTTGAGAATTTTCCGGAATTACTAAAGCTTCCCACTGATGAAAGGAGCCGATATAGCTAATGGTTTTACCAAAACAGACAGGGTAAACAAATACATACAACCATTTCCTGAATCCTGTACGTGCTTTTTCTTATTCACATCTTCCTTCACCACCCTTTTATGAGGGTTGTATTCTGGCCATTGACCTCCAAGAACAAATCATGCGAATCTATACTTCTTTGTGTCCAGTCACAAATACAGAACATCTGCCGCTCATATGGGAATTCGAAAGAGTTAAGAAAAATAACAAAATTGTATTTTTCGTGGCCAAGATACGCAGCTAAATTTATCATTATCATCATAGGGTAAACATTGCTTCAGTGTGGCCAACTTCCAAGATAGACAGGTGGCCAACTTATAGAGTAGCAAGTAACGAATGTCTTATGGGAATATGCAGGTTCAAGACGAACTAGGCCAAGATAAGCAGGTGGCCAACTTAGAGAGGTGGCCAAGTTGACAGGTTACACTGTATTAGATTTAATTTTATTGCGTATGCTTTAATTCTGTACATAACCTACAAATTCTGAATGATTTGCATACCATGACTTCTGTAAATAACTTACAAAAAAAAAAAAAAAAAAGCCCAGCTTTCAACTGAGGAAAAACTTACAATTAAGGCTTAGACGAAACAAGCAAAGTGCACAGGAGAGTATTAAAAAAAAAGCGTGTTCAATGTGCATTTTTTTATAACATTAATCTCTGCTTCGAACTCTCTTCAGTCTACACTGAAGAGGAATTCGGATCACTGTTAGGGACTGGGTTTGCTAGGATGAATTGTTCACAATAATCTAGAAAAAATATTTAGTGAATCTACAAAGCTTCTGAAATTAATATTAACTGTACCTATGGCGTCAGTAAAAGAAGAAAAGTTTTATTTCACATCAAAAAGAATTGACACTTTCAAGAAATTGAATGTCCCAAGAAAGGTTATCACCATTGGTTATGCTTTCCATCGAAAAAGACCTGACAATAAGAATACTAGAGTTCAACCAGCATGTATTAGGCAGATTTGTTCCAATCAAAGAGAGAAGAATGAACTTACTAATTAAATAAGGTGATTAATTGGATTAAATGTTCTGCATTTTTTATTTTTTTTAATAAACAGAATTTTATTTAATTTAACATGTCACATAGCATTTGTATCTAAAGTTATGCTGATTAGTCAATGAGTCCATTTTATATCTTCTGTCTCCGATCGTTCGTACTGCAACACCCGAAACCACAATCCACCGGCCGCCACTGACTATTAGTGTATAATCCATGGGTTTCGGTGTCGTTTAGATAAGGAGTGACACCCTTGATGTAATTTAAGTCCTATTTAAGTTTGCATTAGCACCGGGGGTTAAATGGTGATATTTAGAACTATCAAAAACTACCGATATTAGTGTTGAATCATTAGTTTTGCTGATGTTGTTAAAGTTCTAGTTCAGCCGAGCAAGACCCCATTAGCACTCCTAGAGGGAGTGGGAGGGCAGGCATAAAAACGATTAAAAAAAAAAAAGATCGATATCAGTGTCGAATCTATAGCTTTCGGGGTTGCATAGCCTAAATAAAGAGTCGAATCCATAGTTCATTCCAGATGTCATTTGAGTTCAAGTTTAGCTCTCATTAGCACCCGGGGCGGGAGTGAAATTGTGATAAGTAAAAATAATTGAAAATGACCAATATTAGTGACGAGTTCATAGTTTTCGCAAAGTTAACTGTTGAAAGTTCATATGCTTGACCTTTAAGTAGCCTCCAGTAGGGGTAAGACCCCCTAGCACACCGAGTGAGAGTAGAAGGGAATAACATAAAATGATCAAAAACGACCGATATCAGTTTAGAGTCCATAGTTTTCGGCAGTCTCAAAGCTTCAGGGAGACAAGGTAGACAGCATCACTGTGTTGGATCCATATTTCTTGCATCATTCTATAGAAGCGTACAGTACCAGCCGCACGAAATTAAGTGTCAAAGATTCGTGTAGAATTCCTCAAGTGACGTTCGGGATTTTGTCTATTACAGGATTGCAGTTAAGTTTATTTCAAGGTAAATTCTTAAGACGATAAACAACGCTAATTTCTTGTTTTGTTTATTTGAAATCATCTTTCGAGCTCTCTCTATAAAATGTTGAATATTTATAACGTGCCTTTGAAGAATGATTAAAAGAAAAAGAAAAAAAATGTAGTTTTGTGTCTTACAACGTAGGAAAAGACTACCAGAAAGTTCAGATGTTGCTTTGGCAACTCTACTACTATTGTGTATTTCGCGAGAGTGATAAGTAGAAGTTAGGTGATCATGGTGAGTTTCTTTCTCTCTCTCTCTCTCTCTCTCTGTGTGTGTGTGTGTTTACATTACTCTGTATTCATGGTCGCCCGCAGCAAGGAGCAAGTGCCCGATTTTCGAAAGGGGTTCTATTCTTACGAAAGAGATCAAAACATATTAGATTTTCTTACTCACCCATTGCAGTGTTTAACACGAGCAGCTTTAGGATTTAAATTTTGGGAAGGCCCGCTACCTCGCTTATGAATACATATAAACATTTGATTGATTAATTAAGTAGGAAATTACGGTTACAGTACTGGTTTGTGCTATTTGTTAAATAATTATCTACCATTAATATAAATAGTGGAAATATATTTACTCCTTATTGTATATTTTAGAGTTTATATATTTTTCAAAATTTTTGGGTAGGCCCGTGCCTACCCACTGAAGCCGCCACTGGTGTTTAATGTATTTACTTTCGTTATAAAGTTATGCAGTCTGTCAACCAATGGCGCAAATCCCGGTGGGATGAGGAGAACATGTCCCCCCAGTCTTGGAACTGGAGGAACTGTCTCCCCCAATAATCCGATTTTAAATGTATTTTTTTGGAGGGGAGAAATGTGATGATTTGTGTCCGATGGCTACAAACAGGGGCGGATCCAGGACCGACTTCTGGGGAGGGCGGTGGGTTTTCATACTGCTACTTAGAGCTGCTTTTAAGAGTTTCAAACTCTGGGATGGGTTTTATTTATATATACATAAAATAGGAAAGTTTCCTTTTCCGGGGGGAGGCGATTGCCCCCCTGGATCCGCCACTGGCTACAAAGGAAAGAGATGAAATTGATGTCCCCCCAGAATAAGCGTCAAATCCCCGCCTCCTAAAGTTGAAACAACTCTACTTCCCTGATTCTCCACAGCATTGTTTTTCAACTTAATTCCGTGGTCGAAGTGAGACGGAATTCGGTAGTATGACATACCCCCTCTGGTTTCTCAGTGATGAAGACATACCGTCACTGGAAAGTAGATGCTAATATACCTTTAATAAATCCATTTTCACACACAATTGACGAATTGCTTTGCATGTCAAATATTTTATTTCTTTTGTAGAAATAATTGGAAAATCAACTTTTTTGTTATATTTTTTCCTTTTTCTTTTTGTTTTTAATGAGGTGTCTACAAAGAAGTCCACCCCTTGCTCCTACGCAAAAACTCATGTTGGTCGTGTTGGTTGCAGATAATATAAGGGATACATGACAGAAAGGACTCGGTCATAGGCCCAATCCAAACAAAAGGCAATGTATTGAGGCAACTCGTTTCTTTAAAGTGAAATCGTAAAGTATCGTTATGAGTTCGCCGGGACTTCTTTTGTGTCTACAATGATAAAGAAACACTTAACAGAAAAAAAATATATAGTTTATGGAATAAAAAAAATGTTATTTTGCATAAGTGTTCGGTTATTGTGTGGTGTATCAAGACGATTAAATTGACGTAGCTTATTTACTTTTATTAAAACGATTTTTGAGCCTAGTCTTTCTAATAATTGGATAACAACCTTCTGAGAGTCTGGAATACTCCTCAGTGCAGTGAAGAGTCCGGCAATTTACACGGGGGAAAGTATTTGTTAATATAAAAATCGATTTTACAGTATTTTTATGATACAACATAAAGGGATATTATTTTTATTATTCACAAAAGGATTGTGGCGTGGGCAAAGCCTCTCTATGACCCACGCGTAACTACGAAATATTCTTCCAGAGACGTAATATTTTAGGCAACGTACCATCACTGTAACTGTATTTCAATATTTAGATAGCCGGTATGTCGAGTCAAAATTGTAATAAAACATACCACCTCTGCCATTTCTCCACTTCGAACACTCACTTCATTAATATTTTGAACATCGCTTAAAAAAAAAAAAAAATATAGGGTCTTACCCGTCCCCCTTAATGATAAAGACAGATTTGCGTCGCTGCTGTCAACAATAATTGTTTTGCATGAAGTATTATGTGCATCGCAGTGTGTATATTCGCGACTTCACGTATTTGCAGGAACGTAGCCAGGGGGGAAGAGGGGACATATTACACCCGAGGTTTTTGGTCAAGGACAAATGTGGAAAGGGGTTAAAAGGAAACCGGTGGGAAGAGAAAAGAAGGGAAGTAGAATGCAAAATAATAAACCTAATCAAATCTACTTTCAGATGTATTATTATAGTAGTCAAGTGGAATTTAATACCCATAGGACAAGTTTATCCAAACTAGATTACGTTAAGCTGTTACTCTGGAGTAAATACAGTATTTACTTAATCAGGGGTAGGGTAATTGTTTCTTGTCGCGATTATTCCGAATAAATCGACTACTTTAGGGATAATATTTACTCCGCCAAATATGAGCGTTAATTCAAACATTATTTACAATGATACATTATTTGTGCTATATTCTAAGGTTGTTAGAGAATTATTTTACTTATGAAATATGAAAAAAAAAAAAGTTTTTGAGAAAATTGACCGAATAAAATTATGTGAGTCGTTTTTCAGAAAATAGCCCAAAAAGAACAAGCCCACAAGAGTTTTGTAATGTTGTACCTCTTATAAAGTTTTGAAATGAAAAATGAGTTGTACCATTTTCTATGATGGTTAATGTAACATTGATTTATGAAATATGAACCAAGTTGCCCAAGTGGTTCTTGAGAAAATCATCCATAAAAAACTCACTTCGAACCTCTTCTAGAATTCTCCTAGAAAAGCACTAATACCGTATTATATGGTTGTTAAAGAAATATTGATTTATGGTTGAACAGAATTGTGAGAGTCGTTTTCTAGCGAATCGGAAATTTTGATTTTCATCTTTCAGTAAACTACCCTTACTATTGGTAGGAAAACATTTGAGCCCCTCTCCCCATGGAGAATCTTAGAGAAATCTTAAGTTTAAAATTTGGTCTTGATGCGTTTAACGGTATGGTCTTAAGTTGAATGTACATATTTACATCTAAATGAACAGACGAACGGACATCCAAAAATCTCTTTCTCGGCATGTAGAGGCCAAAACATGTAAATCCGTTGAAATCTTGATTTTTTTTTTCATGATCACTATCCCTTCTCTGCTATTGTCGCTCGAAGATAATATCATAAATAAAGGACAAAACATGGAATACAAAAACTTATTTTATTCATTTTAAAAAATGGAAATAAAAATGATAGCATTTACTTTCCTGAACACCATGTAATGTTTTGGTAGAGTTAAATGATAGATTGGGTGTTTTTACCCCTTCACTAAGTTTTATTATAAAATATAATAAATATAAGTGTTTTTAATTCTAATGTTGTTTTTTTTAAATGAGTAAGTCAAGGAATACTAAACGATTTGCTGGGTACCCCTTTTACTTATGGTAGTTTTTAGAACACTTTGGCAGGTTGTAGGTTAGATTTGGATTATAAGATTAAGATGGAATTTTTAGTTTAGTGCGATATATAGTAGGGAAGAGGTGTTTTTAGTTTATAGCGATATAGGAAAGTAAGAATTAAGTGATTAGTTGATTGATTAATGCTGTGTTTTTTTGTGTTTTTTATTTATCCTCCTCGGGTCCTTTTGTAAAGTTTGTTTGCTTTTGGTGTTTTTTGTGTTGGCATTTGTTTGTTAAGTTTTTTATAATTAATACCACGTGTTAAGTTAACACGTGCATCTATTGTAATATAAAAAACCTTACAATATTAATATGATAGGCCTGTGAAGTTGGCCTACCCAAATTAGCTTACCCAATTTTATCTACATGAGCCGTTAGTTTCGTTCCCATTAGTTCTTACTAAAGTTACGTTAGTTCCGCGATTTTAAAGAAATTATACACAAAAACCAATGGGTAGGCCAACTTCACATGTGAAGTTGGCGTACCCAACAACCTTTGCCACATTTTTGGCATAAATCGTTAGTTTCTCGTTAGTTCCCATTAGTTCTTGCAAAAGTTCCGTTAGATCCGCGATTTTAAAGAAATTATACACAAAATCCAATGGGTAGGCCAACTTCACATGTGAAGTTGGCGTACCCAACAACCTTTCCCACATTTCTTCACATGAATTGTTACTTCCTCGTTAGTTCCCGTTAGTTCTTACAAATGTTCCGTTAGTTCCGCAATTTTGTACAAATTAGAGGATAAACAAAAATGTGTTGTTAGGCTAATTTCACATGAGATGTTGGCATCCTCAACACGCTTTTCCACATTTTTCGACATAAATCGTTAGTTCTTACAAAAGTTTCGTTAGTTCCGCAATTTTCTACAAACTAGAGCATAAACAAAAATGTGTGGGTAGGCTAACTTCACATGAGAAGTTGGCGTACCCAACACGCTTTCCCACATTTTTCGACATGAATTGTTAGTTCCTCGTTAGTTCCCGTTAGTTCTTACAAAGTTGCGCGATTTTAAAGAAGTTATACACAAAACCAATGGATAGGCCAACTTCACATGTGAAGCTGGCATACCCAACAACCTTTCTCACATTTTTCGACATGAATCGTTAGTTCTTCGTTAGCTCTTGTTAGTTCTTACTAAATTTCCGTTAGTTCAGCAATTTTGTAAAAATTACAGCATAAACAAAAATGTGTGGGTAGCCTGACGTCCAGGGATGAATTCGGGGGGTAGTCCGAGGGGGAATCTCCCCCCGAGAAAAATTCTGTCCCACCCTGGGAAACTCCCAGAATTTCAGTCACAAAATGTAGAAATTACTTCACCCAATTATTTGCTTTTCTTTCCGTGTACGTGCAGACGAAATCTTATCTCTCAATATACATATAAATGACGCAGACCCAGTCTACATAAATATTAAACATGTAACATCTAAGATAGAATACCAAATAGTCAATAAAACCTGTATTTCTTAACGCTATGACCGAGTTTGGCAGAACATGAAATTGTCAACTGTTGAAGAAAGGTTTGTATTTTAGTAGGTACTATACTCTTGCCCTATATTATATATTAGTAGGTAGCACTAGCACAGATTGAGATAGAAAAGGAAAGATAGGGAAGATCTTTCGATCTTTCCATATGATCTCTGATGTCAGCAGACTGAAGTTCTTGAAAATGTAGTTCTTGCATTATTTGAAATAGAGCGCCTAGATCCCATTTCTCGCATCGGAAGTAACAGACGTAAATGTGTTTTACGATTATTAAACTAAATACACCTTCCTTTAATTAAAAATAAGTCAGTTAAAGGGTGAGATTCAGAGGGCGTCATTTAGACGGATCTGGGAGGAACACTTATTCCTCCTGGGTCAGAGATTTATATAGAATTTATCAATATAATAGTAGTATATAAGTGAAAGATTGCTATTGAAGGTGATGTAGATCCTGCTCAGTGCCCTGCCATGAGGGAGGGGCAAGCGGGGCAACGGCCCCGGAGGCCAAAGTAAGGGGCGCAAAATTCGGGAGGGAAAAAGAAAAGAAAAAAGGGAAGAAAAAAGAGAGGAATGAAACACATGTGTCACCTTTCGCAGGTGGTCTGTCGACCTCACTCATATATACGGGGGTGCCGTCGTATACTCTCGCGCCAAGCGCTGATTTTCCACGACACGGCACTAATCCTACTGAAGATTTCGTAAACTAAACTATTGATGTGTAAGCAGTGAAGAAACCAAGGCTAATATGCTTGATTTAGAATCAGAAGTGTGAGAAAGAATTTTTTGATTTAGAATCAGAAGTTTTTAAAAACATTTAAATTAACACAAAAATATTTGAGTTAATTTAAATCTTTTTAAAAACTTCTACATTAGTAACAAACAGTAACTACTGAATATAGGAAATAATAACAAAAATAGCTACTGTAAATAGCAGCTAAAGTTTAGTCTAAAATATTTTTGCCAGTCTTTATTTAATGTTTTAGATAAACTTAAAAGATTGTTTTTTTTTTTAAAATTATAATCTCACATTGAATATTTATTAGCAATTAGTCTCAGTATTAGGTAAGACATGCATGTGAATGGAATTGTTAAATATGCTGCTTTCTTGCAAAAATACAGAAAAAACAACCCTCCCCCCGAGAAGTTCACATTCCCCCGCGAGCGAAAATGTCTGAATTCAACACTGCTGACGTCACATGTGAAGTTCGCGTACCCAAAAAGCTTTCCCACATTTTTCGACACGAATCGTTAGTTCCTTGTTAGTTCCCGTTAGTTCTTACAAAAGTTGCGCGATTTTAAAGAAATGATACACAAAAACCAATCGATAAGCCAAATTCACATGTGAAGTTGGCGTACCCAACAACCTTTCCCACATTTTTCGACATGAATCGTTAGTCCCTCGTTAGTTCTTCTTAATTCTTAAAAAAGTTCTGTTAATTCCGCAATTTTGTAAACAAAAATGTATAAGAACTAATGGGAACTAACGGAACTTTTGTAAGAACTAACGTGGAACTAACGATTCGTGTCAAGGAATGTGAGAAAGCTTGTTGGGTACGCCAACTTCACATGTGAAGTTAGCCTACCCACACATTTATGTTTATGCTGTAATTTGTACAAAATGGTGGAACTAACGTAACTTTTGTAATAACTAACGGAAACTAACGAGGAACTAACGATTCGTTTTAAAAAATTTGGGAAAGCTTGGGTACGCCAACTTCACATGTGAAGTTGACCTACCATTGGTTTTTGTGTATAATTTCTTTAAAATCGCGGAATTTTTGTAACTAACGATAACTAACGAGGAACTAACGATTCGTGTCGAAAAATGTGGGAAAGCTTGTTGGGTATTGTTAGGCTACCCATACATTTTTGTTTATGTTCTAATTTGTAAATTTCGGAACTAACGGAACTTTTGTAAGAACTTATGGAAACTAACGATTCATGTCGAAAAATGTGGAAAAGGTTGTTGGGTACGCGAACTTCACATGTGAAGTTAACCTACCCAGACATTTTTGTTTATGCTCTAATTTGTACAAAATCGCGGAACTAACCTAACTTTTGTAAGAACTAATGGGACCTAACGAGAAACTAAAGATTCATGTCGAAAAATGTGGAAAATGTTATTGGGTACGCCAACTTCACATGTGAAGTTAGCCTACCCACTGATTTTTGTTTTTGTTCTAATTTGTATAAAATTGCGAAACTAACGGAACTTTTGTAAGAACTAACGGGAACTAATGAGGAACTAACGATTCGTGTCGAAAAATGTAGGAAAGGTTGTTGGGTACGCCAAGTTTATATGTGAAGTTGGTGTACCCATTCGTTTTTGTGTATAATTCCTTTAAAATTGCGGAAGTAACGGAACTTTTGTAAGAACTAACGAGAACAAACGATTCATGATGAAAATGGTGGGAAAGCTTGTTAGGTACGCCAACTTCACATGTGAAGATAGCCATTTGTACAAAATCTTGGAACTAAGGGAACTTTTGTAAGAACTTATGGTAACTAACGAGGAACTAACGATTCATGTCGAAAAGTGTGGAAAAGTTTGTTGGGTACGCCAGCTTCACATGTGAAGTTAGCCTACCCAGACATTTTTCTTTATGTTCTAATTTGTACAAAATCGCGGAACTAACATAACTTTTGTAAGAACTAACGGGACCTAACGAGAAACTAAAGATTCATGTCGAAAAATGTGGAAAACGTTGTTGGGTACGCCAACATCACATGTAAAGTTAGCCTACCCACTGATTTTTGTTCTTGTTCTAGTTTGTATAAAATTGTGAAACTAACGGGACTTTTGTTAGAACTAACGGGATCTAACGAGGAATAAACAATTCATGTGGAAAAATGTGGGAAAGCTTGTTGGGTACGCATAACGTTTCATGTAGATAAAAGTGGGTAAGATAATTTGGATAGGCCAACTTCACAAACCTTAATATGACACTTCCTTTAAAAAAAAATCATAATAGTAATAATAATAATTTTTAGTTCAACCTCATTAAATAACTAAAATAGATAGGATAGATAAAGTTCCTAATAATTTGGATTTATTTTACGATTTTATTATCCATTAATTTTAAATCCGTCTGAATGTCTAACTATATGTTGAACTATATGGGTCAGAAACATGGACATTATGGAAAAATGATGAAAAACGACTGGAAGCTTTCGGAATGCGGGTGTGGAGAAGAATGGAGAGAATTAGCTGGGTCGAGAGGAAAACGAATGAGAAGGTATTAGAAGTAGTTGGGGAAAAGAACAATTTTAAGTATTATTAAGAAGAAGAGGAGAAGCTGGTTGGGACATTGACTAAGAAGAAACTGTATCATGAGGGACGTGCTTGAGAGTATGGTGGCAGGAAAGGGAGGAAGGGGGCGAAGAAGACAACTTCATGGACAATATCAAAACTGAAAAATCGTACGTGAAGACGAAGAGGTTAGGGGAAGACCGTGGGCATGGAAGCTTCTCACAAGGGAAGTTCGGGAAAAGCACTCGCCTCCAGAGAAACGAAGCATGCCTCTTAAGGGATAAATGCATGCTGATTACAACAAGATAATAAAATTCCTGTACGGTTGAGAACTGTTGAGAGATTTAACTTGGAAGTTTATATGAAGAAATGAGTATATGCGCATTTCAACGCGTTAAGCACAACATTATTAGCAACGAATACAGACATACGAATTGAAATCTATCGGATTTAACAGGAAAAAAAGCTGTTTTGCAATAACTAACGTGTTTGTTAGTTATAATTAGTCATTATACTGTTTAGAATAATGATACGAGATGAGAATTGATCACTGTTAGAGATGAGAATTGATCACTGTTGTTCTTCTCTTCTATGAAGAAATGACGCAGGCAAAATACTTCCTTGCACCATGAACATTTTATATGTGCAATTGCGTTGCATCCATCAAGGGAGCAATTCGCATAACCAAAGCGAAACGCAGATTTGACAGGTGATGCAAAAGGTATATAATTTGTTCGGTAACCTGCCTTGTGGAAAGCAAACTGAAACAGGTGATCAGAACTGATTTCATTAGCATGGACACGAACTTTATTTGATTTTTTCGTTGATAGATCATAACATCTGGCCGACACTTCCAAGGGGTCCTTCACCCTAGCCTCTAACCAGTAAGATTGCAAATGAAAGAAGTGAAGCTAACTGCTTGATAGAATCAATAGATGATTTTGAATTTGTATTTCTTATAGTATTAATGCCCGCGGTATTATCGGAAGTAAATATAGTATCTAAATTACTTCAGGGAAAACTTTGTGATTTTGAAATACGAGTGTCGGCTCTTGAAAAGTGTGTAAGCAACTTACAAGAGAAAAGGAATGACTAGAGTAATCTGAAGGAAGAAACAATTAAACTGTGTGAAAAGTGGAATATTCAGACATCATTTAGATGCAAACGATTCAAAAAGGCCAAACATTATTTTGATGAGTTGTGTGAAGATAGTCGTCTCAGTGACAGTGAATCAAACTTTAGAGTTAGTATCTATATTAAACTATTTCACATACTAAATTTACAGTTACATGGTCGTTTTACATCTTTGCGTGATACAGTATCCAGTATTTTCCTTTTTGTTTCCTGCCAATATAATTCATCTCACTGATGATGAAAGTCTAAGGGCGCAAATATTTCAAACAACTTACAGTTGTAATACTGATTCTTAATTTCAATGGAAGTAATTTGCCTTGGGTAACAGCTGAAATCTGAAATAAGTGTTCAGAATTCTGTGTTTGACCTAACAAGAGTTTTAATTGTGAATATAAGTCATTGACATACAGTTTTCAGAACTTATTACCGCGTATTTGTTGTTTTTGATGCTCCCTGGCTCTGTCAGTTTTGCGGAGAGGTTGTTCTCAAAATTGAAACTCTCGCTGCTGAAAAGGACGTTAAACTCAATCAATCAATCAAGATTGAAATTAATAGAAAACTGTGAGAAGCACAATGGGCCAAAATAGATTAAGTAGTTAGCACTGCTCTCAATAAATGCGGACGAAGCTAAAGAAATGAATGTATGGGAATTAGTAAAGAATTTTGCTGACAGGAAAGCAAGAAGGAAATCATTCAATTAATTCCTGCTACTCTTCATGAAGGCTGACGTCACTGATTGCAAAGAGTTAAGTCCAATTTCCATTCTGAAACTCATTGAATAAATTATATGTATAACAAAGTGGTTTCCATTTATGAATATTTAGGCCTAGTAGTTACATGGATTTAACTCATTATTCACAGATACAGATGGTTGTTTATTATGTTATCTATCATTCCACGAAAAGATGTTAAAGCGGGGGCCCTGGGTATGTTCTTGTTGGGGAGCTCATAAAGCGTAGTTACGCCACTGAATGGTTGGACAAATTATGTGCAGTTGTTTGGTATTTTCTCAACGATTACGTTTTTGCCATCTGTCACCCAACTTGCAATGGACAATTTGTCTCTGAATGGACCCCAGTGATCATCCAGTAGCAAGCTCAAACCATCATGTCAAATATCGTTGCTAATAATGTTGTGCTTAACGCGTTGAAATGCGCATATACTCATTTTTTCATATAAACTTCCAAGTTGAATCTCTCGAAAAGTTCTCAACCGTACAGGAATTTTATTAGCTGATTGTAATCAGCATGAACTGGTCTTTCAAATTGCTTGCTTAGTTTTTCTTCAGGCGAGTGCTTTCCCTTGTCAGTTGCCGTAAGTGACCTCCCAATAATGACAGAATACCTTGAATGATGATTGGATTTTAAAGTAAGTATTTCTATTCCCATGTTATTTAAATCTTTCTTCTTCTTCTTCTTCTTCTTCTTCTTCTTCTTATTATTATTATTATTATTATTATTATTATTATTATTATTATTATTATTATTATTATTATTATTATTATTATTATTATTATTATTATTGCCTGGCGGGATTTCAGCTTTTGAGTTTTGGCCCAGCGAGATTTGCTGCACAAGGTTTTGGACAACGAAATTCTAGCAAGATTCTAGCAAATTCTAGCGAGATTTTGGTTTACAACGTTCCGGCCGTGCGAATTTTATCCGTACATCCGTAAATAAACCTACGTTTTTCGCGCGATAAGTAAGTAAGAACCACTCTGTGACAATTTAGCTTTTGAGTAAAGCAACCGTAACCGGAGAGCACGGTGACTTCGTAGTACAGCAATCTACCTCTGGCGCGCGGAATCCTTGTTTCGATCTCAAGGCTATGAAGTTTATGGTGACCTTGGATTTTCTCTAGGTTCTCCCGTGTCCTGCCACAGTGTTATTTCACCAATTCTTACATAGTCATTCATTTTATTTAATCATCCATGTTTATCTTACAAAACATATCCACGGGATATAAAACTGAAAGATTTACTTTCAGTCTGCGTAACTAATTTCTACAATTGCTTCAAGTGATATGCAGTTAACACGAATTCCACAGAAAATCAAGAGCAATCAAAAACAGGCAACACGTAAGAAAATAAGCATTGCACAACTGACTTACTACTCAAATGCTATTGCTATGAGGTCATGTCTAAAACAAAAAGAGTGAATAACTATTTTAACTGTGAAAACTTCTTACAGGCATGCTAAGGAAATATTCAAGGAAAAGAAACAAAATGCTACGCCATTATTTTCTTGAATTTTACAAACGGATGACCTAAAATTTCCGAAATAGATATAGATGCATGTTTTCTTAAACATGACCATACATTTACACGATAATATGCAAGCAAGCAACTTACCTTCAAAAATGTAGCTGTTGTCAGGATTACGCAGAGTCTCCAGATAAACATTGACTCTTTTTGTGTTAAAAAAAAGCACACTTCTCAAATTGTTTTTGTTGCAGGCAATACGTCTATTGAAAAGAAATATTATACTTGATTATCTTCCCGGAAATTGACACAATGAATGTCGCTAAGAAACGCACAGAAACACGACTGAAGATTTTGCGATTGTAACAAACTTTCTTTCCATTGTTCGTGAACTGAGTATTTGTAAAGAGTGCAATATCGCTTGTTTTCCTTGTTGTCACGAATTATTACTATTACGGCTTTTTACATTTAAAAAAGCCGAACAAGAATGCAAACCGGATGATTGAAAACTTGGACAGTTGTTGCGTAGTAGCTGAAA
This sequence comes from Thermobia domestica, assembly GCF_964235325.1. Classification (NCBI taxonomy): domain Eukaryota; kingdom Metazoa; phylum Arthropoda; class Insecta; order Zygentoma; family Lepismatidae; genus Thermobia; species Thermobia domestica. Next base: position 218,606,517 of record NC_137458.1, read on the forward strand.
ATATTCCGCACAATTCAGAAAGCAGAATTGTGGTGAAAGGTTTTACGCATGATTTACGTAAAGAAATTCTACTATCTTCAGGTATTGTGTTCAGTTGGATGCATCTCCTTTTGTAATTCATCTAATACAAGATATCGGGAAATGAGTTGGTTCTATATTAGATCATTAGGAGCGTAATTGTGCTGTAATCGATTTGCTATATATTAAAAATAAAAGCAGCTTCAAAAGCGTGTTTTATAACTTCATTAATGCATAATAAAACTTAATGGGGTATCGTCTTGAAACAGGATGGCAATTCAATCAAAGGTTACTGATGAGATCAGCAATCATTTTATTAAGTGCACATGAATTTTCAAGGGACTATGAAACAGAATTTATGACGAACGTTCGTTCTTTCATAAAATGCATATCAAGATTAGTTGAAGACTTTTGTTAAAAATTCAAGCCAAAGTAATAGCCGCATAATTTATTTCTGCAATTATTTCCTTTTTTTTCTGTAATTCGCACCATTCCGCCCTAGATTACACTTCGTACTCCACACAAAGTTTGTTCTCAATTACTGTAACAAAAGGAAGTAAATGTTACATAAAGAGGCTAGTTAGCTATTAATTCCAGATCACTCGAGCATTTTAATCTCCATTAGCATATTATTTAATCAATATGTAAAAAATATCATTTCCGTTTGTGCGTAAATCCACAAAAATCGATGATGACATTATTTCGTTGTTCTTGCAAACAACCATCTGAAACATTCCAAAGGATACTTCACAAAATCATTCAAACTAACGATGATTTCAGAAGATTTCCTCCGCAGAGGGGGTACTTTTAATAAACGGGGGATAAAATTAGTACTACGAAAATATTTTTAACCCAGGTTGAACCTGATTGGAGAAATGCAGCGGTTTAGCTTCGGGAAGTGGAGAATTTCCCCATGGGTCACACACCCTGATATCCCCACTGATTGAAACTGTTAACACTAAATATTTACTAATATTAACCTTCTTTGGTTATCATACCAAGTGATACTTCACCACTCATATTCGTTACTAAATCTGTTGTTTCATTTCAGTGTACCATATGTCTGAGCTGACCGTTATTCAATTCAGACTTTTATGCGATTTTTCTCCTGTATTTATGCATGAACAAGTTAGGTCCTACATCAAACTTATAGTATTCACGTGTGGTTATGATGAATGGCAGCTCTAGCAAAGCAAAGTTACAACTTGTTAAAGCTGAAACTCTTGGGTAAAACGAAATTATTAATTAAATAAACTATGCTGTGAAATATCACAATGATAATAAAATAAATAGCACAACAACAACAACAACAACAACAATAATAATAATAATAATAATAATAATAATAATAATAATAATAATAATAATAATAATAATAATAATAATAGAACTAGGCTATACCGTGTATACCCACGTAATATTCTTATACTCCAGCGTATACTCACCTTAAATATACGAATGAACGAGCGCATACGGGCGTAGAAAACTGTAGAGAGTTTATCTATCAAAAATTCTAGTATTATATCATTAGTGCTATGTCACTGTATTTCGTATAGTTATGTGCTATACAAAATGTATTTCTGTTAACTATTCATTTATCATCTCATTAAACAGTATCATGTGGTTGGCTTTGTGAGTTCTAAAATCGGAGGCTATTCGACGTGGCGAACATCCTAGTATAGTGATGAATGGACATGACATGATGAACTGCAATCTGATAAATGGATAGGAGAAGAATTAAGGAAGATAAATGAGTTTGGTTTTACGTTTGTGAAACTAAGAGTTCAATGTTGAAACCAGAAATAGAGTAACTTCATAACTTCCATCTGCAATAAAGGGATAACGAGGGAGATGGAACCTGTTCATTGGACACTGAATCCATATCAAAAACAGTTTTGTTTGCTATCTCTTACAATTAGTACGGTACTATATACGAATCAATATTGAAGCCGAAAAAAAAAAATGTTATTTCCTTACTATTTCTGGTTTCAGTAGAAGAATGAAGACTTGCAGTCATAGGCGGAGTTATGGGGAACATGAAGACATTGCCCCCCAACTTTTTGACAAAAATACAAATTCCACTTGTAAGACAATAAAAATAAAAATGCCACGGTTGTTTTGAGGGTTTGCCCCTCCCCCAGGTCTGACCACCAGCAGACAATTCCTAACTTCGCTTATGCTTGCGGTACTCGATCCATATCAGAAATCTGATTCTTTGTTGTCTATTATCGTTTTTCGCTCTGGTAATTTAATTAATTAATTCCACAAATTTATTTAATTAATTCCACAAACTTATTTAATTAATTCCATAAACTTTTCAATAGGTTTGGAAACGAAAAATTGCAAAAAGTTCAATAGGTTTGCTCTTTTTATGAGAGATACAAAAAGAGAGAGAACGGAGAGGCTAAAATTATATTTAGGGAAGCAAACTATCCAAAAATAAAATATGTCCCGTTTTTTCTAGTTGACGATTTGGTCACCCTAAACTAGAAACGATATCGGACTGGTGCTTAGTGATAATATGTAGATACCCACGCACATTTTTAATGATATATTATAAGCACGTACATTAACCCGGCGCCATTCTAGAGGGGGGGGGGGGCAAAATTCCCCAAAAAGGGATTCTTGCGGGATTTTTTCTGATTTTCCCCTAAATGCCCTCCCACGTACGTTACGGGATCATGGGCAATGTTCCATTTGAAAGCTGGTTTCTTTCTAAACAAAATCATACATCAACCATGAAAATCGAATCAATATTGCTCTGTCCAGAAATTTTTATTTCAGGTCCTATCTTTTATCTATTACTTGTGTATACACTAGCTGAGCCTGCGCTCTGTACACAGCGCATCATTCATATATGAGCATGAATATCCTTGTTATTCCTCACATCTGTACATGTCTCTTAGGCCAACAGGACAGAAAGTCTGAAGGTGCAAATTTCAAAATGAGACAATGCCTTACCCCCATGTATATATATGACATCTGTCATAAATAAGAGATTTATTAATTTAATAAATCTACCGACAAAAACTATGCACGTATATATTGTCTGACATACACACCACCAAACCTTTCTGAACGTGTTTAAATGTTGTACCCATTCTTGTTCCCGTAGCTCTCTAAGGTATATTTAGTTGTTAATTCGGTCGAGTCGCCATGATCACAAGCATTTGTTAATTTTTCCACTCATATTGAAATCTTCCGCTTTTGCGTTATTACAAACAGGATGAAAAAAAAAAATACTTCACTCTTACGAAAACCACTAAAATTATCAGTTAAAACTGACATACTTTTTTAAAAAGAAAATCTAGATATTAGCCTATCAAGCAAGAAATGGATTGTTTGCTGGTCCCAATTTCTGACACCAAGGTCAAATCGAAGGCCAAATATTTAAAATCTTCCAATTCAAATTTCGAGCTTGTGCTTCTACTCCCAGCTAAAGCTGCGCTCTTCACGACTTTTTTCTCCAAATATCGATTCCGTGATGGGGCTCAGGAAGTCAACACTTACAATTACTTTACTTTTAGGTTGCAGATGAGTTGATTCACTATGGGCTACGTTATTCAAATAAAGTAAAACATTACATTGAAGTTTTTCTGACATTATTAGCGTGGACAGCAAACTGTACAGCGAAAAGAAAAATGAAAAAATGAAGGGTTAACTTTAAAAACCCGCTCCAGTTGAAATACTTATACAGACACGGATAATGACATGGAGAACCAGTCGTATTAACAAATGCTGAAACAAATCTTCAATTATGCGCTTATTCATCTAAAAATCACCTTTACTAACATGTCTGCTCACTAGAAGCGTATCCCCAGCGTGTACGTTAACATATACTTCCGAGAGAATATCTATATCTCAGATTTTGAGTACAGTTTCAAAAGTTCATTTCCGTAAACTGTAAAAGGCAGTGATTACTATGCTAATTACCACAAATTAAATGCAACTTTTGGGTTGCATACACACAAACTACTAGGGAATGAAGACCATATGCTAACAAAGAGTACACTAGAAAATGAAATAACATGTCATAACAAAAATTAAAATAAGATGATAATCCACACAAATGTAGAGGATGAATATGACATGTCCGAACTTGTTCAAGTATGGTGGAAGAAGCTATTTGTTTACTTCTTGGCCAACCGCTAAGAACATTTATAAAACCATATGTGGCTTTGTTGTACACAATTAGTCAGTGGCGGCTAATGTTAGTGTTGCAGCGTTGCGCAACGACCAAAGTATTTCAAGAAAAAATATTATCATCAATAGTAGTAAAGGACAGAAAAATACGTTTTAATACTCGCATATATACACTTTAAATAACACATTTTTTACTTCTATAACTGTCCGTTCCGTTAATCCATTTTAAAAAGCGAAAAATAATCCGTCACAGAGTCTATAATTTATATTGTGTTGCAGCGAGCATACAACAACCAGATTCCTTCAGCGCGGGAATTGGAGCAAATGTTAAGTCTCCTTTCCCCTATCTCAGAAATTAAAGGGACTGGTCGTTGCAGTGCTTCTGCAACACAGCACGATTTCCAGTGAACGAGGTTTTTCGCGCTAAATAAGATTTCTAAATTTTATTTCACTAGCAATTAGTGGAATTTGTTTTTATGCATTCATATTTTTAAATTACAGGACCATACTGAAGCAAATCAATATAATGACATTTTAAAAAAAGTGATTGCATAATTACAAAATAAGAAAGAAAATATCTAGTAGAGTAGAAAACAAATGAAAGTAGACCCGCATTTACAAGTTAATTCTTAGCTTATATTGATAATGAAGGCTTCTTCTACAGTAATTTGTGAATCAAATATTAATAAGTCAGTATGTAGAATCGCCCCCTCACTCTGTGGATAGCCTAATATTTTAGTATATACATATTTCTTTTATAAAATAAGTACATTTTATACTCTTGATAACTTCCACATAAAACTGTATGATGGGGAACGTCACATTGAATTTGGGACTAGTTAGCAATGCTCAGGGGCGTAGCCACGAGGGGGGTCCACTGGGTCGGGACCTCCCAAAAATTTCGAAACTAGACTTTCCTAACGAACTATACTTGTTTAACATAGAAACGACAGGCTAAATCTTTTATTTTGCGCCTCATCATGTACTCTATCTTTTCTTAAAAACAATTGTTCTATTTTTTTTCTAAGAATATAGGTGACAGTTATTACTTATCGTCTTTTCGGATGCAGAATAAGAAAGGTATATATATTGCATAGACGTATCGAACCCCTCCCAACACACATTTCTGGGTGTAGAACTGGCAGGCTGTTTGTTTTGATATTCTTCGACTTTTACCTTCTGTTAGGTATACATGCTGATCCTACATCTGGCGGGTTTCGAGGTTTCCTTTCCAGAACATATGACATTGATAAGCATTGTTTCGCCTCATGTGAAAATATATTGTGTTCATCGTGCATTGCGTAACAACCAAGACGGAGGATTTGGAATGTAGTTTTTTCTTTTACGCACATGTGTGTGTGGTGTTGTATGAATATGTGACATTCGGAATTCATACACCAGTACCTCTTTTGTATCACTGTTTTGGTTATTATTTATTAGATTTAATTTTATTGTGTGCTTTAATTCTGTAAATAATCTACAAATTCTGAATGAATTGTATACCGTGACTTCTATAATAACTTTGCTTTGTAAATAATAATGCTTTCCATCGAAAAAGACTTGACAATAAGAATACCCGAGTTCAACCAACATGTATTAGACAGATTTGCTCCAATCAAAGAGAGGAGAATGAACTTACTAATTAATTAAGGTGATTAATCGGATAAATGTTCTGTATTTTTTTTATTAAAAATAAAAAACAGAATTTTATTTAATTTTACATGTCACATAGCATTTGCATTTAAAGTTATGCTGATTAGTCAATGAGTCCACTTTATATCTTCTGTCTCTTATCGTTCGTACTGCAACACCCGAAACCACAATCCACCGGCCGCCACTGCAATTAGTACATTCAAATTCACGAACGATGACGAACTGAAGTGTACGAAGGTACAGTTGCAAGTAACAACCGTAGTCATAATAATATAGTTCAACTAAACAACGTTGAAAATAGTGGGTAATTACGTGGTAAGTAGAAATTACCAAAACTGAATAGTTTCCATTGATCACTTCGAAATACAGCCAGATGATTAAACTTACAAGAAATGACAAAAATCAGTGAAATTTGGAGTTATAATGAGCATAGTTTGGGGGAAAAGCGAGCATCTCCGGTGGGGATGCTTCAGCTGACTTCTTTGGGGGGACAAAATGTGATTGAGGGGGAAATCCCCCTCATCCCCCCGGTAATTCGCACCCTGTTTTTAATTCATGTATGATCAGTGTTTTCTTTCTTCTTGCATACAGTATGTAATAAGTAAATACATAAACTAATTAACTCTATGATCTATGGAACCTGGAGGTTCAATGCCGCGTTCACAAAAGCTCTCTACTGACTTCTATCCTTAGCCAATTGGATCCAGTTTCTACTTTGTATTCTTATTTTTGCGAGATCCATCTTAATATTGTCCTCCTATCTGCGCACAAGTTCTTCCTAACGGTCGTTTTCCGGCTTGTCTCCCAGTTAAGATTTTGAAAGCGTTCATTCTTTCTTCCATCCTGGCTACATGACCTGCCCACCTGAGCCTCCTAGATTTGATATCCCTAACAATGTTGGGTAAACCGTATAAATTATGTAGCTTCTCGTTATGAAGTTTCCGCCATTCCGTATTCCCGTTTCTCTTGGGTACGAATATTCGTCTCAGGATCTTGTTTTCAAATACTTTCAATCTATGTTCTTCCTTCCTAGTAAGCGACCATGTTTCGCAACCATACAGAACAACAGCCTTGATTATCGTTTTATATATTTTAAAATAAGCTAATACATTACACATACAATCAATTATAATATCAGTGATATATGGTGTTCATTGGGCAAAACACTCCAAACAATAAAAATTCAACTTGGTCTGGAGAAATGGTTATCCTTCGTTTTTCATTATTATTTGGTCATGGAACAAACGCCTAAGATATATGCAACCCTATATACAATTACGTGGTGTTGGAATATATATTAGGTAGCATATGATGCTCTAGTTTTATTTTTTTTTTAAATTTCAACACTTCAAGTGTACCCCTAAAAATGTAATAAAGAAATAATAGCCATGTTTTTTTTAAATAATCAGTTAGAACTGGACAATCTACGCAAAATTTGCAATCGATCAGTGAAAACGTCATCTTTCTAGAGCCTGTATTTTCCGAAATCTCACTGTCGAAAGGACTTGCCACAAACATATAAACGTCCACAAACGTATAGTTTAAAAAACTCCAAAGATGGCAGTACAATTCATTTTCATTTATTTCGGAGAAGGCCTATTAAAATGCAAAGGCTTTGATCAATAATTTAAAATGATAAACTTTATGGAAAAGATCTCTTTAAGTAATTTATTTAAAGTACACATACTTTAAAATACTTGTCTTTGTTATAAACGTGAAATCACAAATAACCGTAAATCAAAGGGTTGAAATCAAAAGTTATAGGTTGGAGCTCAGGCGCTTTAGTTCATCTTCCTCCGAACCTAAGTCCTCTTGTAGTCAGTTACTGTACTAAACTGTGATCAAGTATAGCAAACGTACTTGTGAGATCAGTACAGATACCCTACTTAGGAGTCTGACAGAAGGTTTTCATCTTCTGGAGGATCTTTACTTACGATTTTGAAGGTCATTGTATTCATACTCTGACCAACTCTTTGTCGCTTTGGGACACAGGTTGCTATTTTGGATTTCGAACTTCGCATACGACTTAGGCCATGCATAACGGACTTCCTCGGACAGTATCACAACGTTCATCCACTTCTGCCAAATCTTCTAAAAATGTCTCTTCACCTCCATCTCGTTCTCGCTCACCAAAACGATCTCGAACATCTAGTGCCATAGAGACTGCTACTCCTAAACCTACACGTTCTCGCTTACGCTTGCCAGTACGAATTTCATCTGAAACTAATCTTCATGACTCATCTGTGGATTACACTTCAACAGAAACTTCTGCTACTCCGTCTGCCTCTGTCAATCCTCAACAGCCAACTCTGTATAACTTTCTACTAATTAATTTCGACACTAAATTCAAGACTCCAAAGCATGTCTTCCAGCAACTTATCAAATACGTTCCGCGTGTAGAAATCAGTGAGATTATCTTCCGAAATAATGGAGTCATTTTGAAATCCTTTAACCCGGATTTCCATCGCCATGTGTGGAACAAAGCAACTTTCGAAATTTTTGGCAAAAACGCCAATATAACGCAACTCCAACCCAGACAAAACAAACAACCTCTGCCTCCTCGAAAGCCTCCTATGCTATCAGTAGTCATCAAGCACTGAGTATACAGACACTGAAATCGAGGAAGAACTCAAAGCGGAACAAGTTCAACTACATAAATGTATTCGAATCCGGAATGACAGGGGACCCACCTACCTAGTACGTGTACTAACTCCTGAACAATCTTTTGTCGATCACCTGCTTCTTACAGGGGTATACATTTACAGACGAAGACAAAAGGTTGAACCTTCAAAAACTCCTGCACCACAGTCTAACGTTGTGAACGGTGCCAAACATACAATCAGCATGTGACTAAAGATTGTAAAAATTCTTTGATTTGTGGCTACTGTATCCAAGCCTATACCACTTGGGATTTTCCTAATGGAAATACCAATCCCAAATGCAACACATGCTCTGTTCAACATCCTACTTACAGTTCAAAGTGTAAGGCCAAACCTTCAGTTGATCCTACTCAACCAGAGCTTACTGTACCAATCAGAACGTCTGACCGTCCAACGCACCAAATAACTCGTTAACTCATCCTGTTACAATTGAAGATATGAATAGTTTCTTTACAGTATCAACCCAAAACATTCATCCCTTTCTGTGTACTCATATTCTTAATCAAGTCATGCTTACAACTAAGCAACTATACAACATTCAACTTTATGCTACATATTCTGGTCAGCATGTTCACTTTCAACTTCATCCTGTTTCAGCACCTGTCTAAAACAGAGATGTGCGTCTACGCGTAAAAAACGATAGTTTACGTTTACGTGTCAACTATGCGTAGACAATGTAAACAACGTAGACTATGTAGAATATGTCAACAACACGTAATTTAATATGGCGTCGTGGACAATAAAGGAGCTTTCTTTTGTCGTTACCTTGCGAAATTGCGTACAAAATAAAATGCCTAGACCAGCGAATAGTAACTTTCGAATACTTAGTTTCGTCTTGATGAAGGAAAATGAAAAATATTATGCATTTTGTAAAATATGCAAGAAAAAATTGGCAAATACAACAGATTCAAGACTGAAAGCCCACAGGTGAGAATTAATTTTGTAAATTTCATTATAAAAGCAGTGCTCGAAGTGGAAAATCTAAGGAAGTGGTATGTGCAGAGCAGAGTAAACATACAGATTAGATAATTCCTTCTACTTTTTATGTTAGTCGTTTCCCTAATCTTTCGCTGCACCGAAGTAAAACAACTGAATGAGGAAATATGAACAAACGAGCAACGAAATTCTTCCTTACATTTGATAGTGGTTGTCTACATAGTCTACACGGGAAAAGGTGTAATGTACATTACGTATAGATTACAGTAGACAATCGCGTAGACGTAAAATTATAGTTTACCCACATCACTGGTCTAAAATTATGCATATCATCATGGATTTATCATTTCTGTTTCTAAACATCCGTTCCTTCAACACTCGCAAGGTACTACTCCACACTCTACTGTTGGAAGAAAATATACACGCCTTTGCCTTGAACGAATCATATTTTTTGCCGTACCAACATGTACATTATCAGCCATATACTAGTTCTCGCTGCGATGGTCCACGTGGAAATCGAGCAAACGGCAGAACTTTAATAGGAATACGAAACAGACTACCTCAACGCACGATCACGCATCACTTTCAGGCCCCTCTTCCAGAACACATCATAACTCTGATTTATTTTCCTTCACGTACTCTTATCTTTGCTACTATGATTGTTAGACCCAATGTGCAAATTCCCTTGACATTCTCTCAATACATGGACACCTCGTTTCGTCATTATATTATTATGACTGATCTCAATCTATCCAGCCACACTCTTACGCAACGACGGAACTTCTATCAATTCCTTATGCTGCACACAAATGCCGAACTATGCGCATTACCAAGACATACCCGGCCTCCCTCGAATACAGCACCTGACGCAGTCATTGTCTCCTCTACATTACAACCATTCGTAAACTGTCATGTTCTATCTTCCATTGGTAGTGATCACGACCCAGTTAAATTGACATTACATTTTCCAAACCACCGTCAAGCTTCTGACACGCCACCACGTACCGTTCTGTTATGACCGTGCCGACTGGAACAAATATCCAGAAGATTTGACTACTACCTTATCTATCGTGCCTAATCCATTACATCACTCTGACTTACATAACACGCTTGATGCACTTACTACTGCTATACAACATAGTAGCCATCAGCATATACCCTCGATTAAATCTAATTATGCTCGACCCGCACTTCCTCCACAATATCGCACTCTAGTTGCTCTTGCACGGCAGGCATACCATTAGTATCTTCGCACACGTGATCCAGGGCTTTTACAACTACAGCGCCAATATTTACAGCAAGTTCATAATTATATCATTGCATATAAAAGACGTAATAAGTGGATCCAAACAGTTAACCATCTTGATCAAGAACATAATCCTACCATATTCTGGAATGCCTTTCACAGGCTCTGTGGGACACACTCGTCTCTCTCTTAACCTCTCATCGTCAACCAGACCTCAATACAAACTGATACAGAGAAGGCTAATGTGTTTGCTCAATCATTTCAAAGCATTTTTACGCAACCACTCATTACCTACACTTCTGAACGTTTACGCACTAGAATAAGCAACGTAACAGATCCTTATCAACCACATCTTCGTATTAGTTCTAGTCACGACTTAGTTTCGGATCATCCTCTTACTAGTCCAATTACACCTTTGGAGATCACCCCAGTCTTAGCCAATAAGAAGAATACAGCTCCTGGATTTGATGGTGTAACTCACCGCCATATTAAAGAGGATCCACTGGTGGTTCTGCTCCTATTCTCTGCTATTTATAACCTTATAGTTCGAACAGGTGATTATCCGGCTTCTTGGAAAACTTCAAAAGTCTTAATGTTTCTGAAACCGCATAAAGATAACACCAAGGCAGAGTCTTACCGTCCAATACAACTTACATCTACACTGGGAAAAATCCTCGAACGTATCTAAGTTCGGCGTCTACGTACTCACTTCTTCTACAATCAAATTCCTCTACACCAAACTGGTTTTCGTCCTAACTACAGTCTCAATGATAATCTACTCAAACTTACCACTATTCTTACTAACCACTTCAATAGCATCCAACCTTCCTGTTTATTATTATTTGATTTGGAAAAGTCTTTCGATTCAGTTTGGCACGATGGATTACTTTACAAACTTCATCTTCTACGACTACCATTCGCATATATCAGATTAATTTATTACTACCTCACCAATCGCATAGCATGTTTGCATTAATATTCATCTTTATCTTTTCCTTTTTTCCCACGTCAGCGCTATCGCCACTCCTATATATATTATATGTTCGAGATTTGCCTGTTCTTCCTGACCCTATTCACACCTTTACCTTTGCAGATGATACTGCTGACCTCGCCTGTGGGAAATCTATTCAGCATATCAATACTATACTTCAAGAGGCAATAAATACGTTCTGTGACTGGTGTAATACTTGGCGACTCCGAATCAACTCCACTAAAACACAGACACTTGTCATCATACCATCTGGACACACCAGTGGGGTTCGCCAAAATATATCTCTTTTACATCTTACTATAGCTGGCACACGCATTTCCGTCACACGTACAGCGAGATATTTGGGTGTTATCTTTGATGACCATCTTTCATAGTATGGACACCTTCAGCATCTCATAACTCTGGCGCAAAATAAACTAAATCTTCTGAAGAGATTAGTCGGCACTTCATGGGGTCTCTTCAGCAGACGGTGTTAAACACTTACAAAGTCTTCTTACGACCATCTATACTCCATGGACACAACCCATGACTTAATACCAATATCAAATTCTACACCCGCCTCCAAATAATTGAAAGACATGCATTATGACTGGCATATCGCATCAAACTGCCTAGTCCTACCCGGCTACTCTATGATCGTATTCCATTTCCACACCTCCTTCTTCATTTAGAAAAACTGCGTACCAGGTACATCACTACTCGTTGGAGGCAAGGCCATCCCATCCTTCGCAGTAGTATACGTATCGATGCTGAACAAGACGTTCCACCTCGTCTACAACCTACGCCCCTTCAGCACTTAATTACAATATATGTTATTACACATCCTGACGAACACATAGACGACTTTCAATTAGCATATCAACCACCAGACTTATCACCAAACATTTATCTATCTTTTGCACCTTAATTTGCACTAACAAGGGCATCATATTGTCTCTCATTATGTGTTGAGTCACCCCGGCACAAGAAGATAACCCTTCATCTGTCTAACTAACCAATATCACTGTGTTGTGGCGTCTGATTTGCACTTAATCTTTCATCCCATCATACATACATAATGATAAATAATGAACATACGTTGAATGGCGATTATTAATCAATTGATGAATAAAGATCCCCATATAATGGATGAATAGATGTCAAATAAATAAAATAAAACCTCTGTGTCCTTCCACTTTATCCTTAGTTTCCCTATACAATTAACTTCACTCCCAAGAGAAGGTATTCCCTTCTACGGGTTTTGCATGATAAAAAAAGCGCTTTAGTTGTTATTGTAGCATTTTAATATATAGATTACAAGAGGGTTGTGAAATATTTTTCCCTCGCAACTAGAAGCAATATCAGACTGATGTTTAGTGAAACTATGTAGAATACCCGCGCACATTTTTATGGTATACGCACGTACACTCATGCCCAAAATGATTGTCGCATATCTATAATTGTCTTCTTGTAAGAATGTAATTTAATAATGATTTTGCAGGGTACTTTTAATACTGATACTATGTGTATAATCGGAAAAAGTATGTTTGTGGTAAATTTCATAGGAAAAGAATTATAAATACGAAAATTAGAATGAGTAAAACAAAACGTTACTAAATGGACAAGAAAGTTTTATTTTCGTTTTATTGTTCTTATTTACTGCTATTTTGACATGAAATTTGCCACAAACATCTTTGCCGATTATACACATACTAACATTATAAGAAATTCCGAGCGAATTCGTTATTAATTATATTCCTACAACAACATATTTATAGACATGCGACAATAATTATGGATATGAGTGTATATACATTCACCCGAGGCTGTTCTAAGGGGGACAAAATTCCCAAAAAGTGATTTTTGGAGTGCTTCTTTGATTTCTCCCTAATTTCTCTTTCCACGTATATTACAGTGCAATGGGCAAACCATCTGAAAGCTGGCTTTATTCTAAAGAAAATGACATGCGAACCAACAATTTCTGACGAATAGTACAAAAGCAGTAGCTACTTTACTGAAAGTCTATAATTTTCTTTAAAAACTCCGAAGTGTTAAAAGGGTTAAATAGAGGGATAAAACTTATTCATGGGAGCCTAAGTCAATATTAGAAAGGCATTATTTGCTATATTTTAGCATTTTTGCTCTATAGTGATCAATATTAAAACTGGAAGTAATAGTATATTTCTAACATTTCAGACTGCAATCGCGGGATGGAATCGGAGATGGAATCTATTATTACGTATTAGTTGTATACTGGAAAACAGCTTCTTTCTATCTATCTATTGATGTTTTGCAATATTGTGATCAGTGTTGAAACATGAAATTGTAGATTTCCATCATTTCCAGTTGGCAAAGAGATAATGGTTTTCTTGAGATATTCAGTGAATTCTGAAGGATCATTTCTTGATGTCTGCAAGCGTTTTTGCTGTGGAGATCAACATTAGATCAGAAATTTTCTTCCTTCTTAGTAGAGAGATACAAAAGAAAGTGGAATAATTTCTTCAGACGCTGAAGTGATTTCAATAAAGTTCTGTCGTAGTCAATTACCATTTTTATTAACTGATCTTAAAAAAAGAAGAAAAAGAAGATTCTCAATCCGACCTGTTTATGTAATATGAGACAAAGGTACCTTGTAAAAAGTTAGGAACAGCTACAGAGAGTAACACCGTATCCTGAATACGGGTAATAGAGGTGCAACCGCTTATATTAGTGTATAATAAATTAACAGGGCCATCTTGAAGTACACCATCTTGGATTTACGTACAAAATTTTTAATTGGAAGTGGACTATGTGACGTATCGTCTTGGGGTAACTTTCCAACACAAAATATACATCTGATGTTATTTTCAACTTATCTATAATTATTTATTATCTTTATATCTTTTTATTAATTTACTTTTGACCTTCCAAACCTACAAGGTTTCTTTGCCTCACGTTGTAATTGGATTTTAAACTTGAGGTCACATGGGTCACCATTTAATATTATTCAATTGGGCTAATTTTCATCATGGGTTACTTTGGTCTGATACGTAACCACTTTATAGGGGGAGACTCAAATCAACACGAAAGGCGAAGATAAAGATCGCCCTAATATCTATCTACCTATGTAGATTGATAGATATTTGGACGGTCCTTATTTTTAGCCTTTTGTGTTGTTTTGAGTCAGGGCCGTCGTGTGGGTTGTAAGCGCCCGGGGCAAGAGTTCCCAGGCTCCCCCCTGTGTATTCTGAAAAACAAACCAGAGTTTATTCTACACTCCTAAATTTAAATATGGAATGTAAGATAAAAGAAGTTAGTATTATGTCAGTTTTTTTTTAAAAAGTGAATGGCTTTTGTTGTTAAAACATAAATGTTAATGAGAACATGGTTTTTAATTATCTAAATCAAGTGTTATTCTTGTTTATTTTGAACTTGATGTACATCAATATAGCAATAGCATAGAATATACAAGAATATACAAATATTGTAACCCAATATGTAAGTGATAACAAAAACTATTTTTCTGTCTTTTGCTTTAATTATTTTTCTTTTCTTGCGATTAACACACAAATTTTTCAGTAAATTTATCATAGCGTTAGAATACTGATGTAACTATTTTAGGTGATGTCTGTAATGATTTGTATTTGCTTCCATTTAATCCTACAGTTATGAGATATGTTCAAAATCAAAATATACGTTTCGTTAATGTTTGTTCTGCAAGGCGATGTTAACGATACATTGTTCCAAAACATGTAGTGTGAAGATCATATAATGATAACGTAAATATACTAATAAATTAAAATAGAAGTGAGCAAAATTAACTGTATAATGATATATATATATATATTCCATCGGTACTGCTGTAATTCAATATGGTCTTGGCCCACCCTTAGCCTTGATGACAGCTTCTACTCTCGCAGGCATACTTTCAAGCAGGTGCTGGAAGGTTTCTTGGGGAATGGCAGCCCATTCTTCACGGAGTCCTGAACTGAGGAAATGTACCTATGTAGGTCGGTGAGGCCTGGCACGAAGTCGGCGTTCAAAAACATCCTAAAGGTGTTCTATAGGATTCAAGTCAGAACTCTGTGCAGGTCAGTCCATTACAGGGATTTTATGTCATGTAACCACTCCGCCACAGGCCGTGCAGTATGAACAGGTGCTCGATCGTGTTGAAAGATGCAATTACCATCCCGAATTGCTCTTCAACAGTGGGAAGCAAGAAGGTGCTTAAAACATCAATGTAGGTCTGCGCTGTGAGAGTGCCACGCAAAACAACAAGGAGTGCAAGCCCCCACCAAGACAAACATCACACCATAACACCACCTCCGAGTTTTACTGTTGGCACTACACACGCTGATAGATGACGTTCACCGGGCATTCACCATACCCACATCCTGCCATCGCATCGCCACATTGTGTACTGTGATTCGTCACTGTACACAACGTTTTTCCACTGTTCAATCGTTCAATGTTTACGCTCCTTACACCAAGTGAGGCGTCGTTTGGCATTTACGTGCGTGATGTGTGGCTTGTGAGCAGCCGCTCGACCATGAAATCCAAGTTTTCTCACCTCACGCCTAACTGTCATAGTACTTGGAGTGGATCCTGATGCAGTTTGGATTTCCTGTGTGATGGTCTGGATAGATGTCTGCCTATTACACTTTATGACCCTCTTCAACTGTCGGCGGTCTCTGTCAGTCAACAGACAAAGTCGACCTGTACACTTTTATGCTGTACGTGTCCCTTCACGTTTCCACTTCACTATCACATCAGACACAGTGGACCTAGGGATGTTTAGGAGTGTGGAAATTTCACGTACAGACTTCTGACACAAGTGACAACCAATCACCTGACCACGTTCGAAGTCCGTGAGTTCAGCGGAGCGCCCCATCCTGCTTTCTCACGATGTCTAATGACTACTGAGGTCACTGATAATGAGTACCTGGCAGTAGGTGGCAGCACAATGTACTTAATATGAAAAACGTATGTTTTGGGGATGTTCGGATACTTTTGACCACACACACATACACACACACACACACACACACACACACATATATATATATATATATATATATATATATATATATATATATATATATATATATATATATATATATATAGTTCATTCAAACACTAAATGGCATTCTCCTGACTTTTCTGTGAGCAAATGTCGACAATATCTCCTTGAAATCTAACTTTTTGGCTTTACCATTTTCAATAGCAACTATGGCCAATTACAGTAATTAAGTCTTTCCTGGGCCACTGTTGAGCGTAAATACGTCTTTGCCACCTTTAACTTACTAAAATATCAACGTGACAGGCATTCTTACATAAATATAAAAAATAGAAAATTATTTTTAAAAAGTACATGCTTGTTGGACACAACTGTGTTGTTGACATTGTAATAGTTGACAGGGATTCAGCCAGGATTTCGATTCGTGGAAACCAGCAAAGGGTGTCTGGGAATACCCCTGAGTACATCAGGTCCGTCAAGTATCCTTCGAAACTTTTTGCAAAACTTAAGCCTTAAAATTGCATTGCAATGCCTTTTTAAAAACGGTTTTCAATTTAAACCAATATGGGATAGCCTAAATTGGAATTTTATTGATTTCTTTTTTCATTTTATTGGGAGAGGACCCTTGAGCCCCCTCGATGGCTATCTCCCTGATAGTGAATAACCTGTTGTATGAGGTTAGTACAGAATTGAAGGACTGAAAAGATATTTCTTTTGTTATTGATTGGAAAGTACGTGCTAAGTTGTATTGTGATGCTAATCTGTTATCAAGTGGTGTCAAAATAAGCAGATAATTGTAGCATTTCAGTTATTGTGGTATTACCTGAGCATTTCTTGGACGGAATTGGAATAAAGAAATGTTATTGAATTCTACTGAAGTTTCTTCAATTTATACCAAACTTTCATACGGATAAGAAGTAAGTAGTAGCAGATCTCGGTCAGTTTTCCAAGATAAAAACTCTTCTCACAGAGGGCTGGAGAGAGTTCTAGTTGAATAATCCTAGACGATGTTTTACATTACCGGTAATTTTAATTAGCCGTTGCCTGATCATTATTAAAATATCTGAATTAACAATATTTTAAAATAACAAATAAATTTAATTGTTATATTTTAAAAAATCATTTACCAACATAATCTGAATTCCTTAATTTTGTTGATTTGTCGTTCCAGCGCCCCATGGTCGCGGCGCCCGAGGCTATCGTTCCGGTCGCCCCGCCCACTCGACGGCCCTGTTTTGAGTCTCCCCTGTAAAGTGATTACCTATCAGATCAAAGTAACCTATGATCAATATACAGTATATATACCCATGATATACGTAAATACCGGAACATTTGTTGGGGGCATGGTGTCTCAGTAGTAGAGCGCATACCTCTGGTGCATGAGGTCCCTTGTTCATCCCGGTCAAATAAGTTTGTGGTGGGCCCTCAATTAATTCCCCATCTTCCTTAGCCTAAAGGGCATAGTTTTAGGACGTTAAACCCAAAAAAAGTCGTTTTCGTTTCGAAACATTTGTCTCAATATAATGCTACGTAAAGATAAGATGCATATGAATCAATAGATTACGTTAATTTGAACAAAATCACATGCTTGAGGACAAATTGTTATGCCTGGTATTCGAGAAAAAAAAAAACCTGTGGCGGTAAAAAAAAAAATGTCATTTCTTGCTTCAATGTATAAATGGTTACCGTATTGAATTACGCAATGTACTTGTAGTAAAATGCAGTGTTAACTAGCAGATTGTAGGTGTATTTATTATTGTTTATCTTTTCCGTTCGGTGACGTACAAACACACTCGTTTATGCATGCATAACTCATCCTTACAATTCAACTGTGTTATGTGCTTTTTTATTTTCTATTGTAGTTGCTCATTCTTCAGTCCATAATTCATTTCCAAAAAGAATAGTTTCTGTGTTCTTCCTCATTTGTTGATTGGAGTCAATCTGAACAAAGAGTGAGCATTTTTCTTTAAGTTCCCGAGAAGACCAAAGAATTATCTCCCAATCACAAGGGATAGCTGAATGGCATCCACAATCAACGAAAGGAGCGAGATTCTTTATTCAATTTCCAATGGGAGCTCTATGGCTCGGATCCCACGTTAAGCTGTAGGTCTACGTCTCATATAGCTGCAGGTCCCTCGAAAATAATAATATATATATATATATATATATACAGTAGAGTTATATACAGTATCTGCAGGGGTAAAAGTGGATCTGAAAAGGTAGGGGGACGCTAGGTAGCGGCATGACGTCACGCCGTTCCCCTGCCTATCTTTGCCCATTGTAATTTCTTAGGAACTGATGGTACGCCGTACATGTTTTTCGGAGGTGGGGGACGCGTTCCCCCTCATTTTTATCCCTGTGTATCTGAATGCATTTATGGTATGTAAATTAACTCGTCTCACGTCGTGGAAATACTGGGGCATAGGTATATTCTTGGTAAGGCTTATTCTTGGAGGCAGAGGTGGATCTAGAAGGTAAAAACTGGGGGGGGGGGCAGCCAGAACTCAAACTATGATAGGTGTACCATGAGTTTACTATAAACATTGAAGAATATATACAATACTTTAAATTACATTAATCACTCAAAAAACTGGTGGGCCTAGAGCCCCCTGGCCCCGGGTTAGATCCGCCACTGCTTGGAGGAGGACTTAGCTTACGAGCAGTCTGGAAAATTGTGCTAGCTTATTTCCAGAGAAACATGGTAATAGGAGGAAAAATAGTGCTTACCTAACGTTCTTAATAAAGGCCAAAGACAGTGCTACGTACTTCTGCACTTCACTTTCGGAAGTTTGATTTATAATTTAACGATTATGTAAATAAGTTACGTATAATCAACAGTTATTTAAAGATTCATTACTCAATAGGGTTGCCAACTCTGGAAAATAAAATTACCAATACTCGCTCACAACCCTCAAAACACATGAAGAATAACTGTATTTTAAACTTGGAAATATATAGTTGTGGCTGATAAAGTACCGATCTGCCGGTAAAAATATCAGCCAGTTGTAGTGATGGGCCGAATCGAATTCTCTAGTGAATCGAATACATATTCGAATACTATAGAAACGAATCGAGTTCGAATTCCAATACACCTATTATATATAATGATATATATAATTGTTGATTTTGCTTCATGATTTCTCTTTATCAATTTTCACAGTTGCTAAATAATTAAAAATGTAGATACAATAATATTTATTGAGCTTATTAAAGACAAAATGGGGTTGAAACCAGGGGGTAAAAGTGCGGGAGAACGCGGGGATGCCGTCTCCCCACCTCGAAAAAATATTTACGGCGTCCCCCAAGTTCCTAAAAAAATACAATGTGCAGGCAGGGGGAACGGCGTGGCGTCATGCCACTACCTACCGTCCCCCTACCTTTTCAGATCCACTTTTACCCCTGGTTGAAACTACAGACGTGTTCAAATTGTTAGACTCAACATTCAGTTTCTGAATATATTTTACCGTTCTTACAATATTACATGAGAAAATACATTCGAACTTAGTCCAAATTACTACTTTGTAACTCTGTCGTAATTTGTAGTGGGTGTGGCACATGCTTTCCAATATCAATAAACCAAATGCGTACGTAACATGCAAATATAATTACTATAAAATGTGTATGATAATTCCAAATTGGAAACAAAACATGAAATGGAATACTTACAAGAAAATTATCTCTCACACAAAGAATAATATTTCTTTTGAAATCCCTTGTTCTTTATCCTTTGTGGCATCTTATGTACGAGTTTAGCACGTTTTGCCTTCAATTAAGCAACATGATACCACAAATTATTGATCTTGATCAATTGAAGTTTGGTTCTAATGTGTTTCTTCTCTATCTTTTCTTTCATGAAAGTCCAGAAAAGTTTCAGAAAAGTTTTAAATCCGGTTCATATCAGGACTAGTGTCTGGCCACGGAAGAACACTAATTTCGTTGTCCTCGAAAAATTTTGTCACAGCTTTGGCCCGGTGGCATGGGGCTCCATCATGCATAAAAATGAATTGTACGTCATCAAATCAGAGTGCAGTTGGGAAAGCAGTTCGTCTTGAAGAACTTGTAGGTATTGGTCGTGCTTCATTGTCCTCTCTACTATATACAGTCTTTCAGGCCCGAAGACAGAGATCACACCCCAGACCATGACTGAAGTAGGATGCTTCACGGTTTATTAAAGACATTCCAACTTGAATTTCTCCCAGGTCAACGTCGCTAATATTGTGAACATTCATCAGACAAAAAGATACATGATTCATCACTGAAACACACTATTCTCCAATAGTCAACAGTCCAACATTCTAAGCCTCGTGCCCATTCGAGGCGTTTCTTTGGCATAATTGGAGTAGACTCTAATTTTTGTTTTCTTTCTTGACCGTGGCTTTTACGTATTTCCTCGGCACAAAGAATCCTTCGAACACTTTCAGGCCAAATGTCTGCGCCATACTCAGCCATTTCTATGCTTAAGTCTATTAGAAGTTGCACTTCTGTTTCTCAGAGCCAATCTTTTTAATTTTCTGATACCTCTTAGCGATAGCTTTGGTTTTTGCTTACACTTCCCAACCCTATTTTGGCTCTTGTTCATTTTAACAGAGATTCTACTTACAAATTTTTGTTCTATCCCAACTGTACTAACAATGTATTGCCGTGTATATCTTATTTCCATCAGAAGTATTTTGTTAACTTCCATTTTACGCCGGTAAAGATCTTTTGCTTTTCCCATTATGCTACAATTACAGGACTACACAGAATAAAAGATTGATACATGAAACACGTCACGATCATTTTAAAGTGGTCCATTCGAACTGGTGAACGCTTTAAATGTCGTTAACTTCTTACGACAGCAACCACAACACTTCAGACTGTAACTTGTTGATAGGAACCACAATAGCTATCTACAACTGAAACACTACTTTCAGAACTATCTCCCCCCGCCACGAATACCATCTGCTGTTCAACGGTTATATCACCACTTCAACTGTACAGTAAACAAATGAAGAATCCTATATTGGTGGTTTAACCATTAAATTAAATTTTCTAGAACTCTGAAATTAGGACCACTACATCAATTTTGCATTTTTCGAGCGTGAGTCTAATAATTTGAACCATTGGCGTCTTTGGCATGTAAACTTTGGGGGGGGGGGGGCATAAAAGAAAGTGATTTAAATAGTAGTACCTAGTCCAACCTGTTTATTTATCTTCGATTCCTTTTGTTACCTTTCTGTTTACCTTCACGGACTCTCTTGAGACATATTAAGAACTTTGTTATATTCGTTTCATAGCCTGAATATTATATTCGCAATAAATATAATTATTATTATTTGGTCTAGGAATTAATTCGTGCGGGTGGACAAGAGATGGCGCAACGAACGGAGCGTCCCACAGTTCCGTGTATCCACACATGTGTTGCAAACCCCTGTCATCGCGTATCGTTCGTAGTATAGGGCAGTGGATTAAAGCGTCAACAACACAAGTTTGTAGTTAAGTGAACATGGCGCAATTTGTGCCTGATAAAGTGTTTTTGCGGGGTGTCCTGCTGCATTACTTTAACATGCAGAAAAGTGCGACTGAAAGTCATCGTATTTTGGTGGAAGTGTATGGTTACCATGCTCCAGCTGAGCGAACGTGTCAGAAGTGGTTTGCACGGTTTAGAAGTGGTGATTTCGGCTTGGCAGACCAAGAGCGAGCTGGACAGCCAAAAAAATTTCAAGACGAAGAATTGACAGCATTGCTCGAGCAGGATTCGTGTCAAACGCAGGAACAACTTGCAGCAGCATTAGGCGTTGATCAAGCAACAGTCTCCAAACGCTTGAAAGCCATGGGAATGATTCAAAAGATGTCACATTGGGTTCCACATGAATTGAAAGACAGAGACGTTGAAAGACGAAAAACCATTTGCGAATTGCTGCTTCAGCGACAGAGCAGAAAGGGGTTTCTGCATCGAATTATTACGGGTGATGAGAAGTGGATCCATTACGAGAACCCTAAACGAAAAAAGGCCTGGGTGAAACCAGGTGAACCAGGTCCAGCACAACCAAAACGAGATATTCACTGTGCAAAGGTTATGCTGTGCATATGGTGGGATATGAAAGGTGTGGTGTACTATGAGCTGCTGCAACCGGGTGAAACTATGAATGGAGAACGTTATCGACGACAATTAATGCGTTTGAAGCAAGCTCTGGCCAGAACACGACCAGAATGGGAGAACAGACATGATAAACTTATTGTTCAACATGATAACGCTCGCCCACATGTCGCAAAACCGGTCAAAACCTATTTAGAAAATGTCGGATGGGAAGTTTTACCCCACCCGCCGTATTCACCAGACGTTGCTCCTTCGGACTACTACTTGTTCGATTGCATGAACAACGATTTGATTGGACAGCGGTTTACTTCTTCAGAAGATATCGAAACATGGGTCTCTGACTGGATCGCTTCCAAGGATGAGGACTTCTTTCGCCACGGAATCCGTACATTGCCTGACAGGTCGGCGAAAGTGGTGGCTAGCGATGGACAATATTTTTCTTAAGGTATTTATGTATTTTGTGTTTGTACTACAGCTTCAATGTGTGCGTACCAACCGCACGAATTAATTCCTAGACCAAATATTTATATGTTATTCTGTCGTTAATAAATAAATTAAATTAGATAGAATATTGAACATTCTGTACTTCAAAATATTGGGGGTGACGCGTCCCTCTCGTCCCCCCGCCAGAGACGCCTATGATTTGAACACGTCTGTACACCTTCTCACTCTACAAACTCTTAACTGACACTGAGAACTCGGACAGTAGCAGGGCTGCCACCTAAGCAGCTGGCAACTATTGTGAACAATGATCAAAATTATAGTATTTTGTAGGATGATATGGTACTCCTCAAAAATCAAGCGTGACATATACAGCAATTATTATTGGCTCCCTCCTGTTTATTTTCAGTTGAAAAGCTACTTATTCTTGAGCACAATTAGTTTTTTTTGACAATATTATGAACGTTGTTTCTTTTACGTGTTGGTATAACACAACCAGCGAACGAGTGCGGGCGGCCGGTTTTGGAACTAAAATGCAAGCAGCAGTGTTTCTAACCGGACTACTTGTAATCAATCTGTCACAGTTCTGTAATCAATCTATCACAGTTCTTTCTGTCTTGTTCGTAATAAACCACTTCACGCATATGCTCAAGTCAGGGGCGGAGCGATCGGGGTCTTGAGTAAGAAAATTCTTTTGCATTGACATCATATTCGGATGTACTTCAAAAGTTTGGTGAGAGAAAGAACTGATAATCTTTCACCGCCACACTCCTAACCGTTTCCCCAGGGGTCCTGGGTCCACCCTTTGATTGAGATGGTACATAAAGATAATTTTGTCTGATCTCTGTCATTATTTATCGTATTTTTTTAAAACGATATTTCTGCCACATTTTGAGAACTTTATTTGAAAGTTTTCAAAATGTGGCAGAAATATTTTTTTTTAATTACTAAACCATGCTAAATAATGACAGAGATTAGACAAAGTTATTTTTATGTACCATCTCAATCAGGGGTGGACCCAGAACCCCTGGGGAGACGGTTAGAAGTGTTGCATTGACGGCGGAGGGGGAGCGACTAAAATGGGGTGCCTGATGATTGAAGGTTCCTTATAACTCCAGTAAAATTCAGACAAAATCTCTGAATTATTGTAAAAAAGAAAATATACAAAATACATTTTCAGGGTAACTCTTACAGCCATTACGTTATTCTAAGATTAATGCTACTTCTAAAATTTATTAGAGCGAATATGTACCGTAAATACGCGCGTAATTTTCGCCCTCGCATAATTTTCGCATCCCAATTTTGAAGGGCATTTTCTGTATATTTTATTTTCCTCGCGTAATTTGCGCACGCGGAAACTTTTTGTGAAACAGCATTTTTTCAGGAATCAATTATGGTAGCTAATGAACAATTGGCAACGCAGCAAAGCCATTGTTGCATTCCATTGAGCCCTGTCAACAAAACAAAACACCCCCTCCACTTTCCCCACCCCTCGTCTGCTGTGCGAAAGAGCTTGTTTCGCGCGTCTTATCTTTTCCTCATCCCACTTCCAGTTACAAGCTAGTAATTTTTTTCCCCGCATAATTTACGCACCCTTGTTTGAAAACAACTTTTTTCGTCTAAAAAAGTGCGAAAATTACGCGAGTAAATACGGTATTTGAATAACAAAACCTCTTTCATAAGTTTTTCAAAGTATCAAGTTTGAAAAGAACGAAGTTTGTCTTCCATTGTTATCTCATTCCTCAAAGATACCGGTGATAAAGTAATTGGCTGGAAATCAATCGGCCGTTTCTTACATCAATTTATAAAGAAGATGAGTGCCAATGTTACATATGCCAGTTCAGTATTTTTAAAAAAAGCCACCCAACGTCTTGCAACCATGCGTAGCGCATTTTAATACTTACACTTGAAATAAAAATACAACTGAATAAAGACGATTGACTTTGCCTTTGAATTTCATATGTGAATAACAATATAGGACTTTTCAGATAGAGGACAGGGAGGAGCAGGTTTTATTAAATAAGACCGTACATCTGATATGTTTGAACTATAGGCAACTTGTGGTTACGGGCTAAACTCAGTCCTCTGAAGTCAATCGATAAATACCTTTAAGATGTTCAACAGAATAACGTATCAGCATTATTATATACTATAGACACAAATATAACACTAGGCTCCCAAGTTTCAAAATTATATTGTGTGTGAAAACAGTTAGTAGATTTAATTCTTTGTGACCTGATAGCAAAAACCTGAGAGAAATTCAGAGTTAGTCCAGAGGTAATTTCTTTCCTCATAAATAAAATTTATTGTGTGCTGAAGCAATGATACTTACTCTTACACTACCCATACGCTGATGTTTTATCAATACTTTTATTCGAACTCTACCAAAGGGCTGGATTTCTATAATGATCCTAAAACAAGGGTGCACTGAACCAAATTGTACAAATCAATCCCTAAAGGCAAGCTATCCAATCCCATAAATCTTTAAAAAATGAAGGAAAAATTTCTTCACCTCCTTTCCCTCCAAAGATTTCACATTTCTCGAACAAAAAAATGAAATTTCTTTATTTTAACGTCCCATGATTATGTTGTTTATGCTAGAGGAGACAGATGATTAATGAAAGTGAAAGATTGTAAAATTAAATTTTGTTCTCTCAATGGGAATCAAACCCAGAACCACATACAATGAAAGCACATGCGCTAGCCAATAGACCAGCGGAAAAGACTTTCACAGTTCTCGAGAGGAAACGTTTCGAGATTCCTCCCTGGCTAAAACTCGAAAGAATAATTTATTTGTCAATCGATAAACATACACTTAAACAGCAGCATCATGAGCCTTAACCTTAACTTGATTTAGACTTACAGTTAGAAGATATTGCGCAAAACTCTAAGCTATCAACCCAAAATTAATCTTTTAGTCACATACATTGTCATTCCTGCGTTTTACAGGCTGCTACTGTTTTATAATGAAATCGAATAAAAAATAATCAATTTTTATACAATCTGTTTAATACACGGTAGAAGCTCACTCAATTGTCAACTGTGCTATGTTGTTCTTAAATTGGCAATTTCCATTCATATCACTATTCACAATACATTGCATTACTTCAGAAATGGTTCACTACAATACATACATAAGTTACGGCGTTTTTTATTAAGCGTAAAGAGATTAGACTATGCATAACATCTAAACTGCAACTTTAAAAAACCGTTGGATACACTGCAAAGTGAAACTCTCCGCTCCCCTGTCCCACCGCGCTTGCCAAGAAACTGATGTAAACACAACAGCAGCGCCATCCTCCCAAAACCGCACAGCTATCCTGGTCAGGTTATATAACGAATTAAATGATCGCATTTTTCTGATGCACTGGACTACATTGTGCAGTACATTATATTATTACTAGAATATCTAAAATACTCAATGATAAAACTTGAAATATAGTTCAAATCACTTTATTCTAGGTTCAAATGCGAGAAAGAAAAATATTATAATTACTTTTCATTAGCTAATATTTATTTTAAAGTGTTACACCGTCTTGTAAGGAAGATTCATTATATCTACATAAAATGCTATAAAGGCGCATACTTTTATCCCATTGAGAAATTTTCGTTGGGAGGAGTTCAAGGTTTGGAAAGGGGCAATAATACAAGACATTATGTTTATGTAGTATCACACGGATGTTACTCTACAGTTGAAAAAAATAAAGAAGTAATTTTTAGATACTGACACCTATATTCTCACGGTGACTTCAACTTTCGCCTATTCAAGATTCGCCTAATAACCCCAGGCAATGAAATTTACAGATTTAACTCAAGAGGGTGTGTAGGCGAATCTTGAATTCAAGATTCGCCTTTCAAGATTTGCCTAATGTGAAATTATGTTGGTAGTACCGTCAAGAAGTGACTTAAAAATTTGCATATAAATTTAAAAAATGTACATTTAAAAGGCACATATTTTAAAAGTATAAGCAGAATTACAGTATATGACTAGACCAATGTTTCTCAAACTGTGGGTCGCGGAATGTTTCTTTGGTAGGTCGCGGAAAGTTTTCCTTTTAATTGTAAAAATTTTATTTTGATGCAGAAACTTACGTTGTAAAGTAAGTACTATTCAGGAAGTGAAAATTGAAAGCGCTTGTTAATGAGGTGAAGAGTAAGTGGTTATTCAGAGCCCTGCCCTGTTGTGCAATCAGTAGAGATGTTGGGTTAGGATGGAAACAGAATGAGTGAGTCAAAATCTGTCACGGGGTATGACAGAATATGACTGATATTATATGTTTTAAATCGAAATATGAAAATGTTAGATGAAGTTACAGAATTACTACAGAAAACTTAAGCACAATTACGGTATATGAACAGATAGTATATGTACGCTTGACATCTAGCTGTGACAATATTACACGAAGTTACAAAATGTCTTACAGAAAACAAAACATAAAATGAAGTGATAGAAATTATACTAAAGTTTGCATAAATCATAAAATAAATAAAACACCAAGAATCACTAGTCACACATAAATGAAATGTAGTGAGACATTGTAGCATCAAAGTGCTGTATTATGATTATTTCTTGTGATCCAACCTTTCTTTTGAATTCTACAATACTTCGATAAAGGCGTCACCACCTTGTTTTCTTTGATTAAGCGACGTGTCTCATCTGGAGTTGATACATTGTCATTTCATTTTCTGCTTGCTCCTGTTTCAAAAGATCTACAAATCTCTATATATTCAAGCCGCCGCCGTTTATAGAACAACCATGTTTTCCTTGATTTCTTACCTTAAGTTCAATTATACAGTGTTCGAGCTTCCTTATAACAAAATATTTTGTAAACAAAATTTCCTTTGTTTCATATATGCCATCTCTGTAGGTTAGGTAGATATAAAATTACAAATGACAGGCTTGTGCCGTTTAATCTTGTTATTTGTTTCTTTCAAGTGTATTTTTCTGATTGCTTTAACTGATTCACAAAGAAGGCAAATTTAATCAACTAGCCAAAATGTTTAAATACATGAAAATACATAGGGAAATATGGATGATGTGATACTGTTTTACGTGAATTTTTTAGGAAGAGACACGACTTTGTCTGTTCCAGAAAGAGAAGGAAACTTGCTAGAAACTACTCGAGAAATAGACAGTTAATTGGACGGTGTTATGCATCAATTGACCAAGTGTCAAAACACGGTTCTGACAAGGGAAGAGAGGGAGATTATATATTGAAGTGGTAGATGACTTATACACCAATCGAAAGCACTAATGACACCTCTTACGAAACTGTAATAAAAAAATTCCAAATGCATATACTGTTTGAGTTATATGAATATAAAGGGTCCAGAAAATCCGTTTCCACTCCTAGATCGCAAACGGTGAACCAGATGCCAAAACAGGAAATCACGTTATTGATAATTTTAAAAGTACGAGATATCAAAGCAAAAGGTAATGTCCAAGGGCCAACCGCAGGGTCCCAGTCGGGGTCCAGCTCAAAAATTGCAAATGGTAAGGGGTCTAGAAGCATATCGTTGGAAACCTGTTGGAAAATGGAAGAAGATGGAACAAGCCTCGACTCTCTAGAATTATCCTGTGCAAAATTTCGACTGGTCAAAGGGTCAGCAAAAATGTCATTGTAAAGTCTATAGCAACCTAAAAAAAAAAGAAAAAAAAACGGTGAGACAGATGTCAAAACAGGAAAACGTGTTACCATTTCAAAAGTACAGTGAGTGGAAGTAAAAATATTTGTCCCAGGGTCCCAGGTGGAGCCCTTCTCAAAATTTTCAAATGGCAAGGGAGGTTAAGTAGAATATCGTTGGAAATCTGTTGGGAAATGAAAGAAGACGGAACAAGTCTTGTTTCTCTGAAACTATCTTGTGCAAAATAGTAGCTGGTTAAAATACACCGCATTTCGATTCTCCAAGCACATTCGCTTTCCATTTAGCAATCGGTACTTGTCATTGTGACACGATTGCACGTATTCGCTGTTCCTGGTGCAAGAATTTTTTTTGTTTGAATCATTTTATACTTGATAATCCAGACAACGAGCATAAGTACCACTATTGTACATTATATGTTAGCTAGTCAGTTCTATACTCAAATAAATCAAATGTTATTTCTTTTCTTTTCTTTATTTCTTAATTTTCTTTTCTTTTATTTATTTATTTATTTAGATATTACTGGGCTCAAAGAGCAGAATCTCACAGTAGGGGCATTTCCTTTCTTTCCGTTGAATAAGAATTGAAGTGAAAACAAAGTAAAACCCGACTACAGAAGGAAGAACTAAAATGCAAGATGGTTGCACAGTGTTATTGTAGAGCGCCCACACTTGTTCCATCTGCTTTCATTTTAGAACAGATTTCAAACGATATCCTTCTTGAGCCCCCTTGCCATTTGACAATTTTGAGTAGGACCCCGTCTGGGATCCTATGGAGGACCTGGGACAAATATTTTTACTTTCAATCACTGTACTTTTGAAATTGATTGGGGATCGGAGGAGAAAAGGAAGAATGCTACCCAATTACTTGTTTGGACATACCGCAGAGCTTCTGCAAATTCTTTTCTGAAGCTGGTATATTGTAAATGTAAAACCCTCATGCCCTTAGTTCAACTGTTCTTGTTCGAGATTGTTTTAGTCAGACGTGTGCATTAATTGTAGGGAAGTCATATTTTGGAAATCAAATAACAAGATAAAAATGACATGTTGGCGTTATCTTAGTGTTGAACCACCCTCGAATTATACATAACTTTTATGAATTTTTCGAAGTTCCTTCTTTCTTATTCTTTTTAGTTTTTCAGTGCAATAGATACCTTTCCTGTTCTGAAAGAAGCAGAGTTTATTATATGAAACCTAAAATATTAAAACATAAAAGCTCTCCCTTTTTCATCTGAAGCAGCAGTGGGTCTCATCACGGCGAACTCTACTGAAGGCGGGAACCTTGGTAGAGGGAGGTGTGACGTCACCGGTCCTTCTTGGAGACGGTCGAGCAGCATAAGTCACGCGGGCAGGCATCAGATCGGGTATCGGGAAAACATTAATGGAACTAGAAAGATGGGTTATTTTACAATTGGACGAAATGTGTGTTCATGAAGGAATAGACTACAGGTTTGGAAAAATAACTGGTTTTGCTCAGAATCATGATGATCTTACAGAAGCTAAGACTGTTTTAACTTAATTAGTATCTTCTACATTCTCTTACTTTGAACATGTAGTCTCTTTACATCCAGTAAAAACAATCACAGGGTCACAAATGGCCGATATTACTAAACGAGTTATAGATATGTTAGAAGAATATAATTTTAAAGTGTTATGTGCTATATCTGACAATAACAAAATCAATCAGAATATTGTAATGGAAGAAAGGACAGCAAAGCGAAGAATGAATTAATTATGTAAACGAAATAAGAATTTTGAGTAAATTTAAATATGTTAAACTTGAAATGTTAATGTTATGAATAACATGCAAATAACTAGCAAAGTCGGTAGAGCTTTAAATTAAATTGTCGGTAGAGCAAAATATGTAATTTATAATGATAAAGTGATCACACTGAACAAAATGAATATAATTTAGGTAAGCTTTTCAAATCAAAGGCGAGACTCTACTTTTCAGGTCTATGTGTTTCTCCAGGTAATTGGGAGCTAAAACTAATCCTCACTCACACAACAACATCTGGTTGTTGTGGCACCGCATTGTACCGGACATTGACAACTCCAGGACAGCTGAAAGGAAAACATGATAATATCACACTTACTACATACCTTGTAAGACTTCTTGTGGAGAATGATGAGCACACGGACGCCATTTGATAGACTTATTAAGGTGTAGAAACACACGCAAAACACTATACACATTGAATTTACAACAATGAAGAAAAATATTAATTTTCGAACTTTTTAGATCTGTTTCGCCGAAATGTTTATTTCTTTTTTAAGGCCTGATTTTTTATATTAAAAGTCCGTGCACGATTCGATGCATCTCCCGTGGTCCTCTTCTTGTCCTGAGTGTCTCCTTGTCTTCCTTCTGATTTTTGGGCGTTGGCCCCGCTATCTTCCCATTTAGCGGAACGTAGGTCCAACGGAGGCCATGTTCATCTTCCCATTGAACATGATATTACTCAGCTACCCTCCTGGTTCGCCGTCAATTGTATATTCAGGGAACAATTTACGATTCCCTGTATCTTGTGCCTGCAGCGGAACGAGTTCTAGGGACGGGTTGTTTCGCCTAACCTAACGCGATCCAGCCAGTTAGGTGGCTATTGAACGACTAACTAACTTCATCACCCTAATAGTAAAGGGAAGGTGACACTGCATCTACTATAGAGTTCAGAGTACCAACTTGTTATTTCCTGCTCATATTTAACAATTTCCGCAAGCCACTATCCTGTACTTTTTGCACACCGTTGCGAGTTTTGCTTCGCAGAATTACCAACGAAAGTTTATATACATATTTCTGCGCTGAACATGATAAATGAGATAAGTATTTTATGTTTGGCTATAGTTTATATATACAAGACGTTCGCGCACATCACTAATATAAATGCACATTAATACAAAATTCAATGTTCGTAACTAGCGCTGATTATTCCTACATAAGCTGTACAATCAAAGTCGATATTTTCATAGTCTCCAAGATCACGTTGAGAGTCCAAATACTCTCACAATCCAACACTATCCTTTTAAGAGCACGAAGAGTGCACCGTCCGCTATCATAACAGAACACGAATTGCCTCTGTATGAGAACATGAAGAGTGATCCTTCAGCTACGACAACAAGACACGAATTGCGTTGCTTCCCCCCGACTCCTTGTTTTTAACAAACCCACCTTCTATTCAAAAGGCTGGGCTCGCTTTTTAGCTTTTGCGAATCTTATGACGGGGGTGAAGCGGGGAAACAGAGGGTTGCCTCCACAGCTCATTGTCCCCTCTGACCTTAATTCATACTTTCACTGCTTCTCATCGTGATTATTTAAAATTTCTGATTGATAATCGCAAACTGATGTTTACACTGTATAGTTGAAATGTCGAGCTTTTAAATGATACGTAGCACTGTACTAAAATATAAATCAATGTGTAATTTAAGGTTTTTACACAAAAATGATCTACTTCTTGGATGAGAGAACCCCTTGCTTTTATGCACTCCCCACAGTGCTGCCATCTAGCGTGATTTCTCTGAGACAGTTCACCTGTGTGAGGGGTTGCTATAGTGAAGTTTTCACATTTTCGTTGTTTTTGGCTAATCGAAGTGTTTGTCAACACACAACACAATAAAATAAACATTTATATACATTAAGACAGCTGCCCTGAGCATATGACATGCTGTCATATCCTAAAAACATAAAAATTATACATTTTCTCAATTGTAGGTGCTGTTTTTCTCCCCAGGACGTCGACTGCCATGACAACGATGTTGTCGCTCTTACATCTATCATGCATTCCCTTTAGGTATAACTGCAGGACTTGTCGTCCTGAACTGAGATAAGCCTTTCTTTATACTATAATAAAATAATATCATACAGCTACTAACCTATCTTATATTCTACAATAACGAAACATCACGAAAATCTTTACAATAATGAAAGAATCACTTGTGGAAGTAAAATTATCTACAGGGGTGAAGGATTCTATATGGAATGCTCATTTCCTCGTTTTTACTTCGGTGAGGTGGGGGAGCTGCAAAATGGGAGGCTGGAGTCGAGCTGGCCGAATTTTCGTTGGAAGTGACTCTTCATACTAAGAAGGTGTGATTTCTGGTCAACTCCTCAAATTTTCACGCCTCTTTGCAATAGAAATCTCACATGTACCTACGAACTCCAGCGAGCAATTTTAACAATGGCTGCTGTCGTCTCGGTGTCTCCAGATGTAACCGTCTCCGACCATAGTATTATTTTCATCCCTATCTTTTGTAGGTTTATGAATACTGAAGTTTCAGCCATGTTCTCTTCTTTATGGAAAATAGAGTTAGCAACTATGCACCAGCTGCTTCTAACTCCTGGGTATTCTTTACCCTCAGACAAAGAATCTCCCAACTTTTTTTTTTCTCTGTGCTGGGTTCATGCGACCTACTTTCCAGCTTCCTATGATTTCCCAAAGTATTGCCTTCTTCTCACATTTTATTTCAAATCGATATGTTTAATTAATATTCTGCCTTGTTTTAATCCTTCCATGACACTGACATAACACACACACACACACATAATAATAATAATAATAATAATAATAATAATAATAATAAACACAAAAATGAAATAGCCTATACACAATTACTTCAACAACTAATCCTTTACTTATCCTATACTAGATGCAAATGATTATATGAGAAATATACGTTTAATATGTTAATTAGGCACAAAATAATTATATGTATAACATGATTTAAATGGATTTGCATACGGTGCTGTATGTACATTACATTATTCCCCTCCGAAGGGATATGCAAGGTTATTCCGCTAACCCTTGCATGTTCCTACATCTGTATTGAAAATTATTACATCATAATCAAAACACAATAATATTAAAATCAACAATTGCAAACACAAGTACAAATAAACAAACACTAATATCTTAAGCAAAATTAATTGAAATCATGAATAAATATTCAAAACTAATAAAAATCCAAAGAAATGAAAACATGTATAGATATAAAAACATCACACTCTTAACCTACAAAACAATCATGCTATGTAACTGTATACAAAATTTCCATATGTTTTGTTACCCCAGCTGCTAGAAGCGAGGTACAAAAACGAAAACAGGTTTTCTAGCTCTACGATGTTTTCTTCTTTCTTTCTTTCAAGCAGGAACGTCAGCACCCTGCTGAGGGGTGTTTTCCCGTTCCATGAACCGCTTGAGATGGAAGCCGTTTCTTTTCTTCATCTTCTTTTGTCTGAGACTTGCAAAATGCGCATACTTGAATATCCTGGGCCTGTGTGAGTATAATCCTTCTTCTTTATCATCTATTTAACTTGAGACAGTAATGCGGGTAATATGCTAGACTTTTACTTCTTCAAAACAAATGTTATCTCTTCTCGTGCATCCAATATCCATGTGCCCATCCATCCTTTTTCGGAATGAGTACTAGTGGACTCGTATATGATGTGGAGAACATTTTTACGATTCCCCAAGCTAACCATCGATTTATGGTGTTGGTCACCTGGTTCTTGTATCTTAGTGCATAGGGATACATTCTTGCTTGTAGGGGTCGGTCGTTTGTGACCTCTATGGTGTATTGATAATTCTGTCTACACACGGGCTTCTCATCAAAAATCTCTCTGTGTTTATAGAGAACGTTATAAAATTGTTGTTTCTCATCCCTACTTAAATCGGTGTACTTTTCGACATGTTCCTTGATCTCTGCTGGTGTAGCCTGGGTTCGAACTTTTGTCCAATCATGTGGCGAGTACACGACATTTGCCAGTTCAGCGGTGGTTGGGAATTTACCATCATCCGACCGGGTGCGCAGTGTTGCCAATTCCTTACCACGGCATCCTCCTGCATCAAACAACTGTGGCTGAACATTCGTATGGGGTCCTCTACTTGACATGCACATACTACTTACATTGGAACTATCACCAATCAACTCTCTAACATCGTCGTCGAGCTCCCAGGATAATTTTCTTATGATCAGATCGTCTTCCTTGATCTCAATGTCGCGTAAAGAAACCTCTATTGAATAGGGACGGTTAAGTTACAACACGCTCTGATCATAATTCAGGACTTCTCTACTCTCAACGAAAAACTGAGATCCCAAAATCAGTTCTCTATTTAGCCTTTTAACAATGATTCCTACGGTGTAATACATTTTCCCTTCTACTTAAATTTCCAACATGGCTTGTCCAATAAGAGACGCAACGGTCCTCCCGAAAGCGTAACTGACCCTAATATTAGTGGATTTTATGAGTGCTGGAGAAAGTTCTCGCTTACTAACGCGTTCCCACAGCTGTTCCGAGAATGCGCTCACTGTAACGCCGCTGTCAGGAAGCGCTAAAATTTTTTCCCCAAAGAGAACTACCTCGACTTCCGGAAGTGTAATAATATTATTGGTCGGAAGTTTTTGTACACTAGAGTCTAGTAAATTACGAAAAATCGCGTTCGTCTCTTCAAAATTTTTCTTATCTAATTTCTTTTCCACTTCTTAAAATCAAACAAATCTCTTGTTGACGAACGACGATTGCAGCACTGGCAAATTGTTGCTTTTCAATGATTTCCACAGATTTACTACATTGACTTTCCTTCTCTAAAATTTCAATTTCCTTCACTAGCGTCTCGCAGTCTACTACATGAGATGAGCATTTCTCGTTTTCATTATTACGCATGTATTCAGGCGTAATAATCGCAGGCGTTTTCAGATTATTCAGTATGCTCTCCGTATTTCCGCCTTCCTGAGCACGTGCAAGACGTCCTCAGTTTCGCACGCTGGTAGGGTTCTTCGGCCGTGAACGATTTCGAGACTGAGGCTGTCTCGACGGTCCTGCCCTCTGCTCTTGCACATTTATCTCGTTAATTTCTTGCGTGTACTCGTTTCCACTCTCGTGTCCAGAGTTCCTTCCTCTACCTCGACCACGCCTATTCCTATTCATCCCTCTTGGTGCCGCGCTCTCCAGCCACGACTGCCTTGTTGCCAATTTTCGTCGTTATTGTGGCTCCTATTCTGGTGGTTTTGGCTGGCTCCCCTATCTCTCTGATCATAAGGACCCCTATTTTGGTGCGCCCTTCTGCGTATCCTGGAGGGTTTACTCTGCCTATTATTTCTCTGAGAAGGGGGTGACTGCTATCTAACTCCTTCCTGCGCCTCTAGCATGTTATCCCCCTCCTACCACCATTATTGCTACTCTGGGGTTGGTAAGTACTTTGCAGTTCCACAACAATTCCCAATAGCTATTCGATGGTGCGAGGCTTCGACGAAACGATACATCGAGATATCGAGAACGGCAATTGTCTCGGAAGCACACGCAGTAGTACCTGTTGCGGCAGTGGCGGGTCGAGAATACTGTTATTGTGTAACAGTTCCAGCAGATATTCCGTGGGCTTCTTGTTTCTTCTCGGCTCGAGTCTCGAAGTCAGAATCGATTCTCGTAGGTTTGCCAGCTTCTCTTCATTGAGATAGGTTGCCCGGAAGTGATTCAATGACTCCTGATAACTTTTGCACTTAATTGAGGTTACCTGGAACCATTGCCTGGATATCCCCTTGAAGCTGCGAGCACAGAAGGCTAACCTTCAGTCCTCAGGCACGCCAGTCAGTTCAAAATATCTTTCCAACTCCTGAAGGAAGTTGTGAGCTTGCATCTCATTCTCAGTACCATTGAAAGTGGTCAGTGTAAGGTCGCGATGCAGTAAACCTAGTGCGAACACCAATTGACAAGTTTGAGGTCCATTCTGCAGTTGGAGAGACGAGTGTTCTGTATGGTTGTCTCGTCTCGAATTCTCAGGGGTCTGTCTCGACGGACCTGTAACCGGAGATTCCGCTCTGTTATTTGAGACGGATGCAGATGTGTTCACTTCGGTTGTACGGTCTCGAACCGTTTCTCTCAGCGATTCGAGCTCTCGTTCCAGCTTGGAACAAACGTTGCTAACATTCTCCTGAATTTCCTGAATTCCATCTCGGCATTCACTTCGCATTCTTCGAGCTGTTGTTCTTGCCCGAATTCTTGTCGTGCCCGAATCAATTGCTCTCTCCAACTGATCTCTAGTTGTCTGAGGTTGTTTTGTAACTGTCCTACAGTTCCCTGTACGTTGTCGATACGCCCTACTAAGTCCCTTACACTTTCGCCGACACCTTCCACTTGTGTCGTTACATCTGTCATGTGGTCTCAAACTCTTTCAATCTTACCGCGTAGGTGACCCACTTCTCGGTCTACCTTGGCCAAATCCACCCCAAGAGCTTCGGGTACCTCTTCGACCCTATTTCCTGAGCTGATCTCAAGTTGGCGAACTCGCACCTCTGTTTCCCGGATCAAATTCTTGAGCTCTTCGCACGTCACCGCTAACTTCTCATTTAGAGACTCTGCAGTCGGGTCTAAACGTGCGTTTAATTCCTGGACGCTGCTGGTAAGCTCCTGTCGAACGCTAACCGTTATTTCGCACTCTGCAGTCTCTAATCGCTCTACCAATCTCTGACTTGACTCTTC
This sequence comes from Thermobia domestica, assembly GCF_964235325.1. Classification (NCBI taxonomy): domain Eukaryota; kingdom Metazoa; phylum Arthropoda; class Insecta; order Zygentoma; family Lepismatidae; genus Thermobia; species Thermobia domestica. The sequence goes on from NC_137458.1 coordinate 218,643,768, forward strand.
TTGTTTTCTCTCTATCTGTTCTGCTAATTTCTCCTGTTTGCGGGACATTTCCTGAAGGGATTTTTCCTGCCTGTCCGACATTTCCCTCAACATTGAGAATAACGACGAGAGGGCGGGGTTAGTCATATTGCGCACGAGCCGAGCCGAGGTTCCCGAAACTGGTTCATCGGTACTCTCTCTCTCTGCTTCGCTAGCTGCAGAGTTGCCAGCGTTTACGTCTGACACCTGTTCTTCCCCCACAGGCGTGTCCTGCCTAACGGTTTCATTGTCATTATTTCCTAACTCGCACATTTCATTAAAATTGATGCTGTTGAAGCACAGAAAGTTGATCAGTTGGCACTGCTATATGTTCGTGGATACGCGACATTTAAACTTCAACAGCATCAATACAAGATTAACTTGCAAACAGTGTTCAGAGTTTGTTGTTAAAGAAGAACTAAACGACGGATACTTTGAAAACATCAACCGAGGAGGATTATCAGTTCCATCCAATTTTCTTCTAAGTGTTGGAAAAATTGTTTCCAAGATAATGAGGTCGCTTGTGTCCCAAAACTATGAACATTCCTTACTTCAAACTTGTGAGAAGCAACACAAACTATTATGTACTTTAATAGTTAAGAGCAGGTCCGAAAACAGCCACAGAGGTTTGAGGGGGAGGGCCAAGTTATTAAAATACTCTTATAAATGTCTGAATTAGGTGTGTGTGTTTTGTATTAATAATAGAAATTTGTATTGAGGTCTGGAGAGGCCATGGAAAGTCTAGGGGGGCAAACCCTCTAGCCCCCTCTGGTTGCGGGCCTGGTTAAGAGAATTAGTGCAGACGTGGTTACTAGCGCAATTTTTGCAGATAAATGTAGTGTTTGTAGTTGTGAAGTGAGCAAAATTCCAAGTGAAGTTATTAGTGTTTTGAACAACATCTTACTATCCAACTACAAGAAAAAATTCAATGACTTTTTGTCAGTGAAGGCAGGAGACCGAACAAGGAAGCTGAAAACACTCGAATAAATCTGAAAAGGACGTAAATGGTTTTTATTTTATTATGGTTAAATAATTTGTTAATGTTTTCAAAGCGTTATTTCTGTGTTACAAAGTGTAAAACAGTAAACTACAAATAATAGAATCATAGCACCAGTCTATACTCTTCTCTACAACAAAATATCAACAAGAAATATATACAGAGTGAATCAAAAGTCTGGACACGGTTAAATAAGTCGAGAACTGAACTTCGGAGCGAAAAACCAAAAAACACGTGTTTAGTAATATTAAAAAAACTATCTGATGAAATCAAACTCAACCCTCTAGACCCACCCCCTGGGGGCTGGGGTGGGGTCAGCTTTGAAATTTCAAATAGAAACCCCAATTTTTGATTGCAGATTTGGATTCTACGGATCAAACTATGTAACGTTTCATCAACACTTTTCCGTCGATGCATAATAAGGCGCAGTAATCGGGGAAAATAAACGGCTCCTAAATACTCTCATTTCGTTCATGAGCTTGGTTGTATTTCCGACCTCTGTTCTCGTTCAGTGTCTCTGGTTCACTTCTCTGTTCCTTCTCGTCAGTGGATAGAAGCACACTACACACAGACAGAAGACAGAGAAAGGCACACCTTCTTCATTGGGGCTTCGGGCAGTATCAGTGTTCAAAAGCGGCGAGTAGAGGACAAAAAATAAAACAATTAAAAGTAAAAGGAAAATTAAAGAAAAGTATAGCTATTCAAGTATCTGCTTATTGCACTATGGTGTTTGTTGACTTCTGTGCCTGAGATGAAAATGTATTGATATAACTGTTTTCTAATTGCTAAAATATCACATTAGGGTGAATTATACCATTCTCTGATAAAGATAAATAATCGGAATGATCCAACCTTGTCGCGGTAGTAGATCTCATCTTACACAAAATGGGCCCGGTGGCTCAGTGGTAAAGCGTTCACCTCTGGTGCTAGGGATCCCGGGTTCGATCCCAGCCCCCGCCAAGTGAACTTTGTGGTGGACAAACACCGTGTGCGTGGGTTTTCGCGGAGTTCTCCCGTTTCTTCATTCCACCATTTCATTCATTACTCATCATCACCGTCTCCTTTAGCCTAACCGGCATAAGCGTGGGACGTAAAACTCAAAGATTTCATTTCATTTCATTTCATTTTCATTTCATCTTACACAAAATAACACATGACCACTGCGACCAGTGTTATTTTATCTGACGATTAAAAGGTATCAGGATAGTACAGAATTGGCCCTATAACGTGCACATGTTCGAATGGTATGAAATTTTCAAAAATAGCCTGTAACTGTCAAGCTAATTTATGTTTGAAATAACGGGTGAAACAAAAGTTTGGCCACGGTAGAGTAAAAGGAGAAATACACTTCTGATTTAAAAAGCGCAAAAAAACATATTTAATATGTTTCAAGAAGCTATCCGATGATATCAAACGCAACACTCTACCCCCACTTTCTGGAAAGGAGTAGGGGTCATTGATTTTTCAAATGGAAACTCCTATGTTTTATTGAAGATTTGGAGACTATATCCCAAATAATATAAGGTATAATCAAAACATTTTCGTCGATGTGTGATATCGCGCTGTAATAGGCGAAATTAGATGCTCCCCTCTTCGTTCATGAGCTTGATATTAGCTCCGACCATCTGTACACGGTGCAGTATTTTGAGAAATATGCGTCGTATCAACAAAGTTATTCAATGGTACCAAGCACGATACCGCACCCTACCGCTAGGTGAGGTTAGCTGAAACATTTGAAATGGAAGCTTTTATTTCTTATTGCAGAGTCGGATTCTGCGCACAAACCTGTATAGGATTTAGTCGAAACATCGTTGTCGCTGTGTGACGTGGCGCTATAATGGCGAAATCAGGAGAACTTCCTATATGAACTTTAATTTGCTTCAATGCTGTGGACATGGTGAAATAAGTATACATGGGATCAAAAAACAAAAGAAAATGTAAGACTATTGGGTTTGTTAGGATGTTTATCATTCCTTTTCCGCAGTGGGACGCGAAAGACGGGACCTACAGTTGAAAGTGGGATCCAAACTTCTATTAGGTTTTGGAACCGAGACGTTCCCCATGAACAATTGCCGACGAAGTTCGTCCGACCGTCGTCGGTTATTGGGTGGCAGCAGCGAAAAGAGTGAGCTAGTGCTGGTTCAAAGGCGTCTGCCTATTTGTCGGCTTGGAAGCGGACACCGTGACGGCCCCGCCGCTGTTCAGGAACGGCAGCTATGAGACAGACGGTTGTCTTCGGTCCAGCAGTGGCACGACGTTATCCCCCGAAGCGATGGCATCATGAAGATTTTCGCCATTGTTTCGCCTGACTTTTGTGAGTAGTCTCACGAGACTGCTCGCGGTCTCGCATAGTTTTAGATGGGTGAAATTATTATGGAATTCTTTCTTTTCTTCTTCTTCTTCTTCTTCTTCTTCTTCTTCTTCTTATTATTATTATTATTATTATTATTATTATTATTATTATTATTATTATTATTATTATTACAGTACAGGGGGAGTCAAAAGTCCTTGGACACCTGCATAAGTTTGAAAATCGACGGGAAAAGTAAAAAGTGATGGAAACAGAGGTTTGATGAGGGTCCGCAACTTTTAGAGTGTATGTCATTCATGGCCGCCATCTTAAAATCCGCCATTTTGGATTCAAGTCACTTTTTTAAATGCGAAGGGGTGTATGACACATCAAAGAACACTAGCTTGAGCTCAGGAATTTAGTGGTGTAATTTTTTTCTATCTTGTACAGTTTAGAAGTTAATGTTCAAAGGTGGGAAATTACCTTGATACTGACCCAGTTCTGAGGTCTGACACGTGAACAGAATATCAAAATCATCCTTATATCAGGGGAACGCAGCTACCGAACAATAGCAGCAAACTACAACAGACGGCACCCAGACAGAGAACCGGTATCGAACAGCACGGTGGCTCACGTGATTACCAAATTTCGGGAGACGGGCTTTGTTCAAGATAGGGCACGTAGTGTGCGACCAAGGACTGACACCAATGAGGAAATTACAACGGCGGTTGTTGCGTCGTTTGTGAGAAATCCTAAACGAAGTACCCGTCGTGTGTCCCTAGCATGTGCAATAAACCAATCCTCCGCTGTCCGGATATTGCACGCCAATCAGTGGCATCCTTACAAGCTGCACATGCAACATAAACTGAACGATGACCCTGATCGCCGGTTGGAGTTCTGCATGTGGGCTAGTGAACAATACGAACTGGATCCTGCGTTTGCCAAGGGCATATTTCACTTTGAACGGGGAGGTTAATCGACATAATTGTCGATACTGGTGTGACGCAAATCCGAACTGGGTTGACCCGAGTCGAGAACATAGTCCAGCGAAGGTGATGGTGTGGTGTGGCATACGGGACAACCGCAACATTGGGCCATTTTTCATTTACAACACCTTAACTGCACCACAGTATCTGATGCTGATGCTGGACCTTGGGTTCCCTGCCACACTGAACGCTGACGGCGTTTTCCCATCTTATTTTCAGCACGATGGAGCCCCTCCACACTATGGACTTGGTCCGTGAACGGTTGGATGAACAACTGCCAGGGAAGTGGATTGGTCGCCGTGGTCCCGTGGAGTGGCCGTCCAGATCCCCTGACTTATCCCCCCTTGATTTTTATCTATGGGGACATCTTAAGCAGATAGTGTATGCTGAGACAATCCGTGATTTGAGACACCTGGAGGAACGCATCCAACAAGCCTGTGACCAAATTTCAAGAGACATTCTCCTCCGTGTGCAGTCAGAGTGGTTGCGGCGACTACATATGTGCATTGCACGGGATGGGCAACACGTAGAACATGTGTTGTAGCATTCCGTATCAAGGCAATTTCCCACCTTTGAACATTATAACTTCTAACTGTACAAGATAGAAAAAACAAATTACACCACTAAATTTCTGAGCTCAAGCTAGTGTTATTTGATGTGTCATACACCCGCTTCCCATTTAAAAAAAATGACTTGAATCCAAAATGGCGGATTTCAAGATGGTGGCCATGAATGACATACACTCCAAAAGTTGCGGACCCTCATCTAACCTCTGTTCCCATCACTTTGTACTTTTCCCGTCGATTTTCAAACTTATGCAGGTGTCCAAGGAATTTTGACACACCCTGTATATTATATTATTATCTGCTAGTAGTAGTAGTAGTAGTAGTATCAGTAGTAGTAATAGGAATTGTAGCATTAGTTGTAGTAGTAGTAATAGTAGTAGTACTAATAGCAGTAGTAGTGGTAGTAGTAGTAGTCTGTAAAGGGTAGTAGTCTGTAGTAGTATTTTTTCTTTTTATTTTAAATCCTTTCATCGTTTAATTTTTAAATGTCTATAATGTGTCATCAACAAATTGATATCATCGGACCCTAGAAAAGATTTGATTCTGTCGTTCCGATATAATTTCAAAACTAAAGGAGTTACCACTAAAGAGCATTGTGTGAACAGAGTGCACATTTCAATACGTACGTATGGTCCACCTTAATTTCGTGGCATGGAGGCCTCTTAAGAACGTTGATCGAACTTTCGTTCGGGATAGACATGACGAAGGTTATAGGCGTAACCTGTAATTTCGGCATTATAGTGGAGCATTTGTACAAGAAGTGATACCTGTGTGTATGTGTGTGTGTGTGTTTGTGTGTGTGTGTGTTATTTGTTTCATTATTGTTTTCTCTTCTCACATGCAATGTATGGATGTGTGAATTATAACACGTTTAGTGACACATGACATGGGATTGCAACATTAGGATGGCATTGCTCGCTCGTTCATTCACATGTTAAAGCGACGTTCACCTGAACGATTCGTTTATAAGTGGCAGGTCTTTAACGGTGACGGATCTGTTGGTAACGATTCTCGGTCTAACAGAAAAATGTCTTTCTTTTTCACCCCAAACAGTTAACTTACTTTCACCGATTATAGCGCCATATTATGCATCGACGGAAAAGTGTTGATGAAACCTTACATAGTTCGGGCCGTAGAATCCAAATCTGCAATCAAAAGTTGGGGTTTCCATTTGAAATTTCAAAGTTGACCCCACCCCAGCCCCCAAGGGGTGGGTCCAGAGGGTCGAATTTAGTTTCATCAGATAGTTTTTTAATATTACTAAACTCGTGTTTTTGGGTTTTTCGCTCCGAAGTTCAGTTCTCGACTTATTCCACCGTGTCCAGACTTTTGATTCACTCTGTATATATATATATACTGTATTTCTGTGCTGCTGCATGCTGTAAGTCACGGCGAACTCCACTCGCCGTGTGCAAGTCAAGTTGGAAGACGCACCGGTGACGTCACACGATTCTCGAGGAGTAGAGGGAAGGTTCCCGCCTTCAGTGGAGTTCGTCGTGGTCTGATCCAACCGAACCGTATCGTTCATGTCCCAATAGTGCACAGTGTCAAGGATTGGTTAATTTTTGTGTCATTTATACACCAAAAATTATGAATGAGATGCAGGACTACCAAGCTTTAAGAAAAATGCAACTTTCGCCTAATAAGAAAATTAGCTCTGTGTCATCGTTTTGATTGACGTTTGCATAGCTAGGAGGTATTAGGCGAATCTTAAATAGGCGAAAGTTGAAGCCCCGATTCTCACGAATGATGATAAAATTAGATTGTTTTTTTTTTTATCAGAAAAGAAATAATACAGATGGTGAATAAGGTCAAATCTATAGTCTGTATCAAGTATTTCTCCGCTAAACAAGTGTACTTTTATTATGAAAGTGTACAAATGTAGATATGTCAAGTTACGAAGTTCTTTTTTTTGGGGGGCGGCGGTCTTGACCCGGTGGACTCCCCGTGGGTGCGTTTCTAACTATGTAACTTTTATCATGTTGTATTATGAGCAAGGTAAAGAGAAAACGCTAATATGCGCGCAGAATTTTTGTGGCTTCACAGAAACATTGACTTTGCATAAAAATTAAAACCTGCACAAGTTTATTTGTGATGGCTTTCAGTGCGTCAAGTTCTTGTTTCATGCACGGAATAACAGACAATGATTTTGGACATGACTAACCTCTCTCATTTACGATTCTTCTTTTATTATTTATTTATAAATTGTTGGTTAAAAAGAAATACTTTTAAGCAATAGATTGCTTTTCCCATCCACCTTGCATGGCGAATAGCTCCAGGCAAACGAAAGGAAACTCTTCGAGGAGGTATGCCACCCAGGAACATGATGGTCAGTTCTAAATATTCTTTGTAATCTTCTCTGCGGTATCCTGCTTCTATAAGTTTGATAGCAAAATTCAACACTTCATTTCTTACATCTGAAATATTATTCCTTACGTCATCATCATCAATTTCTGGAATAAAGTTAGTACAATCTATTTTAGACCATTCGTTCTGAAAATGCTTAAATAGGGGAACGTCCGGTCCAGATGCAAACGAAACACAACACTTGTCAAATACACATTTTAAAAACAATTCATAAATGGGGTGTCTACAAAGAAGATACAGAAGATTAATTTGGAGCATCTACTCTAGCAGAATGCAATCACTGTTCACATGATACATATTGCAGGGAGTAGTGTGATAACAAACTGCCTGCACGAACTTTACCAAGTTGCATTCTTCAAACTAATGAACTGTAGTAAAAGCAATATGTTCTCCTCTTGATGATGACAAACTGAGAACACCAATTAGCATCTCATGACCATCTCCTGTAATAATTATTGATAACCTGTTGACAGTCTATCTACCAGTCAAATTCGGCAGTAGTTTTCCGTCCCATTGCACTTCATGCACTCTAAAATTGTTTTTGTGGTCTTATACAACTCCGCTACGGATTTTCTCTCAGCATCAGTGAATGAAAGACCTATTTATCACTAGTTCCATTACATTATGGCCTAATGCTTCTGCCGTCGATATCAGAATAAGTATTGTTACTCTATCAGTGGCCTTATATCGATCAAGAGCAGCAACCTGTCTTGGAGTAATAAATTAGTTTTTCCCTTTTTACATCTCTTGCAGAGTCTGGGCGCACACAAGCATCCATATTTACATCTTCTCTAACATTCTCAACTGGGTTTTCCTCTTCACTTCTTCAAATGCTTACCTCCATGTTTTTGGTGTAGAAAATTCAAACAAATCATTTTCAGAAGTGCATTTTTCTTTTGCGTTTCTCTTTCTTTTGAAGCCGTGCATATATTTTTTGTTCTTTTCCCGCCAAATTCATGTCTTTAGTTTTAGTCGTGTAAGACTTATTACCTAAGACTTATTACATGTGAGAAAGATAAATCATTTCACCGGTAATAATTCTTAGATGACTAAAGCTATCTTTAACACAGTGTCAGATTTGTACTTCTGGTAAAACGCCACCTCAAAACCATATGTCACATGACCCTTTTCCTATTTGAAAATTTTGACCTGAATCCAAGATAGCGGACTTTAAGATGACCGCTATGACAATACTATACAACATTAGATGTGTTTCTTCCTCTAGTTCCATTATCCCGGGAATCTTTGCATTCCCTTAAACCGTTTCTAAATTACAAGAGTTTATTCCAGATTTTTTCCATATACTGTGTATTGTAATCGGATTCAAAAGTTTAGGTCGCTTGAGGCACCATTTAATATTATTCGATGGGGCTAATTCTTCTTCTGGCTTAATTTGGTCCCATCTGGAACCGTTTTAGGGGGTTCGTCCAAAGAAATTCAGAAACCAAAAACTAAGGATCACTCTAGGGTATATCTATATGAACAACATTGTTCTGCTCTAGCATTTCTGTCTTCACTTGACGCGAAGGGATGTCCGGTGACTTTTGGCAACATGGTGTATACTGCCAAAAATACTGTATACTATTCTATGAGACTAAAAGACACCAGAGCTTTTATACGATAGTATTTTGAATAATATAATTTCATGACTAAAACAGTAGAGAAGAGCGAAATAATGGATCCTAGACTTCAAGGTAAGACTATTATTTGGTGACAATGCAATAATGGTATGTCTATTTCATGATTATTACGAGTTATCTATTAGAGTTTGTTTTCTCCGCACAATATATGTCTTTCTTTCTTTTTCACGTACTAAGGAGCTGCAATAGAACCAGGAAATGCTGCGGAAAATCTTACGAAATACATGTTCTATAAATAGAACATGTTCTATCTGTAAAAAATACCATAGAATATGCTATGATGTTGAAAATGCTACATACTTGCTTTTATATACGATAGGATAATGATAATAGTCTTTTTTGTATTAGAAATTGTATGATATGTGCTTCCGTGTAAAACGAGCTTTATACCATAGAGTTTATTTATTAACATGTTCTTTGTAAATCTTAATATATACTTCCTCTTATCTCATTCAACGAACTTATATCTAGTCTCTTTTCAAATGTAATGAATATGAACAGAAAATTGTAGGAAATCTCTCGGAGCAAAATATTACGAGGGGGGTATGATCACTTGTACTTCTAGAAAAAAAGTATAGGTAATTTTTCTTTCTAAGCTGGTCTTGCTGTATCCACGTGATTTGATGAAGTAATTCTAATTATTCTCCTAAAATTCTTTAACAAGTACCAGTTAAAAGAAACCTTTTCAATGTAAGTTCATAAGCATTTTTCCTGTTTCTTTTAGTACAAATAATTATATTTTGAAATTTGTCCCATAATTTGAATACGAGGAAATTGTATTATGCTCTTTAATATGGCTTTGTTGCTTTCACTGGAAAACAGTAGAGAATGGAAATAATTAAGTAAAACATTAAAGTATAGAAGTCATTGTTTTTAAATCGATTAAACAACTTTCCATTCAGGTATGGGTATCAATTCACAACAAAGTCGAAAACATTTATATTGTAATTCGTACATTACAATTTTTACATGACCCAAGCACAAAATTCTTTTATTGGTGCATTTTTCATCGCAAAGTATTGGTGGGCTTCCAAGAACTTTTGTTGCTTTTACCTTGCGCAAAACGAACCATCTCTTGCATATTTTGCAATCCATTTAAGGTAAAATGCTGTAGATACATACACTCCTGGGTGATCCGGCTCTCCACAACCTATTCCCCACGATGTGATTCCTGGAAAAATAAAGACGATATTATAAAAATGTACAAATCATCTTTAAATGTTGCTTTCTAATACATGAAAATGTATTTTCATTGGTCAACAGAGAATATAGTACCAGATTAACATTTCTAGGCTGATTTGTGAGAGATGTTAATCTTAAGAGGTTTTTTTCTTCAAACATTATATCGTAGAAAATTTTAATTCTTTTTCAGTAAATCGGCTTTTGGGTAAATTCTACTTGAGAGGAGCCAATACAAACCATGAAGGAAAATACGGGCTCCAGAACCGAGTACCTTGTTTCTGTCTAAATTGTGATAAAGGTAGAAAACAACGAGTCCTGCGGGTCTTCTAACCTCCATCACTTGCTGCCGCTAGCTTAGTTATATGTTGTGAGGTAAGTAATTCTGGCCCCTCGTACTTAGAATTTATGGGTTCATTCGAGCAGACGGTTTTACCAAAAACAAAATTAATAAGTAAAATATGAGGTGAAACATGTTTTGTGAAGGAATGAGAGTTATTATGGGTTAAATTCCAAAGTTGGGCGTCCGTTTCCAGCAAAATTTTTAAAATTTACAGGAAAGATATGGATAATTTGATCGTTTGTCTGCTTGATAATGTATAAGAGTCTCGAAAAAATATGTTTATTTGTTATATATAAGCGGTTATAAACATGGGACTATACGGCGAGCGGAGGAACTACTTGGCGCAAGGTAACCGAACAGTTGCATTGTGGGAAAGAAACGAGCATTTATGTTATCAACATGGCGAATGTACAAGGGCAATGAACTAACAGTTTTAACATTTGTGAAGCAATACGTTGATAACGAACAAAATCTTTTTAAAGTTTGTGTAGAGCACGGATTAATGAACCTAATAACAAATTGCAGAAAGTGTGGAAAGGAGATAACAGCGAAAAATCGTGGCGAAAGCGGACGCCCAACTTCGGAATAAATGCCGTTATTATAAATAATTTCTGTCATTGCATAGCATATTGAAATGGATTTTGAATGCTAATGAAAGTATTGTATATGTAACTACTGAAGCGAAAGGCGGAGGAATACAAGAATGCAAATAAGGTAGAAATAAACGGCGGGAATTTATGGTTTATACGTTAGTCATGGACATGTGCGATGGATGTAATGCAATCATACGGTTTTATTACAAAGAATTATGTGATAAAGAGCGTCATATTACAAAGTTTCTGCAACGTTATGGTATGATGAAGCGTAAAATCTACTGTGCGAAGTGTGGAAAAGAGGTAAGAATTCAGAACAGATGCAATACATACACTTTTTTCTGTCGTAAAGGTAAGAAAGGAAGACGGTGTAGCACTCGTGTATTAGCTGTGAAAGTTTTTTTTTTTTTTGTTTTGTTTTTTTCTTGTTTTGAAGGATCGAAATGAACTTTGGAGAAAATGTTGGCATTTGTGATACATTGGTGCATTTTTCCATATCCAAGATACGAAATAGTAGAAAATGAACTGGATATAACCTCATCAACTCTTAGTGACTGGAACTCGTATTGTAGGAAACCGTGAACTGGGCATTTCGAAATTCGCAGGAAAAGTGGAGATAGACGAAGCAAAGTTTGCGAAAAGGAAATTTAACAGAGGTAGGCACGTGGAAGGACAATGGGTGTATGGTGCTACGCAGAGAGATGATAAGACTAAATTCTTCATGGTTCCCGTAGAGAGTAAAAGTAAGGAATCATTACTATCTGTGATAAAGCAGAAAATAAAACCTATTACAACAATAGTTTCCGATTGTTGGAAAGCACACTATTGCCTTATTGACAAATGATTCATACATCTAGGAGTCAATCATTCTGTGGAATCACTGGCGGATCCAAGGGGGTGGAGGGGGCAACCGCCCCCCGAAAAGTCTGTTTTTTTTACTTCAAGCAGTTATCGTTGGAAAATACAAATATGGTCTTTTCCCGATCAATTCAATCTGTGTGACAAGCCTAGGAGAGTCTAATCAAACCGCTCAAGCTAGAAACTTGGAATTCGGACAGTAGATAAAAGTTGTGACGTAGGGTATCACTAAGGAAGGATTTCTCGGAAATTCGAAGAAAGGAAGGGGGCGTATCTCTACGAATCCCTTAAGAATGGAGACTTAAAATTTGGTATTTGAATTTCTCATTTTAAATAATTTGACACGCGTTTCAACACTCTATTTGATACTTTAGTAAAATGGGGAGAAAAGAGATGGAAGGAAAAGACATGCAAGAAAGGTTACTAGTGAACAAGAATAAGATGGACAGTAACCAAGTTAGTTTGTCAATATAGGCACAACAAAGCCATGTGTCCCAACAACCAAACCAGAAAGATTAACTTAGAAGGTGATTGCAACCTTGCGTTACAGGTTAATATTGCTAGGTTACTGTGTAATAACTCACAAGGGTATACTAACCGATCACATAGTTACCACTACCGCCCCTAGCTTGTATGACATTACCTAGTTATAGTGTTGTAAATAAAAAAAACGTTCGTATTTTTTCAGAAATGTGTCTTTTTTTAAAAAACTACTTCCTCTCGTTTTTTTCTAAATTTCGTTTTTTTTTCAAATAGTCATTTGTAACACATCTTACGCCTGTTTAAGTATGAAATATTTTTATGTAGGTTTAATTACCGTAAAACTCAACATAAATAAAACGCTAGATACCGATACGCTACAAATATTTTACAATTTATATGAGTAGCATACCTACTAACAATTCGGGTTTCAGCAGTTTTCATCAATATCAACTAAGAAATAAAAATAGAAATGAAATTTTGTTTCTTCGTGAAAGCAGGCCTTTAATAAGTACGAAAATAATGTCACGAACAGTATAAAATTCAAGTAACTTGTCTAAAGGTAAAAAATGTACTGATTTGCCTACTAGTATTTTTCTAAATATCATCTATAAATAATTTATCGACTAGATATATATGATATACAGAGCCGGCTCTACCATATGTGCAACACGTGCATTTGCATGGAGCGGCAAGTTTGGAGGGTTCGACAAAATCTGTCATAAGTATATTATTTAAACTAAATATTTCTTGTTGGAAACAGACTTCATGATGATGCTAGTTGCACTTACTAAGCTGACCTTCTATTTGAATACTACATTCATAAATTTATGTTTAAGTCGCATTAGTTTAAGGTCACATGGACAATGCTAAAGCAAATGTTTAAATAAATCCCAGGACAAATTGCTTGATTGTTGTCAAGTGCAAGAACTCAATTGTCGAACACCTTCCATTTAGTTAGTTATCACAGTTCTGATATGATAGCTAGTTTTTTCTTTGTCACAAACAAGTTCCTTATCACTGAAGGTGGAAACAAGTTTTTTTTTTTAAATAACAGATGTAGAAGTAAAATCAAGAAATAAAGATAAAGCTACTTGCATTTTAATTGCAAATTAAAGCATTTTAATTATATTGAGATTGAAGCTTGATATTAAATTCTATAAAAATTGTTACATTTTTTTTAAGTGTGTTTGCTTTGTCTTCACTAACATAATAGATTATTATTTAAAGAAAAAACAGACACAACGAGATTGTATTTGTAGTATTTAAGCCTTTTTGAGTGCGAGTGTATTTTTCTTCCTCCCCTTCGTTGTTCATGGTGGAATAGCATACTTAAAATCTTGAGTTTTAAGATTTGTTCTTTCTGGAGAAAGGGGAAGGCCGCAAATGATGTCATTGCACGGGGCAGCAAATTGCCCTGGGCCATCTCTGATATGTACATACAAGACATGAATATAGGATACCACAATATGAAGCAATGCAGAGTGTTTCAAAATGAATATTAGGGGTTTGAAACTTTGTAGTATCTATTACAATTAACCCTTCAGTACACGGGTGAAATTGTTGTTACGTGAGTGGACGGGTTGTGCCTGTGAGGCACCACAAAATCTAATTTAGTTAAAAATACATAAAAGAGCTTTTTTTTTTTAAATAAGATACCTTTATATCTCAAGAGATACATGCATTACTTTTTGATGTATAATGTTGGAAACACGAAACTTATTATTTATATGTTCTTTTTTGATATTTCTTAAACATGTTTGTTTTACTATATGAATAACGGATACAATCAGATATTGGGCCGTAAAATTACGACTTGTGAGAAATAGCATCTATATGAAATATTAAGAATAATGTGTGTTAACATAAACAAACGTATTGAGACTTACAAGTGTGTTGTGTGTTGTTTGAACCAAAGGTCGAAAGCGAGTTATTTTATAGAAATTGCCCTCAATTCACTTCGTGCATAACACTTCACAGTGTTTGAGGTACAGCTTTTTTCTACACAACTTATAAAAGTACCATGTTCCGGTGTTTCTGCGCTTCCAGCATCTCCGTCTTTTTCCTTGTACTGGGACTTCTTTTGTTCTCGTATATAACATGACTGTCTTGCAGCGGACTCCTGATGTGTCGCGGCAGATAACGCAGCTCAGCTCGTTCTCTAATTTTTTCGGCAATTAAGACTTAAGCTCTTGAGAAAATGCCTTCTTGATATAGAGTTCTCTTGAGTAGTATTTGATCGAAACACAATATAGGAGTTTATTCCAGAGATGTTCATCAGCATATAGAACAAACAAAGTGGCGGTCAGCGTATATTTCTACCTACGTCATATTCTGTTCACATTGCATTAGCCGCATAAACCGTCCCTTCATCTTGTCGTAAAATGTTATAATTTCAGGTTTTCTGCTATCAGAGGTTTCACTGTTTAGTTTTGCCATGGTGGGGCATTGACGAAAATAACACTACACATTTTCCTTTCTTCGGAATATAAGAAATCAGGATGCAGCTTTGAAGCACAGATTCACTGTTATGAGAACTGGCAAGTTGAAAAGTGAGATTAGAGTCCGAATCATCGTCCGGAAAATCCAGTTCCGACGGGTCACAGTTGAGATCAAATTTTTCATTTCTTCTATGGTTAATTTGTTTCACATTTTCCACAAAACACAAATTACGAGTGTCCCAAGGAAATTTTCAATCAATGCTTTGAATGTTACGCGAGTACACGGGTGGTGCCTGATAGGTACACAGCAAAAACAGTACCCTTGCGGTCACTGATAACTCAAGCACGAACAATAAAAATACGAGCAATTGACTCTCCTCAATCGCAAATCAAGGTTCACTGAATGACACAATAGTATATATCTCTCATCTATTGAAAAAACAGAAAAATATATTCTTACTGCTAGCTGCGTGCTTCTCAGGCACAACCCGTATACTGAAAGGTTAATTTACAATTATAAATATTATGAAATGAAAGAGCAACTCAAACAGTTTTGTATGCACATGCATCGTTTCCTCTATCTGCCGTTAGAAAGAGCTAGTAGTAGCAAAGATGGAGACTAGAGAGCAGAATGCTTTTTGTGTTTAATAAAGACTGAATCTGTAGTTACAGTGCAACCGTCTGTGTGAAGAATATTAAGGAGACGCTTGCAACTACGTCCTTATCCTTTGCAGTTGCTACAGGTCTAAAGCCTATACAGACTACGGTTTACGTGCCAATTTCGCAAATGAAATATTGCTGTATAACAATGAAGATTTTCTGGATCGTATCGTCTTCAGTGATAAATCGACATTTCACCTAAGAGCTAATGTGAACACTCTTAATGTTCGCATCCGGCGTTCAGCAAATCCTAGGAGATGGTACAGGTGAAACCAGAATCTGTTTTGTGTCATATGGCGGAAGGATTATGGGCCTTTCTCACCTATCGACTAGATGTGTGCCGTGTGACGAATGAATCTCACATCGAACACTTGTAGCAAAGACAGTTAGAGGTGCTCTTTTACTTGATGTATTGTTTATAATTGTACGTAAAATGTAATAAGTACTACGAAGACTAAAACCTCGATATTCATTTTGAAACACCCTGCATTTCTCACCAACAGTATTGGAACTAAGATGTAAAAAGGAGAGCAAATTTCCGTATAAAGTTATGTTTACAACAACGATATTGTTATTGGTCGAGACTATAACTACTACAACAACACATGCTTCTACAATATTGACCATGGCTGCATCTGACAAAGTTGATATCATTTCATGTTAATATTGAACAACCTGGAGATATTACTAATTGCAATTGTGAAGTAAAAGGGTATTTGATAATGTGTCAACTATTAACAAACAGCTATTCTTATTCGTTGTAACTTTAACATAGATGTAAGACTGGAGGACAGGTTTCCTTGCACTTTATTCTAGAAGGTATGAAACACACTTATCTAGCAGACTAAGTGGAATAGACCTTGAGGTATGGGCCCCATTGACTTACTCCGTTGCCCATGGCACTTAATTATTTGTGGATGAACATATCTTTGTTATGTTAATCGAATGGTCTAGGTTTGGTTCGGATTTATGTTCAGATGACACATTTATGTCCGTTCCTTTCGAGATTTGGATTGAGAGATCATTTAATATACGAAAATATTTAGTTAAAGCTTTTCTCCTTTTCCATTCATTAGTTTCAACTGCTTTCCTTTGGATCATACTAAGAATGGCTTTCAAAGCTACCTTTTTTTCGGAGACATCACGCAAGGGCTTTCGCCATTTTTGGAGACATCATCTCTCTGTATTATACTTAAATAACTATTGGGAAATCTGTTCTACACAATCCGGATGAGGGGCGGGCTATCTCCTTCTTCGAATTAATGTCCAAAAAACGGACTACGGCTATAGCTTTCACTTCGCTTTACATTTTTATAACAAGCTATGCAGTTTGCAGTTATGTCTTTAAAATAAAGGAACCATAACATATCCTTCATCCATGGTTGTTGTTATTCTAACAGTTAAACTTCTGAAATGTATACCAGCATGAGTAAAGATTTTTTAAAATATTTTCTTCCTCTTACCAATTTGTTGCATCTTCTTTGCACCTGGTACTACTGAAGCCATAATTGGTCCACCACTATCTCCCTGTGGATTATAAAAAAATTAATAACCACTAAACAATAAGTTTTAGTTAAACTTTTATGATTTATATCTTTCGATATATCAATTTTATCTGGTTTCATGTCCTATGTCCTATTAAGACACAATGAACTTATTACTAATCTAGTGTGTTGTTTTCATACTATAATTTATTATTGCTTTTCCAAACTATACTGTGCATAAGTATGGGAAATATAGATGGCTTGGTCTGTTTGTCTATCTATAGCTATCAGAACAAGAACGAAAAGATATAGATAGAAGCGGTTTTTCATAATCATGTCCAAGAATAAGGTTCCATCTCCAAGAATAAGGTTCCATTTCATTTATTAGTCTTCTATTCAAACTATAAGTGGCAGAACACAATCATTTCCGATTTTAATGCTGATCACCATCATAGGCGGAGTTAGGATTTGGTTGCTAGGGGGGCCAGACCTTTTGTCTGCTGGAGGGCACGGTTAATACAAATCAGAATTGAATTATCTTGTAAGTAGCATTTTGGTTTTTTGTAAAAAAAAATTGGGGAACAATGCCCCCCTATGCGGTCAGGATCTCACATACATATGAACGTATATAACATATAGCTGACGAAGGTAACATAAGTATATGCATGTGATATACGGAAAACTGTTAGATGTCAGACATCCTGCATGATGTAACATCTAAGGGCAGTGCCTACGTAGAAGTGCTCTCAACGGGTCGGGTCGGGTTAAAGACCGACCCGACCCGATCCGATCATCCGACCCGATCCGAGTGACCTGACCCGTCATCCGATCCGATTGACCTGACCCGACAACCCGACCCGAGTTGACCCGATTGACCCGACCCGAGTTGACCTGACCCGACCCGTTTAAGAGCACTATGGTCACGACACTGGGTGAACACCAAAATGCACTCCCATTGGGAATTAAACCCGGACCACGTGTACTGAAGTCTTACACGTTAACCACTAACTAGATCAAGCGGGGGATTTGTATATGCATCTTAATGAATATTTGGCACTTTTGAGATTTGGTTATTTCTTTTTATAACTGATACCAGTGTCCGACGTGGGAGAAATTTATTTTTTTCTTGCTTTAGTTCTATGTGACGAAATTTTTATTTAAGATCAGTGTTCTCACCTGCTCGGACGGAAGGGGGTCTTCTTGGAAGGCAGTAGAAAGAGTCTCTTGGCGGAGACAAAAGGAAATCGTTTAACTACAATGATAAGGGTTGAGGAAACGGGAGAACACCTGTGATTTTTTCCAACCCTTCAACTTTCATTCCAAAATAGGTTCTTATGATTCTGGGATCCGCGCCACTTTGATTTTTTTTCTCGGTAATTAAAACGTATTTTACAGTATATATAGTAGCAAGTAAGAAGATACATAATATGAATTTTGTAATTTAAAATTTAAAAATACGGTATGATAATTAATTATAAAGTACTCATTTTATTTCATCACTTTCAGCCCAACAAATGAAATTGAAACAGTTTGCACCCTGGGTCTTGGTCATCAATACTGCATCTTATTCTTTGTGTTGCACAGTCAAGTCTTGGTCCTGCATTTCGTACTCTTGGTGGTCTTTCATGCTATACAAGAGCCAAGAATGCTCGCCTCATCGGTACAAATGAAGACCAAGTGTGATTATGCTTATGGTCTTTCATACTATACGGAAAGGAAGAAAATATGCTCATCGCTACTTCGTGATCACCAAAACAAGGCCAAGAGAAAGATTACTATGCACTTCGTCTTGCATATCCAATCTTTATCTTATTCTTGTATCGATGTTCTTGGGCTTACTGAAATAAAATGAAATATTCAGTTTAAGATTCCTCGATTCTGCACCGAGGCTAAGGGAGATGGTGACCATGAGAAATGAATGCAATGGTGGAATGAAGAAAGTGGGAGGAAACAGGAGAACCTCGAGAAAACCCACTACACGGCGTTACTCCACCACAAAGCCTACTTAGCACAAACTGGGAACGAACCATGGACACCATGCACCAGAGATAAATTCTCTACCACTGAGCTACCGCGGTCCTGCTTGGGCTTAGCCGTCCATATCTAATCTTTCTTTTGGCCTTGCTTAAACAACTTCTAGTTTTGTTCTAAATCCAGACTGCATATTGGCGTAGATATTAATATTACAGTCGATTGGTAAAATCAATCTTCCACATTTAAAAATTAAAGTACACACAAGTACAAAAATAAGCATTTACCATAAAAACACTAGCTGCAAGTGTTCAAAATAGATTTATGGCTTCTATAAAATCAATTGAAAATTGCTACTTTTAATTAGGTAGCTAGTGAAAAACAGCAGCTTTCGACTCCAGTCGAGTTTAAGCTCAACCTAAACTCAGTTGACCAAAGTGAACTGACCCGACTGACCCGACCCGATAACCCGAACCGAGCTGACCCGATTGACCGACCCGACAACCCGACTCACCCGACCCGACAACCCGGCTGGCCCGACCCGACCCGACCCATAACCTGCCTCGAGCTGACCCGACTGACCCGACCCGACCTCTCCGAGAGCACTACTAAGTAGCATACGGATAATGTATGCTCCGTACTGATTTCTATAGTAAACAAGAGGATACCGTATATTTGTATAATATACCGCTGTCCGGAAAACAGATTTTTCTCTGTGTAGGCACCTGTCATTTCGGTTTTAATATTGATCTTCATAAAGGAAGAGCGACAAGAAATAGCGTGAAATATTCTTTGAAATGGATTCAGCATCTCAAGAATAAGTTTTACTTTGACCCTTATCCCTTTCTTCAAACCTGTAATAATAAAATTCTTCGATTTCCTGATTACCCATAGTGTAAAAAGATAATAGATCGCGAAAAGCAATTATAGATATGAGTTCAGAACCGCGTGGATAGGTTCTATCTCCGAATTTATTCATCTACTGTAACTGGATGTGGTAACAAACTAATGCCACTTTCATTTCACGTATTGATTTCCACAGAGCGAAATTGATAATAGGAAGCGGCAAATAGATTTTTGACCATGGTTGAGGATCACAAGAATATATTTCACCTCAGCTCGTACTTGTCTACTGCAACCGGAATTAGTACAATTTATGTTCAATATTTGTTCCTCCATATCTAGGTAGTAATAATTGAAGAGAGAGGGAGAAAGTATTTCTGTTAGAGATTCAGCATCCGAAACAAAAGTTACATCATTGTCTTTATCCCTCTATTGCAACCAGAAGTTGTAGAATTCACGCCAATTGTCGGAAGTATAAGTATAAATTTACTATTCTGTATGGTAACAGCAGCTCGTAATGCACGATGCCCTTCCAATCCCATCAAACTCAGCATAATTATTCTGGTCGCCAATACTTTAGTAGCAACAAAGCTTTCATCCAGTTGGCGCGTGCTTAGCTTTTCACTTTCTACGCTTGCGCTTGTAACGCATGCTTTCATACAATCTGCCTTTTGTTGTACTTGCAAGCGATGCTTTAGACCCTCCACAGAGCATCATAACATCACTGGCCGTTCGTTCGCCATTGACTTGACTTGACTTGTGAAACGCTTGCATCAAGCTTCAACGGAATCTCAAATGCAAGATTGCCCACATGTAGCTTCGTTACTTGAATCCAGCTTACTGCATGCTTGCACGTTTTCTAATCAAGTGGGATGCAAATTTGGCCGACTTGCAATTCAAGTTTACAGCAAACAGCTTGCAAGTTGTCTCTGCTATTAGGAAATTGATTTTGATACACACTGTGAGACTTCGCATCGCCTAGTGTTGTAAAATTCCCGGAAATTTTGAACCCGTTGGTAAAAAAAAAAAACGTTTTTTCCGGTTTCTTTCCGGAAAATTTGGAAAAATTGGGAAAATAAAAAAAATCTTTGTATTAGGTTAATTTTACTAGTAATGGAACCGTTTTTTTCTTAAATGCGTGAAAGTGTAAGTGTGCATTAATTACAGGACTTCAACAGTTGCATACTAATCTACCATCATGAAGCGTTTCTGTTGCAACAAATAGGGCTCTTGAATGAAACTGAGTTCTTAATATGCTCTTTGATCTGGTGAAATTTTGTTGATTTTAACCAAATAACTTCTTAAAAGAGACAGCAGTAGGAAAATTTCACTAATATTCATGCACTAAAACATATAATTACTATTATTTAGTACAACGTATTCTAATATAGACTTTTATATAAACTTTATACACAAAATTTTGTATGCAAACAAACACCTATTTTCTAGTGTGACAAATTATATAAAAATGAAAATGACTATATTTGTAACTTAACAACTTTTGAGCTACCAGACCGATCTCGATAAAATTTTCAACATATATGGGGTTCGAGCCTAAGATGGTTTTTATCATTTTACTTTGAAGGTGCAACTTGGAGGAAGCAGAGGGGATATATATTGAAAATCATGAATATTAGTGTCGAATCCATAGTTTTTGAGGTTGCTGAGATGAACAGTGACACTTCCGATTCCGATTAAAACCAAATTCAGCATTGCAACTTAGGGGAAAGGGAGAGGATATATATAATGATCGAAAATGACCGATATTAGTGTTGAATCCATAGTTTTGGAGTTCGGTGACATGAACAGTGATACTTAAATTAATGCCGTTTTAATTTTTAAAAAAAATCAGGTCCGCAACTTAAGGGAGGGGGAAGGGGAGATATAAAATGATTGAAAATAGCCGATATTACTGTCGAATCCATAGTTTTCGGGGTCACTCAGGTGAACAGTGACACTTTCGATGCTGTTTAAATCCAAAGTCATCCCCGCAAATTGGGGAAAGGGGAGATATATAAAAATGATGGAAAATGATCGATATTAGTGTCGAATCCATAGTTTTCGGGGCGGCTGAGAGAAATAGTGACACTTTCGATGCTTTTTTAAATCCAAATTCATCCCCGCAAATTGGAGGAAGGGGATATATATAAAAATAATGGAATATGACGATTCTCATAAGAGCTGCCGGGACTTTGAAAAATGTCCGCTATAGACAGATTTCCGTCTTATTCAAGTTCCGGTTTAAGCAAGTTTCACTGTATATATGATCGAAAATGACATACATTAGTGTCGAATCCATAGTTTTTGGGGTCGCTGAGGTGAAGATTGCCACACCCGATGCCGTTAAATCCAAATTCAGTTCCGTAACTTCACTGAGGGGGAAGGATTGATATATTTTATAAAGTGATCAAAAATGACTGATATTAGTGTCGAATCCACTGTTTTTGGAGTGGCTGAGATGAACAGTAACACTTCCGATACCGTTTAAACCCAATTTCAGCGCAACAACTTGGGGATAGATACATAAAAATGTTTTAAAATGGCTGATATTAGTGTCAAATCCATAGTTTTCGGGACATTGAGATGAATAGTGATACTTCCGATGCCGTTTAAATCCAAATTCAGCCCCCATCCTCCGAAAGGGGGAGGGTGACATGTAAAAGTGATTGAAAATGACTGATACTAGTGTCGAATTCGTAGTTTTTGGGGTCCCAGTTCATTGGTGACAGTTTTGGTGCCCTTTATGTCCAAAATGAAACTTATTCTCCCGTGCGAGAAACGGGTATTTTACTAGTATTTAATAATAACGAACGGAAGTTTCACATGTTAAATTTTTTTTATATATTCATCGCTGCTCAAATTTACACTTGTGCGGTGTATATGTATGTGTAAGTAAGATCATCTAACTTTCTAAGTTGTTTGAAAAATATACAAATAATAAAGAGGGATTTTTACCAGAAATCTGAAAACTAAAAAGTAAAATTACAACCTGTTGCTTTAAGTACTTTTCCTGCTAGCGAAATACATTGTATATACGATGCAGACACGTTACAGCAAATAAGATTAACATGAGGCCCAGAAATAGTTTGTAAATTATATTTTCCGTTTTTTTTTCGATATTTCCGAAAGATGTTTTTAATGAGTTCAAAATTTCCAGAAATTTTACACAGCACATGTAAGATCAGTATCTCCATAAAATATACGTATATTTGATTTTAACATACCAGTATTAACTAAAATGATTCTGGCCCCGTTATTTTAACACTTTCCTGCCGTAAAGCGGGAATTTCGTAAGATTGCTTAAGATAATTTAAATGTGTCTATATTAATTAAACTAACTAGGATTAAATTTTAGTACCTTTTGTAGCCATAATACCATTCTATCACGGTGCTAACTTTAAAGAAGTGGTGCACATATACAGTATTTGTTGACACAAATTTTCCCTATTCTAATACAAGAAACATAAACACTCGATATCTTAACTGTAAACTAGTAAATATAAAATATTTTTCATTTTAAAAGCATAATGTAGTATAAAATTCGAAAATTTCAATTTTTCCCAAATTTTCCGTTTTTTTCCAAGCTCAGGAAGAAATGGTAAGAGACTGATTTTTTACCCAAAATTTCCGGGTTTTTTCTAAGCCTTCACAACATTAGCCTTAATCACGATTTTTTTCACACTACGTTTTTGTAAATTATCAATTTTTCATCACTCGTGATCTTCAGCTTCAGAAATAGCTCGAGTTCGTTACGTTTCGCTAGAGATACGACGCTAGAAATCCGATGAAATACATATTTCTGAGTCGGATCATGTGGCACCCGAATGTCGGATTTTTTAATTGTAGCTAGCTTTCTCCAAATAGTTTAATACTGTTCGGTGATGGAAGTTAGGTCATTGGCGATGTCATGACTGCTTAGATGCTGGGCCTACCCGAGATTTGCAATGATTATAATCAGATCTTGCATTTGGTTATAAGAATTCCAAAACTTATATACAATTCTACTAGCCTCAACTATAAACATAACCAAGATAATTCTGTCGCTTTCATTTGAGATCTATGTTCAATTGGCTCTCACACCGAGAGTTGAGTGCGAATGGAGACAAGGCGAAGGTCAGTTTTTGGTGTGGGTATATCCAACATGCTACCTGGTTATGACAGTTCAGTTACACCGGTGAACTTGCATAAGGACAGAATATACATGGGATCTCAACAGAACGTCATAAGAGCGTGTATGTTTTACGAGTTAAAACTTTGGCCGAAAGCAGCTGCGGCGCCGCGAAAGATATGCCAGGCCTTATGTGAGGGCATCGTGAGTACACGAACAGTGCAGCGGTGGTTTAACAACTATAAGGACGGCGACGAAACATTTGAAGGAAAAACACATGTACAAAATTAAGATGTTCAGGCCAGGGGCGTACGCAGGGGGTGGGTCCTGGGGGTCGGACCCCCCCGAAATCCCGACGTTTTTGTAAATGTAGTCTACTTTTAGGGGCAATTTTCGAAATTTTCATATACTTTAGCCTCAAATTGTATTTGGACCCCCCAAAACGCTTTAGACCCCTCCCGAAATAAATTTCTGCGTACGTCCCTGGTTCAGGCAGCAATTGAGGCGAACAGTGGCCAGACATGTGAGGAACTGGGACTACAATTCAGTGTGAGTGAAGAAACCATTCGGCAGCACCTCCATCAACTTGGGAAGCGCTACAAGTGGGTCGATGGGTCCCACATGATTAGACTCCGAGCCAGTAGGCAACGCCTACAGACACCTATGTTTCTTTGCTGTTTCGTCTGAGGAAGGAGCCATTTCTGGACATGTAATTGACAAGTGATGAGAAATGGATCCTATACAAAGCACCACGGCGCCGTCATCATTGGTTAGCATCCCATGAACTGGTCCAAAAACAGCCGAAAGCAGCACTGCACCAGAAGAAGGTTCACCTGTGTGTTTGGCGGCATCATGCATCGGGAACTGCTACCAGCTGATGCAGAGGATCAATGCAACTGTCCCAGATAGCACAGAAAAAATTTTAAAAATGTTTAAAAATTTGCAAAAGCAAACTAAAAAGTTAGCAAAAAAACTTGCCTTTTCAAATGAGAAAATTTGCCGAAAGTTCAATGCAAATAACGAAGTTGACGCTGGCTGAGTTTACAGCAAAGTTGCCTGAGAAAATGAAAACATCTGCCAATACAAACGAAATGTTTGCGACTGCACAGCAAGAAAGTTTGCCAGGACTTTGCTGCAAATATTTTGTGCAAATTTTCTTTGACAAAATTTCCGAAAATGAGCTGATAAATTTGGTGAAAATATTAAAAAGTTTGCAGCAACATTGCAGAAAGTGTTTTCACGATCGCAAGATTATGTTTGCTGCAAATGTATCAGGTAATGTTTGCTGCAAATTTATAAAGTGAAACCTAACTTTATGAAACATCAAAATTTTCATAATGTGGATCCGTCTTTTTTTAGTGGCAAGCATTAAACATCTTTAGCTACTTGCCAAAGATAAGAAACGAACGATAAACGCACAGACAAAGGATATCGCAATTTATCTACTTACTCAACGATCATATCTCTCACACACATTCACAAAATAACGTCAGGCTGCCTGGGTCAATAAAAACATCTGATAAGAGACCAGTGAGTTTATTCTGGAGTCCTCTGGTGCATTGGTTTTTCTCGATTCTCACTTCCTGCTAGTTTTGTCACAGTTGATGTAGCGCAGTGAACTCTGGGTACGATGCGCGTGCACTCGGTAATA
The DNA here is from genome assembly GCF_964235325.1 of Thermobia domestica. NCBI lineage: Eukaryota > Metazoa > Arthropoda > Insecta > Zygentoma > Lepismatidae > Thermobia > Thermobia domestica. Next base: position 218,669,243 of record NC_137458.1, read on the forward strand.
TCATCACATATTTACCTTCAGCAAGTTTTTCGAAACAAGTTTTTTACAGAGTTGCAAACTATTTGCGACGGCAAACTTTCAACGCTATATTTTCAAAAAAGATGCAAGTTAATTGCAGTGGTGAATTTATTTTTACAAATCAGCGAAAATTTGCAGATCATATTGAAAGCTTCTAATAAATATTAAGAAATTTTGCCTTCGCAAACTTTCAGATTGTTTGCTCCACTAAACGAAGCAAAAATTTGCCGCAAGTATTCGTGCTATCTGGGGTGTACTGTTAGCAATTGAGCCGTGTTCAAGAAGAACTCAAAACTCTGTAAACAGCGCTTCTGACTCGCAAAGTGGTCCTCCTGTTACAGGAAAACGCTAAGCTTCATATTGCTGGGATGACCCGGGACACCATTCTACTTCTTGGATGCAGAGCACTATTGCATCCGCCATTCTCCCCGGAAATTGTGCAGTCCGATTATCACCTGTTCCATTCATTGAAAAATCACCTTATAGGGCGCCAGTTCAAATCCCTAGTAGAGGTGCAAAATGTACTTGACATCTTCGCTTCAAGGCTCATCAAGTTCTTATGCATTGGAATTCATGGCCTTCTAGAACGTTGGAAGAAGGTCGTCGTTACTGATAGAGACTATTTTTGATATTCCAGGTACGTCTTAGGTGACATATCGATGTTCGAAGTTGGTGGGTGAAAAAGCGACAAAACTTTCTTGGTTACCTTTATATCCGCTGTCAAATTATATTAGGCTTGACCCGCTTCGACTCATATACCGTGAGATTTGGTTTCATTTGATTTGATTTTGAGTTTAACGTCCCGTTTAGCAGCAAGGCTATATGAGACGTTTACCTACTGATTAACGTGGAATCCGAACCACATGAACTCAAGCCGGAAATCGAACCCTGACATTTGGGATACTAACACCATCTCGTGTATAAGAAGCTCAATGATTTTAAGACGACCAGATATTATTGATGATAAATCTATAGCTTAGAAATTTCTTTTTGTTCTGACATTCGTATAAAAGCCAACCGAATAAAATTGTCTTGATTGTTTTCGTAGCCTTCATCTCACCATTATGCTGATATTAATATGAACCAATTCTATTAGGTAGATCGATGGCTCGGTTATCGATGGCTCAGTAGTAGAGTACGCACTCTGGTGCGTAAGGTCCCTTTTTCGATTCCAGCCCGCACCAAGTGAGCTTTGTGGTGGACAAACATTGTGGGCATGTGTTTTTCCGTTTCCCCCCAGGTACTTCATTCCACCATTGTCATCATGAATTTTTGTACAAAATTGGTACCCACTTCAACCTGGGTTTCTGTCATTAAACTTGGATTAAATTGTGTATTCTAAGAAGAGTGAAACCTGATTCAAAATTTACGTTAGCAGTCTCAGTTAGGGATAAAGACTCTTTATATAAACTTTTCATTAGAAATAATAGGAAACTTTCCAGCGTTTCCAAAAATTCTGCTTCTAAAAGAGTGGAAGGTGAAATTTACAGAATATTTTCTTCAACACACAAAAATTACATCTACATTGTTTTCTCATCATTATTTGAAAATAGCTGACCCATTTGAAATATGTTTTTAAACATAGTAAGAACTGGAATCATGGCTGCGTTCTACTTTCTCCTTTTCATTAAATTGAGCATCTCACGCGCAGATGGAGTTCAAAAATACGCTAAAAATCGAGTATCTTACAAACCCTCAAGTTAGGCAGATGAAGATCAATATAGGTATATATACTCTTAATAAAAATAAGTAGAAAGATGTTCCAGTGTTTTTATAGTGCAGTCGCTTGGGACAAAAATATTTCTATTCTGGATTCCAGCATGAAACTTGGCACATTTATGAATTATAACATGTTGAATGAAAATCCGCCGGGACACAAAACCAATGATCACCCCGTCGGACAGAATTCAAGATGGCGTCCAAAATGGCGGCACAAACTGAAAATACTCCAATTTTGCCGTTCTTGGGACCAGTTTATATGTTCATTGGCATGCCAAATTCAAATAACGCGCTTTTAAAAATATTAAGGTAATAGATTTACAAATATAAAGAATTATGGCATATTTACATCCATTTTAATGCAAAATTAAACATGCTATTTACTGTAATAACAACGAAAAAATCGTTTTTAAAATTTTGAATGACGTGTTCAGACCTTATAAGTAAATCCAAAGGTATTATTGCAGTTAGGTGTTAATTATGTGTTTTTAAGTAATCTCATGTTGTAATTTCATGTTGTTTAAGTAATCTCAGTAATCTCATGGACTAATGTATTAGTTGATGCTAGAGTGATATCAACTGGACGAGCTGAATCGCTTCTATCGTGCTCTCACGTCAAGCGCGCTCGCTATGCTCACCAAGTAACAGTGGCTGCACTATATATTTTGAAAACAGAAGCATACGAAGCATATAAATATATCAATGTCCCTGAAGGAATGTCATATTTAGATTTTAACAAATAGTGCAATCTACGCAATGAAGAATCTCCGCAATTTATTTTCTGGTCAATAACTATAGAACTTCGGATTCTATTGCTCTCTTTCTTACAAAGTGTGCGTGAAGGAAATTTTGTACAATTCAAATCTATTCTGGAAGATATATGTCCCTGGATGTTTGTTTTAAATAACACAAACTATGCCCGCTGGTTGCCAGTTTTAATCAAAACACTGAAAGAACTGGAGATGCGCCATCCGTTTATATATAAAAAATTCATGAAAGGCAAATTCGTAAATAAGAAGAGCAATCGAGCATTTTCAGCAATGGCGGATGACCATTTGCATGAGCAAAATAACAAACAAGTTAAAGGAATTGGTGGAGCAATACGACTTTTTGACAAACCTGCTTCACTTTTGAAATGGATGGTTGCAGGGCCAGATGTTGTAAAAATGATATCTGACATTGAAGAACAGTTTTCAGTTTTCGATGGTGAAGAAGATGCAAGTGATGAAAATGACGTACAGCATAAGGAAAGAAGCAAAGCTTTTGAAATGATATAAGGAACACGTTTTAGATGTTGTAGCTTCCTTTATAAACTATGATAACCCATTTGAAGAAGATATATTAACAACACCAGTTAGCAAAATGTGTGCAACAAAAGATGCAGAGAAGTCGGTCAGAGAAGCCAGGAATCTTGGAAGATGTCAAAATTTTGTAGAAGAGAGGTTGATTGAAGGGAAAACATCAATTCATACAGTAATTAAAAGGTGTAATTTAGTGTTATTTAACAACAGAATGACAAAGGGGAAATCTAAACTTCAAATGCAAACAACAGTCCTTAGAAAGGACGCAAATATATTATGCAAATTGTATGTGGCGAGTCAGATTAGGCAACCTGATGTTACAACATTTCTTTCTCTCACGAAACTCACTCATATCCTCCCTCTATTAGCGAGTTCGGCAAACTTCGCAAACCATCAAGAAAGTCTGACATTATTACCTGTTTATCTTCAGATGTTTGTGAGAATCATGACAGTGACTGTAGTATTTCATTTTGCTCGGCTTGTTATAGATGGTGCTGCCCTTATATATTCTCTTACTCCAGGTTCATCTAAAACATTTGGAGAATTTGCAACCAAAATACTTCGACCTGCCGTAGAATTTTATCTGCAGAAATTGATAGAGTTGATAGTATTTGACAGATGCTTGGCAAGAAGTCGTAAGGCTGACACTCGTTTGAAACGAGGTTCTGGAGAAAAATGTTAATCAAAAGAACACCATTCCCAAGGGAATTTAGGAAATTTTTGCAAGTTGATGAAAATAAAAAACAACTTTTCAACTTATTTGCTTCTGAAATTGAATCACTGGAAGTTGGTTGTAAGGTTGTTATTTGCACTGATGAAGATCTTATAATTTGCGTAGGATCCTACTATAACAACAACCAACTGTCTCCTTGTTCACATGAAGAGGCAGATACAACAATTCTTCTACATGTGAAAGATGCAGTTTTATGTAGCCACAAAAATGTTGTAATTTCAACAGTAGATTCAGATGTAATAATAATTGCTGCAACAGCCCTGAAAGAGTTGCAGGATCTCGATTTGCAGAACTTGTACTTTATTTACGGTGTTGGGAAAAACAGAAAACAGTTTTCACTGTGTGAAATGTTACAAAATGTATGTCCTGAAACTTGTGAAGCATTGCCGTTTTTTCATGCTTACACGGGTTGTGACACAGTATCTTCTTTTTATGGGGTTAGTAAAACTAAAGCTTGGAATGTGTGGAAGACACTGCCAGAACTAACGGACGTCTTTATTCGATTGTATACCTCATTCATTTTATCTGGTGATGATTTTGATATGATACAGTATCTTACAGTGCTTCTGTATGACACCATCAGCGCAACAAAAACAGTCAATGAATGCAGAAGGATACTTTTCACACAGAAGAATAGATCCCTTAAAAATATACCCCTACTAAAGATGCTTTAAGATATCACTTGAAAAGAACAATGTTTCAAGCCAGTGTTTGGGGACAGTGTCTACAGCGTCAGCGTGACATTGCTGATGTTACCGACTGGGGATGGAAAGTCTCAGATTTCCCACCATGGCTTACACCATTATGGACAGTTCTTCCAGAAGTATCAATGAAATGTTCGGAATTAACCTGCTGCTACTGCAAAACAATGTGTATGAGCAAATGCAAATGTCAAAGCTTGAACATGCAGTGTATCACCTTATGCTCTTGTGATGGACAATGTATACAGTGAGTGAGTTATTGATAGATGAGACTTAGACAAGCATTCCATCTCTAGTACAGAACGATTAAAATATACTACTCTTTAAAATTGTTCGCAATTTCTTTTAAAAAAAGAAAGGAAGAAAGGAATATTCATTAAGGTTACATTCTTATTTTAGCAAATTTCGAAATAAAAAAGAATAGATTTGAAACACACTTTTGTACATATAATTTTATTTTTAATATTCTACTTGATGATGATGATTATGGGTGTTCTGTCCGAGGGCAGGTAGTTGGCCCGAAGGTCCCTGTGCAAGGTGAACCCATGGTGGTCTTGCCATTGCTTTCCATGGGATGATGATGACGTTCTAAGGACGGCTCCTACAGTTTAACGAAGGATCCGAACCACTTGTGTCCCCACCGGGAATCGCACTCGGAACCCCTTGATTGCAAGGCGACGAGTGGAGCCACTCATCCACCAGAGACACTATATTCTATCTTAACAGGAAATAATTCAACGCAGTAATTTAGTAAATGCTCCCACATTATTTAATTGTACTTTCTATTTATCACCCTACTGCTAAAGAACTTAATTGCAATCATTATCCCCCTCCCCTCCATTTATAGAAGCTCCTATGACTTGTGTTTCGGTGGTTTTTTATTGTGTATTACCATCTAATAACTATGCCAAATTTTATTCTGGTATCCAGAAAAGTAATATTCTTATTGAAATTTGTACCAAGCGACTGCACTATTTAAAAGTTTTGCTACTAAAGGAGAGAATGGCGTAATTTATATACAGGTAATATTTTAGTTTCTTATTTAGTATTCATAAAGTGACAAAAGTGAGGAAAAGTTTTAACCGTTTTAAGTGAATTTTTGAACATAGTGGGTTTGACCTAGCTTTTTATAATTTCATTTCAATCCAAATAAGCATCTGAAAGGGAAGAAAAAGGGTTCATATATACTTTTTAAATATTTTCTAGTAACCTATTTTGTCCATGTAAAGAACGGGCATTTTCGCTAGCACAGTCTACATATTTAGAACCAAAACTATAAATTTCTGCATTTCTTACGTAAAAATTAGTTTGATATTTATATTCAAGTTTTATTCTACACGAAACCCATACTCTAAGATCTTACCTTACATGCATCTTTTCCTGGATCACTTGCACAGAAGCTGTCAACTCCAACAAGTTGTGGAGTATAACTTGATGATTTCAAGCATGCTTCCCTTGTTATAGTTGTAACGTTCGTTTTCAGAAGAATAAAAGACGGATCTTCTTCAAAACCTGTACGTCCCCACCCAGCGACAACTGCAACTTTTCCTGCTGGATTCGAACCTAGTATGGGAAAAAAGTCCATATCAAAATAACTAAATTTTTTATTGCATCTTTGCTCATTCGTATACCAGACTAATTGTCCATAATTATCTTTATACATAATTGTTCTCGTATTAGTTGGAAAGGCACGTGACTTAGTAGTTACATTATTGATTTGCCCCTGATATAAAAAGAAAAAGCATATTAGAGTAAGTTGCACACTTTGTTAATCAGAATAAAAGATATGTTTATTAAAATCTTTAAGTTTTATTTTATTATTCTTTCTCTTTAGTGTTTTTACTGAAAGAAGTTTTCCATAGAAAATAGAAGAGAAAGTAATACTTGTCTATCATTAAAGTAATCTTTGTAGTCTTGTTTGTATTGTATTCTACTAAATTTCATGTATTACAGGTAAACTGTACTTGAAGTTACAGGAAAGAAAATGTTTCATATAATACCTGAACGACAATCTTCCAAAGCAAGTAATTTGCATATTTCCAAGTTTTGACTTATTGTTCCGGCAGCTACATGCCACGTTATTTAAAGCTAAAAGGCATACAAAAGAACGTTCATCATCACACTCCTTAAAACGAACTGATATTTTTACGTATAGGAAAATGAATTTATCAAACAATATTGATTGAACTTAATTTCATGTCTTTTGTAGACAGTGAGGCTGCATAGGATTAGATACAGTTTAAAATGAGATCTCAGCTACGTTAGTGGGTTCTATGCTTTTCCATCGGGGCTCGAACAGAGACCTCGTTTACCATAGACACGCGTACTAGCCATTAGACCAGCAAGGGGGTTGTACTAAGAATTATTTAACTACATTTATTATAATATATGAACCATATGGCTATATACAGTATATCTCACGAACAATGCTAAGTGTTACAATGTTAAAACAGCTATCAGGAGAACGTCAATTAATCAAATAGAATTCTAGTTAAAAGACGTACCCAGAGGAGGAAGACAAACAGGAAGTGTAGTCTTTGTGACACGAATTCTTTCTTTAAGCAAGATGAGTGCAATATCTTGATAATCATGAATTTCTTCTCTTTTGAACATTTCATGAAGAATGAATCGTTCAGGAGTGTGGACCACTGTGTTCATTATATTACGTCCTTGGTACACCTGATTTCGTACATCGTGAGCTCCCAGAAGAACGTCAATCGTATTGATATCAATCCTGAAATTAAAATTTGAATATTTTCTAATCAACTAAGTACACTACAAGTTACTGATTTCATTTCTTGATCCTTGTGTTCATTTCAATATGTACTATTGTACATCTGCTCTTAAACTTGTGTACACTAGAGTTCGGTAAAATTAGGATCTCATGTGTAATTGAAGGTCCACTTATATATGAGAAGCATTCATTTAATTCGTAGTTACCCCGTGAAATGAATGGAAGTCGTGTGAAACGTGTAACGACGATTATATCGGTTTGTAGCGGGTTCTTTAGAGACTCGATAGATGACGGCCGGTGGGTATCGAATGAAAGGGGAAGCGAAGCTGAAGCTGCAAAGAGGGACAGTTGAGAGTCAGTGTCGTCCAAATGCACAGTAGTTTGTTCTCAGTCGAAAAACAAACCAGCTAATTCGCGAAAACGGAGGGCAGTAAAGTGGAGCAGCGTGCCGTCATACGGTTTCTTACCGCCGAAGGTGTCGGCGCACGGGCAATGCACAAATGAATGGTGGGTGTTTACGGACAGTACGCATTGTCACTGCCAGCAGTCATCAAATGGTGCAAGCAGAGGGTCGAAAGATGTTTAAAGACGACATTCGTTCGGGGCAACCCGTAGTGGCGACGCCACAGACTACTATCGAGTGGACGAGATCATCCGTGAGAACCAGAGAACTACGATGAAGGAGGTGGAGACGAAGGTGGGCATGAGCGTTGGATTGGCCCACTCCATAATCACCTGCACACTTCATTTTCGCAAGGTTTGTGCCCAGTGGGTACCCCACAGCCTTACTGACGCTCAAAAAAGGACAGAATAGAGGCTTGCCAGTTGCATCTGGACAGATTCGAAGCTGAGGGTGAGACATTCCTAGAGAAAATCGTCACAGGGGAAGAGACGTGGTGCTATCACTACGACCCGGAAAGCAAACGCCAAAGTTCACAGTGGCGTCACCCCACTTATCCTCCTCCAAAGAAGTCCAAATCTATTCGAACCTCAGTAGGAAAGGTCATGGCGTCCATGTTCTTCGACACTCGAGGACTATTGCACACGGAATTTTTGGAGCACGGACAGACAATGAACGCACCCAGTAGAGAGAGACGTTGTACAATCTACGCAAGTCCATCAAGTCCAAACGCCCAAGAAAACCGTCGGCGGGTGTGATTTTGCTTCATGACAATACGCGAACGCATAGGCCAACGTGACACAGGTTACTTTGACGAAATTTAAGTGGGAGGTCCTCCGTCACCCGCCCTACAGCCCCGACCTCTCCCCTTGCGATTTTAACCTGTTTGGGGAACTGAAAAAAGGTGTAAGTGGACACCGTTTTCATTCGAACGATGAGGTCATACAGGAGGCGACATCGTAGCTTCACCGGCAGTCCAAGGCCTTCTACTAGCAAGGCATCCAGCGGCTCGTGTTACAATGGACAAAGTGCGTCGCCGCCAGAGGTGATTATTTTAAGGTAGGTGAACAATTTCCCATACTTGTACAGGGTGATTACGAAAAATGAAATGAAATCCTTGAGTTGTTCGTCCCACAGTTATGCCGGTAATATCACAGGAGACGGTGATAGTGAGAAATGAATGAAATGAAGAAAGTGGGAGGTAACGGGAGAACCCCGAGAAACCCAGGCACTCCGTGTTTGTCCACCACAGAGTTCACTTGGCGGAGCCTGGGATCGAATCCGGGACCACAAGCACCAGGTGTGACTGCTCTACTACTGAGCCACCGCGGCTCCCAGGGTGATTACGAAGTAAATGACTGCTTCTCATACTATATATATATATATAGCCATTGATAGGAAAATATATTTTAACTGCAAACAAACAAACGAAAAACCCTGTGTCAACTAGATGTTTAGGACTCAGTCTTCGAGAAAAAAAGTTTATTTCGATTTATATATTAATTAAATTAATTTTTCATGTATTATTAACTATAATTTTCCTCGCCTATTTTTGAAGCTTACTTTCTAAGAGATATTAGAATAAACACAACTCAGGTATTCCTTGCGTTTCATTTTTAAATTTTACTATTATACAGAGAGGTCCGAAAGTATGTATACAGCACCGTACTGATCTGCATACATCGTTTTATATATTTTCTTATTGTTATCCATACAGATATTGACTTAATTTCTCTTATTGTTTGTTCTTAACTCCTTTTCACTTACATCTTATTCTCGTAAGAGACCGAAGGAAATAAAATTCATATTTTAATAAATTAAAATGTCATTCTTGATCAATACTGGGCAGTATACCTACTTTTGGGCTACCCTGTATTTTATAATTTTTCGATGAGCATTAAGAGCTTTTTCTATATATATACCTAAGGGAGTAAAGTAATAAGAAATAAACGAAATAACCATTTTGAAACTGTTTCTTAAGTAACGAAAGAAAAAAATATCAAAATATTTTTTGTTCTCATATACAGTACACAATAATATGATCTGTGTTGATTTTTACTTAAGATGTGAGTTAGAGTAGGAAATTCGGTCATAAGTACATAATTAAAAATTTAGTTCAAGAGACGGTAGTTGGATGAAATCTTCCATAGTGGCAATTTCTGATTTAACCAAAGTATGAATCAAACATTGAAGTTCTGGGAATAAATATGCTAAGTCATCCGAGTTATGTTCCCTTTTATTCTTGTAAATTGGAAATCTTGAAGAGCTGTAAGATATGGTAATTTTCATTTTTCACAAATTTTTCAAATATGAATGACAGTAAGAAGAGTGAAAACTCTTACTATTCTTTGACAATAAGAGCGACGGTAATTCAATTAATGAAAATGATTGAAATAAGTACATTCAAATTGTTCAGGAATTTTCAAGTAGCAAAATCTATTTGAAGTTACAGAACTTACGACAATTGAGTCAGTTTTAACGATGTTTACTATTAAGGAATCACATAAACCATTATATAGATCTACGTCATACTTATGGAGTGTGTCCTTGTTTCAAATCAATATATACTTCAGAGGATCATGACATTTATGAACATATTGAATTGAAGAAGTAAATCAACTAATATTTTAGTACAGTGCAATTAGGTCTGAATCTGGACATTCAAAAAAACAAGCCGAAGCCTTTTCTAAAATGATCATGATACTCTATTCAGTAACTCAAAGAAAGTTAAAAAAAACCCGCGTCCGTTTTGGTCACTATGGCCGCCATCTTGGATGGCCAATTTCCAATGTCAAAAGATTTCTAGGAGATCTAGCATTCACTTTAATTGATTATTATAATACAGGTTGTAAACATAGCAGAGACATAAACTATACTTCATTGAAAATATATTTAACTAGTTGTTCTTATTGTATGAAAATTGAGGAAATTTTCACTTTCCCTAGAGGTAAAAGAGGGAAATTACACAAACTCTTTCAAAACAGAAGTGAAAGATTTTGTTTTCTGATCCTGATTAACAATAATGTAGGGAGAAGAATCATAAAATATGTGCCAATTGTTGGCTAAACCATTTTTAGTAAAACGTTAAAAATACACAACATAATTGCCTTCTAAAGCTGGGATTTTAAACTTAGATTCACGTTAAATTTCCCTCTTGTCCAAATATTGTAAAATGTCTCCTGTGCATCCACAAATTTCGGCTGAAGTTATCAATGCATAGGCATTTAAAAAAGCTGCAACATCCGATTTACAAAACCCGATGTTGGCTGTTTTGGGGAAGGGAAAAGGGAAAAACCCCAAAATTTGAGGGATTTTTATTTGTTTATTCTTATTAAGCCAGATTAATCGGTAGAATTTGACGTGTACAAAATTGTTGAAAAAATCATGTTTAGTAACGTATAAAAATTCGTAATGTTTGAGCTATTAAAAGGCATAAAAAGTAATTCTTTATTATGTAAAGGTTTCAAACTTAGATAATTTTGTTTTGAAAGTAACTTACGTTTACTTGAATCTGTTCCAGACGAGGATATTTGGCATCTTGGAATGTTCTTCGATATCCTTTTCGGGAACTAGCAAATCTCCATCCATTTCCACTTCATCTTCTATGTTTCAGTTAGTACGTCCATGCCATACGAAGTACACAGGACTGGACTTAGGGGGGTGCAAAGGTGCACGTGCGCCCTCCCCTTCGTTGTAAATATACACTACCTAAAGTGAAAAGCTAGTAGTGAGTTTTGCAAAATCAATAATTTCTGTCAATTTTCTGAAGGTTGAAGGAAGAGGATTCATCGAGAGCAGACACTGAGCATTTCCAGGGAAATTCCTAATTCACACTACAGATGCCTAAAGGCATTTAAAAAACTCATATTTAATTCAAATGTACTGGCTGTTATTTGGTGCACCCCCCTCAGAAAATCATGGATCCGATCCTGGAAGTACATATACACGATTTTAACATACCTCTCCAGCACTCAGAACTTCAATCACAGTCGTCGGTGCAAGGAACATAAGGTAAGATATAGTAAGTCTTCAGAAGCAGCGGACTTCGAAGCTGGTATGGGGCATAGATAACTATTGACTATCTTCAAACCCTAGCGTAAAGTGTACATGTTAACCCCAGCCATTGCTGTACTTGATAAAAGACTCGAAGTGAATGATCACGAGTGGCTCCTCTTGTAGGATGAAGTACAACTAAACTGCAAATGTATAGACTGTTAGGCAATCGTTTTCTTATATAGTTGGTGGCATAAAATGTCCAAATTCCCGATATCTTTTGACTCATACAGCAACAGAAAGAAAGATTCACCAGCTTAAGCTACAGCTTCAGCTGGCACTCGAGAATTACTGAAAATACTTAGTTTCTCTCTAGGTTTCTTATTATTCCAACTTTTTGTAAGCAGAGATTTTCTCTTTTCGATAAAATGATGAAACTGAATTGCGTCCTGTGAAGCCATGTACAATTAGGAGAAAGTCCTTCACATCACCTATATCATCTTCAATAGTTCCAATATGGTGAATCTTGTCTGGACAAATCTTCACTGGACTGGCATAATGATTTTTAGAGATGTGTGTGGTGGAGCAAGGGCAACTATAAGAACTAATAAATCTTTGTATTCACCAATCAAAATAACTGTGAGGCCTTACTTGGCCTCTGTAATAGCCGTGGTTGCAATCAGCATATCAAAATCTAACTTGGCCTGGAGTACCTTGTATCCTGATTTGTGGAGATGCTTACTCCAAAGATGGCTGAATCTAATTTTGTTGCTGAGATATAGGAGAAATTCAGTCTGCCCTTCAATAACAGTAATATTATCTTCTAATTCTATGTCTATGTGGCAAGTGTTTCCTGCACGTCGCAGATGCTCCTCATCTTTTGTCCTTATACCTTCGTTATTTCCATCAAAACGACGAGAGTTTTTCCGTAATGTGTAACAACGCATGCAGTATATTGCTGACATATTTCTTTGAACGTGGCTGGACATGCGTTACAACACGATACAAGAGATACCCACCATCAACTATGTAGGATACACCCTATTTTGCAGCACCACTTGTTTTCTGGGTCGAAGTTCAGGACAAAACGGATATTGTCGATGATTTTGTACCTTTTCTCATTAGACCTCCTTCATAAAATAAGGAGAGAGGATACGCAGATAGTTCATATTTGAAGACCTCAGACAACTGTTCTTCAGACTAACTGTACATACCATAGAGTGCAGAAGCTTGTTTGGGTTTACACACATTACTTCATTACGACGGTTACTGATCTTGTTAAGGTGCCCAAAGACTTCACACTTGACTTGCGTTTCAAATGAATTTCACTGAATTACTCAATCTTTTTCATCACAGCAAGTTCTAATGCTTTATTACAATTTACATTTTCATCTGCTAGTAAATCAGTAGATATTGATGTAAGTTGGGATGATCTCTCGAATGGTTTATGTTCTCGGAGCCGGTTGATGAAACAGAGACGTCTTCAGCGTCACGAGTTTGACGAGACTCTCGCAAGTCAACATGTTGTTTGCAGGAGGCGGGAGAACATCCACAGCTTCCACTATTCTTGAATATTCAGGCATGGAATGAACCCCTGTAGTAATAGTTGAAGCAAAATGCCTCGTCCCCACGTGAGGCTACCACTACTTTTCATAGCTCTCATCAAAGTCTGTTCAGTTGTCAGGTCCCTCCAAATTCCGCACCAAAACTTTTCACTTTGTCTATGAAGTAGCTTTGTTTTACCAACTTCGGGATTTCTTGTTTTAGTAGAATATACTCTAGTTTTACAGGATCATTAGCTGAATTGATGATAACGATGATGTAGTGTTCTGCTTGAATGCAGGTCTTTGACCCGAAGGTTCCTAGGGCAAAGTAAACCCATGATGGTTTGCCATTGCCTTCCATAATATGATAATGACTACATGCATGAATAAGTATGCGCTATTTCAAAATTTAATCAATACCACTAGAAAAAGACAATCTGGGAATTGGATTGATTTTCTGACTCAGAAGAATTAACCAATGCTTGCGAATACATATTAATTTCTTCGACTATTCCTACATACAAGGACTATATACGTAGATATTAAAATTTCCATGAAATTATCGCAAATTTCCTGTTCTTCATTTCTCCAAACAAGCTAATATTTAAGTTTGTAGAGGTTATTGAAGTTTCTGTAAATACCTATCCACTGATAACTTCACTCAAAACTTCTGGATGCAGAGGTGAAAATCTTACAATATGAATCAAGAGCATAATGTTCATTTTATTCCGCCCTCACTCACCCTCACCCTCAAAGTGGCAGTTGGCCTTCACCCTCGTGCAGGAAACTTGTCCTCGCCCTCGTTCACCCTCGTCTTCGCGATGGGAATTGTCCATCGTCCTCGCTCGCCCTCACCCTCGTGCTGGAAACTTGTCCTCGCTCTCGCGCACCCTCGCCCTCGCGAAGGGAGTTATCTATCACTTTCGCACACCCCCACCCTCGCAGTGAAACTTGGCCCTCGCCCTCGTTCATCCTTGCCAACGCAAGAATGGTTGTTCATCGCCCTCGTTCGCCTTTGTTCTTGTACTGAAACTTCTTCTCGCCCTCGCGCACCATCAGCTTCACAGTGACACTTGGCCCTCGCCCTCGCGAAGGGAGTTGTCTATCGCCCTCGCTCGTCCTCGCCCTTATATCAGTAAGGGCGAGGAAGCCACCGCGAGGATCTAATCGTCAATTTTCCAGCGTATTTGCTGAATTATTTCCTTAACATACGTCCTAAACAAAGAAAACTAAGCAAACCATCGTATAACTTACTCCGCATCACCTAAAATGGAATAAATCATTGACTACTCCACGCTTAATATTACCATGAATATGTTCAGATAAAATTTGAATAGAGTTTCGTTTATATCTTTCCGTTCAAATTATTGTTGATCATGAGACGAGACGAGATGAGAAAAAAGATTTATCATCTCATCTCGCAGATTTTATAGAAGTCTCATCTCGTCTCAATTCTCAACACACAATATGTATATATATATATATATATATATATATATATATATATATATATATATATACCCTATGTGTGTGTGTGTTTGAGCATATAAAACTTGGTATTGGATGGGAGAAAAGAAGAAAACATACAAAGGAATCGCTCTGAGGCTAAACAGTCCGGGTGTTCATGGACATATCATATCATTTAATATCTATTTTTACAACAGAAGTTGGAAACGCAAAGAAATAAACTACTGCTCAATAAACTTCAGAACATATTGCTTGTTTTCAGAAACTTAATAAACTATTAATTTAAAAATTAAGCGCGAGCCCGGGAGCAAGCGAACGCAAGCCTCAATTAAATAAATGAGCGCGAGCCAAACTGACCCCGAGCGCGAGCCCAGTTGAAAGAAATGAGCAAGAGCCCGAGTGAGCACGATCCCAGTTGAAAGAAGTGAACACGAGCCCAGTGCAAAATGGCCATCTATGAACAAAAGTCAGTCCATGAAGTCTTTTTCCATCTGATCTACTGCATTTTGTTGGTTCTCTCACTGATTGTGTTTGTTCAGATATCAGCGCTCTTAAGATTATGTCATTTACGCTGAATGACGTAAGTATCTGTCTGTCTACCAGTACTCCTTAAACATGACAGTGTAGACACTGTCCGCCTTATGCAGAGTCGTTTTGAAGAATGATTAGCGTCATGCTAAAGGCCTGACTACTGCATGAAACATATGTTAGTCGAACTCTTTAGCATGATACTAATCATGCGTCAGAATGACTCTGCATAAGGCCCTGTTTATCTAAAAAGTCCCTGGGCAACAGGCAGGGCAACAATGAGGCACACTCGCTTCTAAACGTAGCGCTATTTCTATCCGGACGTTTTCATGAAAAAATATGCAAATATTATATTCATTTGCATTATTATTTTTAATAATTATGTAGAAGTACACAAGAGAAATTAAGGAGTGTGATGCAATAAGGGCATAAGCGAGTTTACGCCCTTTTCTCATCAAGCGCATTTGTGGCTTATGCCATACTTGTTTAGTCTCTTCGTAATATTTCAATTCAATATCGGAATAAAATGCTGCATATTACATTGTTTTACGTAAAAAAAAACTATTTAAATTTTCAACATCGTTTTCTTCCACTGTATGTTTCAGACCTACGCCCTTATTGCATCAAACTCCTCGATTGTCTACCGCAATCAAATGAAAGGAAGAATATGACCAATCGATAATCTTGCTATGACATCAACTTTTCATCTATGGGACATGGCAGACGTTATTTTAAATATTATATTCCTCCAAAAATAGTCAAACAGTAAATTCAAAATGGTTGTTAAGGAAATTTGTCCTTCTCCCTCGGGTGCCCTTGTTCTCGCGACTTCCCGTGCCCTCACCATCGCAGTGGAAGTTGACCCTCGCCCTCGCCTTTGCAGTGACATTTGGCTCTTGCCCTTGTTCAATCTCGCCCTCACGAAGCGAGTTGTCCATCGCCCTCGCCCTTGTGCAGGAATTTCTCCTTGCTCTCGCGCACTCTCGCCCTCGCTGTCAAAGATTGTCCTCGCCCTCGCGCAACCAAGCCCTCGCGTCATTGAGGGCAAGGGAATTTTGAGGGAGAGGATGCCCTCGAGAGAGTGAACATCTCTGATCAAGAGGGAATTTAGCCCATTATATAAATCTTCCAAATTCCAGCTTTTAGAAAACATTATATTAAGTATTTTTAATGTTTTACTAAGGAAGGCGTAGCCAATAATTTTGTACCTACAATGTTGTAATAAAAATACAGAAACTCAATTTTTCACTTTTGTTCTGAGAAATTTTGTAGAATTTCCCTTCTTTTCCCTTTCGGGAAAACGTTAATTTCTTCAACTTTCACACAATAAGAACTACAAACTAACTATCTTTTTAACGAGGTATGGTTTATGTCTTTACTGTGTTCACAACCTGCATTAAAGTCAGTTAAAGTGTATGCTATGGTTTTCACGAATATTTTGGCATAGGAAATAGGCTACCCAATATGCCGGCCATATTGACGAAACCCGACGTGGGATTTTTGGGACTTTCTCTGAGTACTGAATAGAATATCATGACCATTTTAGAAAAGCTTATGGATTTTTTGGTTTCTTCTCCCTACAATGTTGTAATAAAAATCTCAAAACGCAATTTTTCACTTCTGTAGATCTTCCCTTTCTTTCCTTTTGAGAAAATGTAAATTTCTAAACTTTTTATACAGTAACAACAACTAATTAAATATCTTTTCAATGAGGTATGGTTCATATCTCTACTGTGTTTACAATCTGTATTATAGTCAGTTAAAATGAATGCTACGTCTCCTCGAAAACTTTGGGATTGGAAATCGGCTATCCAATTTGTCGGCCATTGTGACCAAACCCGACACGGGAGATTTTGGGACTTTCTCTGAGATACTGTATAGAGTATTATATCATTTTAGAAAAGGTTTCGGCTTGTTTTTTTGAATGTGCGGGTTTTGCCCTTTTTTGGTCTAATTGCACTGAACTATTTAAATATTTAATGAGTTTAAAGAATTACAACAGAGTGCAGAAAACATTGAAGAAACTATGTATAGTCGTATGTATGTATATATATACTCATAACAAAATATGTATGTATTCAACTAAAAGTTTTTAAAAAGTTATAATAATAAAATAAAATCATTGATATTTACACAATGAGTAATGGAAAATATTAATAATCTTTAAAGTTATTCAAATACACATCTTTCTATAGAATAAAAATTATCTATCGAGTACTAAGTAGAAAATTGTAAAATCTTATACCTGGGTATGATGATAAGATCTATTATTTAAAATTCCATAATATTTAACAAATTATATCGTAATTTGAAAATAATTTATACAAAATTTACAACGAGATTGTTTTTTGTTACTTAGAAGTATTGACATTATACAAGCACACTATTCTAGTGTTCACATGTTTCAAAAAAGTCCCTTAGCAGGATTTAAAACATCTCCAGGTTATAAGTATGGAAATATGTTTGGTTTCAAATTTAGGGAAGATGTTCCATGTACTGTAAACATTAATGCTTTTATTTAAACAATATACACAAAACATAAAATAACAAACGTAAATTAAGGATTTACGTACATTTCCTTTTAATTAGAAGTACTTACAAGTATAACAAACCATGGTTTTTCAATATCCATTTAAGGTTAATCCAATAACAAGTCTGCATATTTTTTGTTGTGCACTATTTTTAATATTGACCACAGATGAAGAAAATAGAGTTTCATCTATAGAAATAACACATGGATGGATAAAAAGTAAACCATATTGGAAATGTTTAATGATTATCGTAAATATAATGAAATGTTTTCTTTGCAGCTAAAATGAACTGAACTTACTCAAAAACACAATGTCCTGCTGTGAGAATATATCTGTCGTTGATGATACTTCCACTGCAGTGGATTTCTTTTTCTTTTCGGATGAGAGCGAGCCACGGAAACTCATTAATTTCTGCTGGCTTTCCTCCAACTATCCTACGTTTCTCATTAATGATTCCACATTCTATACAAAACCAAATATTGTAATCTGTTACAATTATGATACAAGTGACATATCTTGTTATTCGAATTGCTAGAGACTATATGTTTGGTATTTTCAGTCAATCTATTTTTTTACACATATTACTATACATATTGTACATAAAAACTTCACGAAAAAGCATCACATACATATGAATGAAAGAAACCTGTCTTAGAAATGTTTCAGGAATACTTCAACTTAAGTAAGTTTCTCTGTAGTGATAAGGATTGTAATTAATTTCATATTGTAAGTATTTTTACTGGAAGTATCGTCTTTGAACAAAATGAGTTTAATGAAAATGAATTAGAGAAAGGTCATAATGACATGTCGTAATTAATCTTCTGTACATTTCTCAAATAAAATAGCTAAATATCACAAATATTTTGTCATAAATTGTTCTTAGTTTCTTTGTTGACGTACGAGACGTGTTCAAAAAGTATTGAATCTTTGGTTGGCAAAAATACATTTATTGACTTTGAAATCCGAAACACTAACTTCCTTGAAAGTAGTCAGCTTGGTAATGCACACTCGCTCCCGCCAGCACCATTGTTGGAAACACATTATGGGGCGTTTACACTTGGTCGATTTAGTCGCATGACGAAATCGATTTAGTCGCACGACTAAATCGACTCGCTGCATTTGCCACTAAATCGAAGCAACTAGGCCGAATCAGATCGATGGATGTGTTCAATTATTTCAACCACAGAAAATAGAAGGTCTTTTAATTCAGTTGCCAGTCGATTAGTCGCTTTCGATCAACAAGTGATTAAGTTGAAGTCCCGTTTACACGGTCGATTAAGTTGAAAGTGACGTCAATTCAACTGAATCGAACGCAAATCGACTAAGTGTAAACGCCCCATTAGGACGCAGTTAGTGGAATGGTCAGCAACCCTGCCGTCGCCTTCCGCATGATGTCTTCTCTTGACTCAAATCGGGTCTCTTTTAGTGACATTTTCAGCTTGGGAAATAACCAAAATTCCCATGGAGCGATGTCAGGGAACTTTACGATACACAGGAATGTTGTGTTTGGATCAATCAAGATTGAATCAAATTTCGCATATTCTCCTCATACCCAAATTTTCGTTCAAAATTGAATGTACGATCCGACGATTTCTGCTTGGGTATCGCCTAGCTTTTGTCAAAATTTAACGCAATATCACTGCTCAAGTTTTTCTGTCATTTTACCCAAAAAAAAAAAAAAAAATCCGACGAACGCTTACTACACGTCTTCAATTGTTGGTAGACTGCCAACAATTGACACTTTCTGCGGACGGGAAAAAATTCACGACTGCGTATGAATGTTCTCTCTACGTCTATACTGAAGAAAGTCTCCCGCAATCCATTGGTTTACGCGTGAAGAAATAAGGTTCGATACTTTTTGAACATACCTCGTATATGAGACATGGACCTATAGCTTAAAGTGGAATCCAGCGAACTACTGTAATGCGTTCAATGCTCTCCCACTAGGAATCAAACCCAGGACCACGTTCACCAAAAGTTTGTTTTCAGTTTGAGTACATAGAGGAAAACTATTTTGAAAAGGAGTAATGTATTCAGACACATTTTTATATAAGTCAGTGACAACCAACTTCTTTAAACTAAGGGGCCGCATCATAGAGGCCGCAACTTCATAGATCAAGGGCCGCAACTTCGTATGATACTTTTCTTTACGTTTATACGATACACTCGCTACACCCTAGCACAGAAATAAACTATTCTGTTATCGGATGTTGGGTGACATATCAATGTTCGAAGGGGATGGATGAAAAAGAGACAGAATTTTCTTGGTTTCCTTTATAGTATATATAAGATTAGGATGTGTATAGTTTAAAGATAATGCCAAGAAATGTTGGGACAAACATAATTTAGGGACTTCAATGTATATCTTCAATTAAATAATTTGGTAATAATCACTTATATCATCTAAAAGGACTTAGGGGAATGCACTGTCTGCATCACAGTTCAAAACCTATTTGAGGTAATGAAGAGGAAGAATTCTGATCGTCCTGTTTAAATGTAGGAGACATAAAAGGTATTATCTGGTCAGTAAAGGGAACAGACAGACAAAAAAATGAGAAACTGGGGAAATTGGACAGAAAGCGAAGGACAATGAATTTGACTGAAAAGAAACAGATAGGTAAAGGTTATGAATAGATCATAAAGCCAAAAATCATCTTCATAGGCATCAACTCTAAGAGTTTAAAATTTCCAGACGAACTTATATCCATGAGATTTTTAATTTAAGGAGATGAATTGCCAATATCTCCACCTAAAGCGTGAACAGTTAGAATGACTGATCTTCAATATGAGTTCTTCTTTCTGTACTAATTTAGATTTTGCTCAAGTGATGGACAAGAGCTGTATTAGTTCTTAGTTGTTCTTACTGACTGCATCCCTAATATTATATTTAGTATGTTCGATCAAAGGATGAAAGTATGAATTCATATAATGATTTATGATTAAAATTTCTTAACTTTATTTATTTTGTTGATGTTACATATTTACAAACTAATTGGACTATAAACGGGTGCATATAAGAGAATTTAATTCAATCGAAATCCTCTGTAGACTTATTAGTATAAAAGTTAATAATATGTTTGTGAACTTTGACGTACAACGTCATGGAAACGTGATAAATATCTTATTAAAAAGCCACTGCTATAACATTCATATTTAATGTTAATTGTTATGAGAAAATAATAGAATGGATAACTATTCAATATAGATTCACTAAATACGCATACCTGAATATGAATATAAATATATAAATATCAATAATTAATATGTCATACAAAACTTATTTTATTATGGTATGTTAACAATTACTCATAATTTAGTGTTCTCGACGTATGATTAAAAAAAAACTGCTACTTACCACAATCTAACATAGGAGGAAGTGAGAACACCTACAAAATAAGAACATTTATGTTAAGTACTTGTTTCAAATTCATATAAAACTCGTGAAATGTTTCTTTGAAGATTAATTGTATTTAAGATGCTTGCACTTTATACAAATTCAGTGAAAAGTAATTTTGTCATTATGATTGAAGTTTTCTTTTCTTCTCGACATAAGGTAATGCAAAATGTATTAATAGTAATGTACTGCACATATATTTTAAAATATTTTAATGTTAATAACAATTTGAAACGAATGAAAGCTTTTTTTGTTTCGTACGAGTCACCACAATTCCATATACATTTAGTAGAAATTTCTCCAGACAATAAATTTGATCTCCGTTACTTAAAAATAGTTTCAATTGATTTATAATTTTTCGGTAGCTGTAAAGCAACTGTTGAATTTAGTCTTCAGTAAGAAATGTTATTTTTTTACTATCGGAATATTTAAACAGCATCCACATAATGTTATGAATTTTTCGTAGCATATATATAAAATTATATGGAGATACGAACTGTTAAGGATCTAAATTATTGTGTAATAATAATACAATAGTTTTAATTTCCAATAACACACAAAATTGTATTTTTTTAACCGTTAAATCTTGGATGTGTTTTTAAGTTGGATTTCAAGCACTTATTAATTTCCGTTATCTCGTTGTACAGTCAGCGACAGTAGAAACTGGAGGTTGGATACATAAGAAATGATAGCTTTTTCCAGTAGCAGAATAGTTTCACTCGATGTCTGATAGTTGGACAACCAACATGACAGCAAATACGTGCCCGGAAACATAACATGCCAGGATATTCCTCCATTTGGAGGAAAAAGTATTACTATCTGAGAGCATCACTTAGAGAAACAACCACGAGATAAATCTGCAGAAAATCCATTCACTTTAAGATCAAAGAGATAGGAATTAATGCAAAGGAAACGAAAAGAATAATACGCATCATGCAGAGACCGAAAAAGTATGGAAAGCTAAACAAAATGAGAAAAGAAGGAAAGAGGGAAAGGAAAGAGCAAAAGACATGGGAATAAATTAAATTTTAACACTTATGGATAAACAGTGTCCGTTTTTCCTCCTGCCCGCTGTATCCGTCCTGGTTTTTCTCCCTTCATAGGATAAATCTCATTCAGCATCAAACGCGAACATCATTTATAGTGTTTTAATTCCTTGAAAAAAAGTTAACTCCATCCAGGCCGAGACTCGAACCCCGGACCCTTAGAACGACAGTCAGACGCTGTAACCACTTACCTACACATGCTATGTCAACTGGGGGCGTTAATAAACCAGCCATTACCCGCGCTGTTATCAAACGTCTTAAATCAGCCAACTTAATCTATACTCTTACTTACTGTTGTCTATATATATATATATATATATATATATATATATATATATATATAGAGAGAGAGAGAGAGAGAGAGAGAGAGAAAGAAAGAGAAAGAGAAAGAGAGAGAGGTATATAAAAATCGGATTAATGGGGGTTAAAAGAATGATTTCGTAATCTCGAAATGGGTCTTCAAGACGGTGATCGCACCACTACTGACATCTGGTAGCCGTGTTAGGTAACACACACATTAGAAATAATGCTTTGAAACCATTAGTTGCACGTTCTGCCGTGGATAAGTCGGTAAGGTGTCTGCTTGTTGGGTAGGCAACTCGAGTTCGAGTCTCGAATACACCAATTACCTTTTCCTTGAAAATACATTTCTATATTTTTATATACGTTATTAATAATTGCTTTCTTGCATTTTTTGTAAATTACCTTAAATTAGTGAAGGTTCAGTAAAATCAAGAAGGTCAAAATACATATATATGATTGTTTTATCCGTATGTACAGTCCAGAAATGGAGCGGGTCGGGGGGCCACGGGTCAACAGAACGTGACCCACTGCAACCCCCCACCCACCAGGACTCACTCTGTCTTAACAACGTATTACGACCCACAGACTCATTCTGCTCAGTGCATTGTAGACAGCTTCTGAACACTGGTGAATTTGTCTACTTTCAAGGCATCCTTTTTCTTTTCATTTGTTTCAATTGACAAAAAAACTTCAGGCAATTTTAAATATTGATATTTGCAACTGTAATAATAGCAATAGAACTTATTTGAGACGCAGCCTGTGATTTCTTAGAGAAGCTAACTACTGGGAAAAATGTTTCAATCATGTGTAATATATGAATTATTATATAAAAAATTGAATGTAACTATGTCTGCATGATCATCATATCCAAATTGCAAAGTCAAATGAAATGATTTTTGGTATATACTTAGGCCTCAATCTCAACTAGGAAGTTATCATACATGTATGGTTTCATTATATTACATATTCTAAGAGGGTCCGAATATTTGCGAAAATTTTAGTATCTCACAAGCCGTTCAAGTTGGAGAGCTGATATTCAGTATATTAATTCTTTATCTAAATAAAATAAAGAGTTTGTTTTATAAATAAATAAAATAAAGAGTTTGTTTGTGTGTTTGTCTGTCTGTCTGTGTGCGGCCTGGGAACCAGACGAGTGGACAGAGAGTTACCAAATTTTGGTCAGGGGTACCCCAGACCTAGACCCCAGATCAAGACGAAGCCGTTTTCTTTTCAAATTTCGAACCAGAGGGGTCTCAGTGGGGCTTTTACCGGAACCGGCTTGGGAACCAGACAAATAGACCGAGAGTTACCAAATTTTAGTCACAAATACCTTGATCCACGCACCAGATCAGAGTTAAACGTTTTTCTCAAAATTCGAATCAGGGGGTCTCAGGGGAGCGTTTATCGGGACATGTAAAAGTAGTAGAAAATTTCCGATATTAGTGACGAATTCGTAGTTCTCGCGGTCGCTGAAATCAATAATGAAGCTCCTCTCGCAATAAACTTCCAAATTCACGCTATTCGGCTCCTTACCAGGGGTCACCGCGGGGGAGGGGGGGGGGGCGAAATATCGAAACATATAAAAGTAATCCAAAATGACCAATATTAGTGTCAAATACATAGTTTTCGCGGTCGCTGAAATCAATGGTGACACTTCCATTAGCAATGAATTGCAAATTTAATAACAAATGTATGCGGACCGGGACTCAGCGGCAATGGGGGGGGGGGGGAGAAATACCGAGACATGTAAAAAATAGCCCAAAATGTCCGATATTAGTGACAATTCCATAGTTTTTGCGCTCACTGAAATCAATGGTGACACTTCCATTAGCGATGACTTGCAAATTCAGCTACTATTGTATGCGGGCCGCGGGTCAGCGGGTAGGGAATACCGAGACATGTTAAAACAGCCCAAAATGACAGATATTAGTGTCAAATTCAAAATATTAGCGGTCACTAAGATCAATGGTGACAATTTTATTAGCGATTACTTGCAAATTTAGCTACCATTGTATGCGGACCGAGGGTTACATGTGGGGGGGGGGGTTACCAAGATGTAAAAATAATCCAAAATGACAGATATGAGTATCAAATCCATACTTGTCGCGGTCGCTGAGATCAATGGTGACACATTCATTAGCGATGACTTGCAAATTCAGGTGAAATTGTATGCGGGCCCGGGTCACATGTGGGGGAGGTTACCGAGACATGTAACAGTTATCTAAAATGACCGATATAAGTGTCAAATCCATAGCTTTCGTGGTCGCTGAGCTCAATGGTGAAACTCTGAGCGCATTCACCCAATTCGGCTAAGGGCCGGAAGTCACTGGGGGGCGACACCGAGACACGTAAAAGTAATCCAAAATGACCGATATTAGTGTGAAATCCATAGCTTTCACGGTCGCTGAAATCAATGGTGACATTTCCATTAGCGATTACTCAAAATCAGCTATCATTATATGCGGTCCGGAGTCACCGGGGGATACCGAAACATGTAAAAATAATCCAAACCTTGTCTGTTTTTTTTAAAACACAATGTTACGAGGCACAGAAGCCACCACGCCTGCGGTGTGCTTGCTTTTTTGCCTCAGGCAGACAGTACTACAATTCTGTCAATTTATGTGTAGCTATCAGTCAACCACACAGGTTCTTTGCAACGCTGAATTTTACAAGAAAGGTTTTGTCCATCGGATCGGATAGGACTCGGTCCTTTGGATTTCACGATTAATCAGTAGGTCCCGTCTCATATAGCCTCGCTGCTGAAAGGGACGACAAAATCAACTCAACTCATATTCAGCACCATAGGAGATATAACTCTGAGGGGAATTTTGTCCCTGGAAAACCTCCCAAAATCATCAACGGTACGAAATATGTCTGCAATGCAAGATGTCAATCATTTCCAACTCTATGCTCTGTGACCTAGTTTGCTTTTCATGTTTTCAGTAAACTAGACAGACAAAAGGAAGAATAGAGGCTTTCTTCCAGAAAATTGTGTTCGAGGGTGGGGGGTCACACAGGCCCGTATCCATGGGGAGTCTAGGGGGAAGGGCTCACCCTAATTTTTTACATAAGAATTATTTATGAGCATTAAAGTAGTCAGCCATTAAGATTTTTTCTTTTTGTTTTAGGATGATACTAGATTCGACTCCTGGTGTAAGCTCAACTTTCAGTCCTGTGTCATTTGCATGTCTCGTTTCATACAGATTCGTTGAAAAACCTCTAAACATGTGCTATGACTAGTATGCGAACTAGTTTTTTTTAAGCAAAAAAGAGAAATTTCTTGCTTTAGACTCTGCCCTGTAATCCAGTTTTTCTGGAGGCGAGATAGTATGGCTGGGAACTGCCAATCAGATTCAAGTTCCGAACCCACATTAAAAAGACCTTCCTTTATAACCTTGGTGTTGTATAAGGACGAAAAACAAAAATATACTGATAGCTCCAGTAATAGATATTATGGGAAAGAGATTAAAAAATAGGTGGTTTTGAAATAGAGAAAGGACAATCCCTGAGTTTTATTAGTATTACTAGCATATGTTATCCGTTTTGCTAAGTTGAAATGAAAATCTAAAAGCACAACTCCGTATTTCATGTGTTTAGTACCCGTGAAATATGCTGTTTTCGTTTTTAATTGCATCGATTTAAACAGCATCGGAAAGATCACTGATCATCTCGGCGACCCTAAAAATCATGGATTCGACACCAATAATGGTCATTTTCGGTCATTTATATGTATATTTCCTCCTCCCCCATGTTGCGGGCCAAGGCATCGAAAGTGTCACTGTTCATTTCAGCGACCCCCCACAAATGTGGATTCAGCACTAATTATCGGTTATTTTCCATTATTTTTAAATATCTCTTCCTCCCTCTCCCCCAAGTTGTGGGGTTGAATTTGAATTTAAACGGGATCGAAAGTACCACTGTTCATCTAAGCGATCCAGAAAACTATAAAATTGACACTGATAGTGGCCATTATCGATCATTTTATATATCACTTTCCCCCCTTCCTGCAAGTGGCGGAACTGATTTTGCATTTAAACCGGATCGAAAATGTCACAGTTCATCAGAATGATCCCGAAAACTATGGATTAGGCACTAATATTGGTCATTTTTGATTATTATTATATACAGCTCCCCCTCCCCCGTGCTGTGGCACACAGAATCAAAAATGTCACTGTTAATCTCAGCTACTCCTAAAACTATTGACTCGACACTAATATTACTCAGTTTTGATCATTTTTAAATGTTTATACCCCTCTCCTCCATTGTACCCCCCTTCCCAACTATTAGGGCTGAACTTGGATTGAAACAGCATCAGAAGTGTCACTGTTTGTCTCATCGGGCCCGAAAACTATGGATTCAACACTAATATCGGTCATTTTTGATCATAATTTAAAATTTCTCTTTCTCTCGCCCTCCCCTACGTTGCTTTATCAAAGTGAACAGCCTAAAGTAATCCGTGCCCTTACACTCATGTATGTTGAAAATTTGATTTAGATCGGTCGGGTGGTTCAAGAGTGATGAAGTCACAAAGACAGTCATATTTTTTTTTTACATATATCTCCCTCTCCCCCACCCCTACATTGGCTCGTCAAAGTGAAACGATAAAAAAAAACACCCTAGGCTTGACCCTCATATTTGTTGAAAATTAGATGAAGATTGGTTGGGTGGTTCAAAAGTTATTAGGTGTTATTAATTTCTATTTATATGTCCTCCTCCCCACTCCCTAGGATGTACCGTTAAAGTGAAATTACAAAAATGTTTCCAGATCCAAACCTCATATATCTTGAAAATTTGATTGCGATCGGTCGGATATTCAAGATATAGTCCAAGTGTTATTAAGTTACAAAAATAGTCACTTTCAGTCTTATATAAATTGATTTTTATATATCTCCCCTCCTTCTCCGCCCCCCACGTTGCTCCGTTAAATTAAAATTACAAAAACGATCCCAGGCCTGAGCCTCATGTATGTTGAAAATTTAATCAAGATCGGTAGAGTAATTCAGGAGTTGTTAAGTTTTATTTATTTTTACACCCCCTCCCCCTAAGTTCTACCTTCAAAGTGAATAGCCTTTAACCAGCCCAGCCGTAAAACTCATCCATGTTACAAATTTGATCAAGATCGGTGGGGCGGTTCGGGAGATTTAGAGTCACAAACATATTGTTTCTTAATTATATATATATTAGTAGTGTCGAATCTAGATATTTTCAGATGGGGGCAACGTGTGCCATGGCCCACAACATGGGAGAGGAGAAAATAAACATATAAATGACCGAAAATGACCATTATTGGTGTCGAATCCATGATTTTTAGGGTCGCCGAGATGATCAGTGATCTTTCCGATGCTGTTTAAATCGATGCCATTAAAAACGAAAACAGCATATTTCACGGGTACTAAACACATGAAATACGGAGTTGTGCTTTTAGATTTTCATTTCAACTTAGCAAAACGGATAACATATGCTAGTAATACTAATAAAACTCAGGGATTGTCCTTTCTCTATTTCAAAACCACCTATTTTTTTAATCTCTTTCCCATAATATCTATTACTGGAGCTATCAGTATATTTTTGTTTTTCGTCCTTATACAACACCAAGGTTATAAAGGAAGGTCTTTTTAATGTGGGTTCGGAACTTGAATCTGATTGGCAGTTCCCAGCCATACTATCTCGCCTCCAGAAAAACTGGATTACAGGGCAGAGTCTAAAGCAAGAAATTTCTCTTTTTTGCTTAAAAAAAAACTAGTTCGCATACTAGTCATAGCACATGTTTAGAGGTTTTTCAACGAATCTGTATGAAACGAGACATGCAAATGACACAGGACTGAAAGTTGAGCTTACACCAGGAGTCGAATCTAGTATCATCCTAAAACAAAAAGAAAAAATCTTAATGGCTGACTACTTTAATGCTCATAAATAATTCTTATGTAAAAAATTAGGGTGAGCCCTTCCCCCTAGACTCCCCATGGATACGGGCCTGTGTGACCCCCCACCCTCGAACACAATTTTCTGGAAGAAAGCCTCTATTCTTCCTTTTGTCTGTCTAGTTTACTGAAAACATGAAAAGCAAACTAGGTCACAGAGCATAGAGTTGGAAATGATTGACATCTTGCATTGCAGACATATTTCGTACCGTTGATGATTTTGGGAGGTTTTCCAGGGACAAAATTCCCCTCGGAGTTATATCTCCTATGGTGCTGAATATGAGTTGAGTTGATTTTGTCGTCCCTTTCAGCAGCGAGGCTATATGAGACGGGACCTACTGATTAATCGTGAAATCCGAACTACATGAGCTCTCACCGGAATCGAACCCGGGTCTCTCACGCCAAAGGCGCGTACGCTAACCACTTAGCCACGAAGAAGCTCGGAGCTCATATTAGAAAAAGAGAAAGCACATTATGGGAATTTCAGTGCAGACAACTAAGTACGACGACTGTTAAATGAATATTTTTCATCTTGAATATATTGTAATAGTGGTCAATCTTATTCGATAATGTCATTAAAAAAATAGCGTTCTCTTTTCTGTAACACTACAGTATACAAGTTAAATTTCACACACTGTGCAAAAGAGGGGAAGGGATTACAACGTACGATGGGCTTCGTTCGCTTCCTATCCGATGGACAAAACCTTTCTTGTAAAATTCTGCGTTGCAAAGAACCTGTGTGGTTGACTGATAGCTACACATAAATTGACAGAATTGTAGTACTGTCTGCCTGAGGCAAAAAAGCAAGCACACCGCAGGCGTGGTGGCTTCTGTGCCTCGTAACATTGTGTTAAAAAAACAGACACAAGGTCACTTGTCAGTGATAAGTGGTTAGTTTTTTTTCTTTTATACAAATCATATTGTTTGAAGCCTCTTTATTCCTTACAAAAACAATATAACCAGATTCATGGGAACCCACAGCAATTGTAATAAAAGTTGAAAAAATGTCTGTATCATTCAGATCCTTTATTATTATTATTATTATTATTATTATTATTATTATTATTATTATTATTATTATTATTATTATTATTATTATTGTTATTGTTATTATTATTATCACATAATATTTTTCGTTAGTCCTCACAGCAATTAATACTTAGCAGCAGAGGTAAAAGTGCGTGGGAACGCGGGGGACCCTACCCCACCCCCAAAAAACTGGGTATGGCGACCCCCCACTTCCTAAGCATTTACAATGGACACAGATAGGCATGGGATACGGCGTGACGTCATGCCGCTACCTACCGTCCCCCTACATTTTCAGATGATTCCATCCCATCTAGCCTAATCCCACCTAGCCTAACGATTTATCAGCCACTTATATCTCCAAGATAAGAATGTCTATCATTTTAGGCGAGATGGGAATTCCCATCTTACTTAATCCCATCTCGCCTAAAATTGCGGTAGGATGCAAGGAGGGAATTTCTGTACTGAAGAGGGAATTCCTCTACTAGCATTTTAACCAGATATATCAATCACTATTGGCAATCTCTGTCAACTACAATATAAATATATAATAAGTACTATACAAGAAGAAAGCATAGGGGGTAGGCAATTTAGTGAATTTAGTTCACTTTTGGTTTGTTTTGGGAATACTGGAAATTGATTGGCAAAGAGAAGCTAATCAGAAACAGGATGAAAATATAGAGCGTGTTTCAAAACAACACTGACAACGTTTGGAAGCTGATTCCTGACACCATGATAAGACAACCTGGGTGCACAAATGCTTCCTTTTGGCGCTATGACCAGCCAAAAACCAGTCGCAAAAATGCCGAAAACAGCGATAACTCGAGAACAAAATGTCGGATCGAAGTCGGGGGAAAGGAAATGTATATTATTTTTAGCCATGGCTTCCATCAATGCACAACTGAATATGGTACAGGAGCAGCACAATGGTCATCTCAAAGAAATTGAAGAATTATGGGGATATTTTATGAAACGTTGACCGAGGCAAGTTAACTACAATTAAATGCGATATTCAACTAACAGGAATCTTAGAACACGGTCAAAGTTACAAGAACATCATTAAAATTATAAAAAAGGGAAGATGGACACATTTGATTGATCTACTATGTCTCAGTATAGAATTGGCTATCAAGGAAGAACTGAAATTATATGAAGTCCATAAAGTTTAAATGTTATGCCTTCTAGGCTAATGAAGACAGAGAGATCACGCATGGATATTGGGTAGCGTCTGCGACTTTCGCAAAGGAGACCCGGCTCCGATTCGCGGCGGGAGCGCAAGCATTTCGGATCTCACGTTAATCCGTAGCTCCATATCTCATGTAATTTTGCTACCCAAGGGATGCTAAACTGAAATCCGATCCAATAATAAAGAGAGGTAATGGATGGAAGCTAATTTTTGGGAAATAATTCGTGAAATGAGAATGTAGGAGAAAACAGGATAATTCCGAGAAATCTCACGGGTACGATGGTATCCACTACAAACTTTAAGTCTGGGATCGAACGAGGTCCATCCCGCACCAGAAGTAAGCGCTCTATCACTAAGTTACTTGCTCCTACTTTGGAGG
This sequence comes from Thermobia domestica, assembly GCF_964235325.1. Classification (NCBI taxonomy): domain Eukaryota; kingdom Metazoa; phylum Arthropoda; class Insecta; order Zygentoma; family Lepismatidae; genus Thermobia; species Thermobia domestica. The sequence goes on from NC_137458.1 coordinate 218,700,167, forward strand.
AAACACTATTATTCTGACAGATGTATCGATATGCTAAATAATGTTTGTGATAAACCAACATACAAGAAGTACAAACGGTCAGAATGTGGGATTCGTGGAGTTTCCTTTGTGAGAAAATGGTAAGTACGTTTTTTTATGTCAGTTATTCTTAACTGGATGCCCGCGTGTCTTAGGGATTGGGGAGGACACGGTGAAGCAGTGGTAAACACTTGTTTCTGGTACGTGGGGCCTCTGGTTCGATCCTCAGCCAAGAAACTTTGTGGTGGACACCATCGTATCACGTGTGGGTTTTCTTGGGATACTTTAATTTCCTTCCACATTTTCATTCCATCATATCTTCCATCAACATTCACTTGCCTTAATCATTGTCTCCCTTAGCCTAAAGAGCATAATCGTGGTTCGTTAAAATGAAATACTTCATTTCATTTTACAGGGGTTGCTTACAGTTTGTCGGTGGGTTACCGTTAAGATAATTTTTCAATTGGTTATATTACTGATACTAATATTTGTAAGAAAGAAGGAGTCTATGAGGCTCATAATTTTGAAAGGCCAAGAACTACAATTGAACGTTGATTGTAAGAAATGCTAAAGGTACGAACTAAATTTGATTTGTGAGTCTTTTAGCATTATTAGTCGTATTATGGACAAAAAATAACTCATATCTACAAACCAAGAAAACTAAAAGTGAAATTTGATATTCGACAGTGAAATATAATAATATACAACTTGGATATCAAATTTCGAGGTTAGTTTTCTTGGCTTTAGACATGTTCAACTTACATGTGTTTTCGTGATAGTCCAAACTTTCAACATACGAGTATCAGTCTCCTAGATTTTCGTAAATAACTATGATGATTATCCTAAATCTAACAACTAAGTACAGATACCGATCACTAAAGTTCATAATTGACTTTTGAGAACATGCTGGCCCTAACTGATATATCACATCACTACCTTTCCATTTCCAAAATTATCACAGATTTCAAAATGGCGGATTTGAAGGTGCCGCCAGAGGTTCGCGATCTACTCTGACCATTTTTCTTCTGTCAATATGAGAAACTATCACCGTTTGCATTGTCTATCTTTCACTATTTTCATGATTCAATAGTTTATTTGATGTATTTCAATAACATAGCATAGCCCTCCTCCCATCTATTTTGACCCCCCTCCGTTTCTTATGGCGTTCAGCCCTTATAACTTTGCACATATACATATTTCTATATCCTCTATCAGTCGCACTAAGTGTCATCCCGCAACTCGAGTCATCCATTTGGACCCTTTACTTGTCAGGCAATTTCTTATTGATGGAAAAACAAGGAAAATAAATCTACAATGACTTACAAGTAACACTTCCCAAGTGTAACACTCCGATTTTGATAAAATTTGGTAGGTAGATACTACACATAAAATAAACTAATACGTGTATTTTTATTTTCTGTGGTAAAGTTGTTTCAGGGGGCGATAAACCAGACCCAAAATTTTGAGAGTTGACGCCCGAAAGGTAATAACAAGTGGACCGAAGTGAATGAAATTGTGCACATATATTGTAGACATAAAATGAGGGAATACGGGTTTCGTATTTTCCTGGAAAAACGGTTAGATGGGCCACAGACCCCTCCAAATCTTTGATCACGAAATATCAAAAGTGCTAATAATAGTATGCCAGAAGTGCCTACAGAACATGAAGAATTGCAACGAAATTTTGTGTAGTGACAATATGCGAATAAAAACTAATGCGTTTTTTTATTTTCTGTGGAAAAACGGTAAAGGGGAAAAGGCCCTCACACAAAATTTGGAAAATTGACGCCCAAAAGGCAAAAGCAAGTGAACCGAAGTGAATGAAACTGTGCTCAAATATTGTAGAGGTAAGATGAAGGAATACGTGTTTCGTATTTTCGTGCAAAGAAAAAAAAATGGGTGGACCGAGGCGTCTGGTGGCGGAAGGAGTGGACAGAAGCGAAAGAAATTGTGTGTACATATTGAATATGTAAAATAAGACCTTTCGTGTTTCACAAGTGTATCCATCTGATTTTTCAAATTTGGAAGATCAACAGTAAGCACAAATAGTATATATTGTATTTTATAATATTTCGGGAGGCACCTTTAACGCTTACAATGTTTTCGTGATCAAATGTTTGGAGGACTCCGTGCCCCACCCAACCATCTTTTTTTCCAGGAAAATACGAAATTCGTATTCCCTTATTTTGTGTGTAAAATATCTGTGCATAATTTCATTCACTTCGGTTCACTTCTTCTTGCCTTTCGGGCGTAAACTTTCAAAATTTTCGGTGATAGTTTCGCCCTCTAAAACCGTTTAGACGCAGAAAATAAAAACCAGTATTCATTTATTTCTTGCGTATTGTCAACACGTAAAGTTTCCCTGCAATTCTTCATGTCCTTTACACATTTGACCTAGTGTTACTAACACTTTTCATATTTCGTGGTCAAAGGTTTGGAGGGGTCTGTGCACCACCCAACCGTTTTTCTTTATGAAAATACGAAACCCGTACCCTCATTTTACGTCTGCAATCTCTGTTCACAATTTCAATCACTTCGGTTCACTTCTTGCCTTTTGGGCGTCAGCTTTAAAAATGTTATCCCTGTATATTATTAATAATTTATATCTTGCATTTATTAATAACTAGCTGAAATACCCACTTTTCGCAAGGGTCAGATAAAATATCTATGTAAACATACTGAACAACGAAACGATAAAATATCGATAATTTTCTACTACTTTTACATATCACTGTAAACGCGCCCTGAGACACCCCAGTTTGAAATTTAAAAAGAACGTCTCTGGTCCCCAGCTGATGGGAGTTGTATTTAGAAGTCAACGCCTCTGGAAGAATCAGCATTCATCTCAGCGACCGTGAAAACTAAGGATTTGACACTAATATAGGTCATTTTGGATTATTTTTACATGTTTCGGTATCCCCCGGTGACTCCGGACCGCATATAATGATAGCTGATTTTGAGTAATCGCTAATGGAAATGTCACCATTGATTTCAGAGACCGTGAAAACTATAAATTTCACACTAATATCGGTCATTTTGGATTACTTTTACGTGTCTCGGTGTCGCCCCCCAGTGACTTCCGGCCCTTAGCCGAATTGGGTGAATACGCTCAGAGTTTCACCATTGAGCTCAGCGACCACGAAAGCTATGGATTTGACACTTATATCGGTCATTTTAGATAATTGTTACATGTCTCGGTAACCTCCCCCACATGTGACCCGGGCCCGCATACAATTTCACTTGAATTTGCAAGTCATCGCTAATGAATGTGTCACCATTGATCTCAGCGACCGCGACAACTATGGATTTGATACTCATATCTGTCATTTTGGATTATTTTTACATCTTGGTAAACCCCCCCCCCACATGTGACCCTCGGTCCGCATACAATGGTAGCTAAATTTGCAAGTCATCGCTAATAAAATTGTCACCATTGATCTTAGTGGCCGCGAATATTTTGAATTTGACACTAATATGGGTCATTTTGGGCTATTTTAACATGTCTCGGTATCCCCTACCCGCTGACCCGCTGCCCGCATACAATAGTAGCTGAATTTGCAAGTCATCGCTAATGGAAGTGTCACCATTGATTTCAGCGAGCGCAAAAACTATGGAATTGTCACTAATATCGGACATTTTGTGCTATTTTTTACATGTCTCGATATTTCTCCCGCCCCATTGCCGCTGAGTCCCGGTCCGCATACATTTGTTATTAAATTTGCAATTCATTGCTAATGGAAGTGTCACCATTCATTTCAGCGACCGCGAAAACTATGTATTTGACACTAATATTGGTCATTTTGGATTACTTTTATATGTTTCGATATTTCTCCCCCCCTCCCCCGCGGTGATCCCTGGCAAGGAGCCGAATAGCGTGAATTTGGAAGTTCTTTTGTCAATAGAAACAAATGAAAAGAAAAAGGATGCCTTGAAAGTAGACAAATTCAACAGTGTTCAGAAGCTGTCTACAATGCACTGAGCAGAATGAGTCTGTGGGTCGTAATACGTTGTTAAGACAGAGTGGGTCCTGGTGGGTGGGGGTTGCAGTGGGTCACGTTCTGTTGACCCTTGGCCCCCCGACCCGCTCCATCTCTGGACTGTACATACGGATAAAACAATCATATATATGTATTTTAACCTTCTTGATTTTACTGAACCTTCACTAATTTAAGGTAATTTACAAAAAATGCAAGAAAGCAATTATTAATAACATATATAAAAATATAGAAATGTATTTTGAAGGAAAAGGTAATTGGTGTATTCGATACTCGAACTCGAGTTGCCTACTCAACAAGCAGACACCTTACCGACTTATCCACGGCAGAACGTGCAACTAATGGTTTCGAAGCATTATTTCTAATGTGTGTGTTACCTAACACGGCTACCAGATGTCAGTAGTGGTGCGATCACCGTCTTGAAGACCCATTTCGAGGTTACGAAATCATTCTTTTAACCCCCATTAATCCGATTTTTATATACCTCTCTCTCTTTCTCTCTCTCTCTCTCTCTCTCTCTCTCTCTCTCTCTCTCTATATATATATATATATATATATATATATATATATATATAGACAACAGTAAGTAAGAGTATAGATTAAGTTGGCTGATTTAAGACGTTTGATAACAGCGCGGGTAATGGCTGGTTTATATATGCCCGCAGTTGACATAGCGTGTGTAGGTAAGTGGTTACAGCGTCTGACTGTCGTTCTAAGGGTCCGGGGTTCGAGTCTCGGCTTGGATGGAGTTAACTTTTTTTTTCAAGGAATTAAAACACTATAAATGATGTTCGCGTTTGATGCTGAATGAGATTTATCCTATGAAGGGAGAAAAACCAGGACGGATACAGCGGGCAGGAGGAAAAACGGACACTGTTTATCCATAAGTGTTAAAATTTAATTTATTCCCATGTCTTTTGCTCTTTCCTTTCCCTCTTTCCTTCTTTTCTCATTTTGTTTAGCTTTCCATACTTTTTCGGTCTCTGCATGATGCGTATTATTCTTTTCGTTTCCTTTGCATTAATTCCTATCTCTTTGATCTTAAAGTGAATGGATTTTCTGCAGATTTATCTCGTGGTTGTTTCTCTAAGTGATGCTCTCAGATAGTAATACTTTTTCCTCCAAATGGAGGAATATCCTGGCATGTTATGTTTCCGGGCACGTATTTGCTGTCATGTTGGTTGTCCAACTATCAGACATCGAGTGAAACTATTCTGCTACTGGAAAAAGCTATCATTTCTTATGTATCCAACCTCCAGTTTCTACTGTCGCTGACTGTACATAGCCATAGTTTAAGGTCATCAGCATACACGTATGTTCACACACTTTATGATTTTCAGGTACGCAGAGAATCTCATGTTCTCCGTTTGTCAAGGAAAATTGAACTAAAGTCGATGTATGGACAAAAAAGTATGTATAGTATCTTTTTGCATTTTTATTTGTGACTGTACACGTAGGGAAACGAGAAGAAAAGTTTGACTGAAGTGGGGACACCGTAACTTAATGGTGGAGAATGGTGGTGTTATCTTTAGTGCACAATATCGTTGGCTTGGGTAGACTAGGGTAAAGGAGAAGATGATGAAGAGAAATGAATAAAATAGTGGAATGCAGAAAGTTTGAGGAAACGGGAGAGCCCAGAGAAAACCCACGCACAGGGCGTTTGTCCAGCACAAAGCTCATTTGGCGCTAGCTGGGATCGAAACAAGGACCCCATATACCAGAGGTGAACACCACCGCGGCTCCGGCTTGATTTGAAGTATCTAAATATCTGGTGACCAATGCAGATACCCACAAATTATTGATCGATTTTTTGCTGTAACGAAGGTTGATTAATATTGGAATGAAACAAGTTCAATACATACCAATAGAAAGAATGAGGTTGTAGTTTAAGTTTCTGGAGTTTTCAATGAAATTGGAAGCACACAATGTCCATCCTTCAAATATCCAATTGGTACTTTCATTCTTGCAAAATATTCTGCAACGTGTCTGGAGTGACATTGTGAAGATCAGATTTTATCCGTTTCCATAATTCCGACAGTATCTGTGGAATTAAGAGGACGTAAATGCTGCAGTTTTCGAAACACTAGCGTCTAGTGGAACTACCATCAAGTGGAAAGTCTGTGAGAAGGGAAAGTTATCGAAGAGACAGTCGAGAAAGTGTGTGAAATGTTTACTCGAAGCTATAGAACCAGTGCGTAGAGCCTGTCAATAATTGAATATAGCAGAGCCCACAATAAAGAACATTCTTGTAAAATGATTGCAGTTGTACCCGTAGAACTGCAATTGGTACAAAACCTAAAGCCTGATGTTCCAATCAAGCGCATGATAAAGGTATTCTGTGGTAACTTGTTAATTGTTTGAAGAAGATAAAGGTTTGTCAAAACGTAACATCCAGAATGATATTTGCTTTGATGATATACGCATCTTCCTCGCTTCTAAAAGGCAATGTATACGTCACTGTACTTCCACAGATACTGTCAGAATAACAAAGATGGATAAGAAACATCACTCACTACGTCACTCAAAACTGCTGCAGAAGTTTCGGCACGGCAAGAATGTATGTACAGACTGGACATTGTATCGTAACATGTTTAACGTATATGAATAGCTTTGAATTCTTGAGAAACTTATCAAAAATAAACTGGAAACTTTATTTCTTCAAATGGTCTATGTTTAGTTTCTCTTTTCAATATTGACGATTTTGAAACAACACGGTCTTGATCAATAACTTCTGCACATCAGTGGCTTTCTATAACAGTACATACAGTCGTTCTCATTAATTTTCGGCCAGTGCGTAACGCAGCGTTTAGTGACTTCAAAGTCACAAATAATCAAACAAAAACAAAAAAAAATTCTATGGTAAACAAGAACCGATACTATGTAAATAATAAACTGAACATTCCCATTGTGAAACAAAATCGTTAAACACAAAGGAAACTCTGTCTATATTTTTGTTGTCAGTTGGGACCTTACATTAATATTTGGTTTCTCTCAATCAATATTTAGTAGGATATACTTTTCGCCTAAGCATGGCCCTCAGACGCCTTTGCATGCTTCGTCTGGTACTTTCGTCAGTAAGTTTCCCCCACTCTTCTCACAATCGTCCTTGTAATTCTATCTTGGAGGTGATTGGTGTGTGTCGAATGTTCTTATCCAAAATTCTCCACAGATGTTCGATTGGTTTTAGGTCCGGTCACTGAGGAGGAGTTCGAAGTACCTTCTGACAGTTATACAGAAGCGTGATGCTGTGTGCTTGGGATCATTGTCTTGGTGAAACTTAAACGTATCTTTAATCTGATGCTGCCCTCGACGCAATACAGAGACGAGTAAACACCGTTGGTATTACCGAAACGAATATTAATGGGAGCTATTTTTGGTCCATTATTAGTTTCACATCTTGTTTCCAAGCATTGGTTAATAGTTTGTGTCACATTTTTCTGTCAGTATTCCATATGTATCCAAGTATATTTTGCCTTACAAATTATGTTTATTTGACCGTTTATTATCCAAATCCAATTTGTTTTTGCAACTTCTAATCAAAACCGAATATTAATACCAGCAACTGTACACCTCATTAACGTAGAATCGCACATATCTTTAAACATAATCCCAAATATTCTTCCACTACCATTCACTTTTATATATTATTCACCTATTTAGGCTAAAGAATACTATCATGGGATGATATACTAAAGATTTAATTTTATCTCTTTAATTGAATGATTCAACGCAACATATTATTATTTATTCTACATAACAAAACTTTAACAAAACAAAATTTTTAAAGGTATAGTTCAACTAATTTTGCACATGTTTCAATAATAATATTTTTTATCATTGACACTGCAGATATTAGAATGTTAAGAGAAGACCCTTTGACTGCTATCGACACATCCTGTTTGCAACACCTTTGCTTTTTTATCGATACTGATGTTTACTCTTCGTTTTAAAATTAACAAAGATATATATTGAGCATTACGTGAACAACAGCATTTGTGAACTAAGATGTATTTTCTTTGTAACGAGTCATCATTTTGGAGCTGCCTGTTACCGATGAAAAATAGACTCCTCCAAGGATTACTCATTTATATATGAGTTAAAGAAAAAATTATGTAGTGTTAAAGTATTTGACTATACTCGGATTGTCATTATATTTAGCCTTGAATAGTCATATGTTATATCTTTGTGTTTAAAAGTTGATCACTTTCTATGTTTTGTTTCCTTTAAAAAAGAAAGATTGAAAAAACGAAAGATTAGCTCGTTAGGTTTAGCACCGAGAGAGAGAAAAAAGAAATACAATTGCATACTAGGGGTCGTGGCTTGGTCGCGCGATTTTGTCTTCGAATCAGCGTATCACTCTGGGATAGCTGACTTGTCCTTTATCCGTTAGACGGTGTGGAACTTATTTGTTCTTTTAGCTCGTTTGCCTTGTTGTAGGAAGTGCTTCGGTGTTGTATGTCAAAGCGGATAGCATGGGGCAACTTGGAAGATACTGCCAGAGAAATGAAAGGTTTCATTATTATTATGTGTGCTTTGAAACAAGAAATTCGGCTACAATGTATATGCTAATGTGTGAATTTTGTGATACAGTTGTTAAAACAGCATTTTCTAAGGAAGAGATCGTAGCTGGGTAAATTGTATGCCCGCAGAAAATGGTGTATTGCTTGCTCAGTTCTATTTATATTAATTTATATTATGAATTTATAGTCTCAGAAGTTAGTGGATTAGTGTTTGCTTCAAGTTTTTATGGCAACCTTATGTCTGTAAAATAGATCTGTGTGGTGGACAAATGTGGATAAGTTTAATTTGTTGCTGGATAATCTTTCTTGATTTTTCGAGCGTAAACTTGTGTTTAAATTGAATTTAACTATTCCTTTTGGAAAGTTTGTTGCCTTAGATGCTATCAAAACTTGGATGAAAGAGGCCGTAATTCATTCCCTGGCACCCATTCCATCAAATTGTCAAGTGGTAATATTCTAGAAAGTTTAGTCTGGGAGAAGCTAGAGGTTACGATTTTGACTGCATTAAATGAAGGTAAAACATAGAACGTTGAAAAAGGTGAGTGTGAATTTCTTATTAAATAAAAGTAGCTGTGTCGCCTCTCATGTTTTTGTATTGTGTGGTTGTGACTGTGTTGTGTTATTTCTACTGAAATTATTTTTTTAATTTTGGCTAAAATAATTGAAAGGAATCTTTTAAATAAATTCGAGAATTTGCTATTTCTCTAATCTGGAGAGTATTTAGCTTTGATTTCAAACATTGATTAACTTTTAACGAAATAAATTCGTCTACCTTTCATACTTGTAATTTTTATGTATTTTCTTGTTGTTTTGTGTCTATGCGTTATTCTAACATAATAATGCATATGCAGAAAGATTTCTTTGGTTGAATAAATTTGTAATGAAAATCGCCCTTTTGTGTTTATTTTGCTATGAATATACATATATTTATCCTGATTTGTTTTGATTAACCCAAGGAACATTGGATCAAATTGTAAGCTTGCCCTTGCGCTGGGATGAGGGGGATGCTATCTGCATGTTCCTTCTGCCAGGCTTTTTTCTGAGTGAGTTCACATCCGCAGTTTTTTATTATTATTATTATTATTATTATTATTATTATTATTATTATTATTATTATTGTTGTTGTTGTTATTTTCATTATTATTATTTTTAAAAACTCTGGATTTGGGTTCGAGTTGGCGAGGCTAGACGGAGGTGGACGTTACAGTAGTTAGAGAAGAAGTTCGCTATCCTTTTATTATTTTTTCATATCTGCTTGCTGTCCTACATTCGCATTCCACTATTTCAAATATAAGAAATATCAAGGAAAGTATTAATTCATTTTTGAACATAATTTGTGGATTGAATTGAATGCATTTAATTTGTATTGAGTCAATATTAGGTGTATTTGGATTTGCTTTGTAAATAATAGAAAATATTTTTTTAAATCACGGCACCGTTGGTTTTTATGTAACTGTTTAAATATTATGAGATATTTAGTAGAGCTTTGTTCTCTTCGAGTTCCTTCGAGAAGTATTAGAAGTATTAGCGTAAGGTCGTATCAATTTCCAGTTAGTAGTAGGTCTGTAGTTTTGTTAAATATGTGTATTGCTAGAGTTATTTATTGGTATTTTGTTTTATATTTATGTATTGTTTATTTTTGTAAGATCGACAATAACCGATAATATATAAGCATAGATATACCTGAGTCAGAATATTTAACTGTAGATGCAACAGGGCATCAAGATTTTGGTAGGAATTCCAGCTTTGAAACTATAAACATGGAATTTACGCCACCAACTGAAGGCGGCATTAATATTAGATATATTCCTTCCCCTTTGTTAATCTCTCGAATCATTCCATGCAAAGTTCAATTGGCAAATATGATTTTAGTAGAATGTCTAATGCTCCTAGCATTAATAGTACTAGAAATGAGCATCGCCTGGTTACCTTCACTGAACCGCCATTAAGGTTGTCCTTCCCCAAATGTTGACCTTATAGGGGATAATCATTCGCGTAATACATATTTAAATCTTGGAAATTATTATAGGAGAGTCTCGAATATTATAAATTCGAATCCTGGAAGTAATAATGTCTTTGATAGAAATCCCAATTTTCGTTCGGAGCTTAGGAATCTTGAATTTATTAATCATGATAGAGGTTTTGAGAATCCAACTTTTCGTTTTGAATCTAATCGTTCCGATTTCAATTTAGAACATATTGTTATTTTAAAGTATACTCTATGAGATCTTTGGCCTACTTAGAAAATAGAATGATGGGTACTAAGAACTTTAACGGTGACTATAGCTTACAGGTTTTCGAGATGTTGATAAAAATAAAAGAAATCCTAATGGACAGTAGTTACTAGGAATGATTTTATGTCTTGATTCCAAAATGTGAGGGTATAATCTCATAATCAGTGACGTCAGCTTTAAATGAGAATGTTAATTGGGAAATACTTAGGTAGAACATGTTCATGAAATTTATTACACCTACTTTTATTCATTCTTTAATTGGTGAAAGAATTTATAGAAAACAAAAACTTTTAGAACTTATAAATAAGTATGTTAAATTCATAATAGTTTCTATGAATGTTCTGAATTTGAATTTAGCAGGAGAATTAGTTAGAATTATCTTGAATGCAATTTACCCAAATCAAAGGTTCAGTATGCTTACCTATTATGTACCAGTTAATAGATTAGAACTTTTAGAAATATCTGGTTTGTTTGTTATTAATATTCGCGAACAACTACAGTATAATCTATTAATGGGTATTAACAAGGGAAACCAAAAAATGTTATTGTCCAACAATAGTATGTGATCATATTCGGATGTTAGGAAAAATGATCAAAAATGTGCCTTTATGCATGATGTAAAATTGGATCAATAGAAGCGGGAGTCTAGGAATTCAATTATTCCAGGTTTTCGAATTAAAAATAAAAAGAAGATCGGAGGAAGCTGTAACCAGGACTATAATAGAGTTCCATCGGAGATGTATGGTGTAGTGGCAACTTGTGTTTCGGGAAAGATAAACTAAGATATTATGACTAATATTTGTATCGACGGTGGGTCGAGTTTCAACCTTGTTACCAGTAATTTAGTTAGACTTCGTGGTGCTGAACAATATACACGCAAAATAGTTGAACGAACAGTTGATGCTGTTTGGGTTTGTTCTTTTCAACCAATGAAGAAGTGACTGCGAATGTAAATTTGTCAGGGTTCTTTCAAACGGTGATCTTCGGAATGTTTGACCAGCTACCATGTAATTGTCTATTGGGTATGCCTTTTCTTCGAGCGACATCTGCTGTTTTGGACTACTAGAATATGAAACTGGGCGATGATAGAAAGAGACTGCTACTTAGTTTTCGTCGTGATGTTTTTGAGTGAATCTAAAAGAGATTGAGATCAAGGTTGGTGATCCGGATGGCCAACGGAAGTTTTCTAAAAATGAATATTGCTCTAAGAACTCATTAAATAATAATTCTTTGGGGTTTGCTTCAATTTTTATTAGAGCTGATACTCTTTCTTTCGAAAATAGTGAAAAGGGATCCAATGCGACTTAGAACTTCAGCGGTTGACATCACTAATACTAACTATTAATGCACCGAATACTTCGCAACTCTTAGAATTAAGGAATATGATCGAATGTTATTTTTCGAAGGATTATAATGAGACTGTCGTCGAAAATCATAAGGTTGGAGAAGAGTTAAAATAACCCGAAATTATTAATGGAGATCTTTGTGTTTGTGAAAATTCTGTAAATAGTTGTGAAGAAATGCAAGATAGAAAGACTTTCGTTGATATGGCCATGGTTTCAATGAATTGTGAATACGTTGGCAATACGGTTGATCATCCATTTCTTAAAAAATCATTACATGTTAATGACCATTCGAATTTTATTTTTACAGCCAATAATGATATTGAATTGAAGTCTTCTTTGCTTAGTGACTCATTCAAACAAACAGCTAAGAAGAAGAGGAATAAAAAGAACAAGAAAGTTTCAGAAGAAAGGCAAAAAGCGTGGATGTTAAAGAGACAGCATTGAGTAAGAGTCAAAATACTAGTGTTCATCAGCCTACGTTACCAGAAACTGACAAGAGTTTGAAGAATAGTTCTTCAGAGGCTTCAGATGTGGATGTTGAACTAGCCAAGAATTTCCATGCTCTTTTTAATCGAAACAGAATGTGTTTCGGAGAATATTCCACGGCGAAAAACAATGAAAGGTCGATCTAAACAGGTGAGAAACCAATCGTACATACAGGTTGAAAAAACAGAAATAAAGGATACTTAAAGTTAACGAGATCCAAATATACGGTAATTTCTTTCATTGATTCGATTAAGAATATTCTGACGTTATAACTGAAAGAGTAGGATGTATTAATGGTTTTGTAGGCAGCATTTAATTATCTGAGAGCAAGCCTTTTAAACAAAATCTGTTTCCTATTCCTAAAAATAAGGAAAAAAAATTGAAGAACAGGTTTAAGATTTCATACGTCAAGGAATGATAAAGAAGTTGATCATTCAAACTATGGAAGCAGCTGTTTCTTACTGAACAATAAAAAAATAACACCTTTAGAATTGTCGTTAATTATGTTGAGGCAAATAAATTGATAGTAAATGATCCTTTTTCATCTCTTAATATTGAGAAGTGTTTAGCAAGGTTAGCTGATAAGAAATTTCGCAGTAACTTTGACTTAGGGAAAGCTTATAATCAAATATTATTAGACAAAAACTCGCGAAATAATACGACAATTGTCACTCCGAAAGGTTTGTTTCAATACAAGAGAGTTTCAGTAGATATTAAGACAGGAAGTAACATTTTGTCTCGTGTTATGCATAAAATGCTTGGAAATTTGGAAAAGAATGGTGATAAATCGTATTTTGATGATGTCCTCATTTCATCCGAATCTATTGAAGAACATAAGAGAACGATACATAAAGTGTTAGAAAGATTCAAAGAATATAATATTACTATTTCTCCTGATAAATATTTTTTCATACTAAAATTGATTACTTAGGGTATGTGATATCAGAGAACCAAATGGAAATTGATCCGCCTAGGATATCTGTGATAAAGAATATACCTCCACCACAAAATCGGAGAGGCTTAATGAAGATTCTTGGTCTTTTTTAACTTTTATTCTAAATTTGCTCCGGAAATGCAAGAAATAATGGGACCTTTCAGCAAACATAATCAAATAATATGAAATTTGTCTGGACTTTGGATCACCAGTCTTAGATAAATTAAAGAATATTTTGGTGGAAAACGTAGTTCTTAAGAATCCTGATTTGAATAAACAGTTTGTTATTAATGTCGATGAGTCAGGGAAAAGTATTGCAGGCTGTCTGTCTCATAAAAATAGCAAAGTTGAGCTTCAACGTGTTTCGTTCTTTAATAAGGAACTTTCTGAGGCAGAGAAACATCGTAGTATACATGAAATAGAGTTTATCAGTCTTGTAAAAACTATTTGTAGATTCAGAAAATATCTGGTAAAATCATTTGATGTTCTTACGGACAACAAGGCGCTAACGTGGATTTTGAGTAACTAAAAGGCTGCTGACGTACGGGCCTTTGGTCGAAATTCAATTTTCTTGCAAAATTAAACATGCTAGATCGAGCGACAATTTGGTTGTTGATACTTTGACTAGGGTTCACGATCCGTTTGAATTTAGTGTTTAAGATTGTCCGACGGGTTAGTGGCTTTTGACAACAATTTAAGACGCTCATTTGCGGAGACTTCCTTTGATCAAGGAATCCATAGATGAATTACAAAAAGAAGATCCAGAGGTGAAATCTTTAATTGACAAATTGGAAAATGGTGATTCTCTTCCTGGGTACGTTCTAAACAAGAACATATTGATGAAAAGAAAAAATTCTCCGCATAATCCGTACAAGATTGTAATACCAAAAGCCTTAACACATTTTGTAATAGAGTACTATCATAATGATAGATTGATTGGTGGTCACTCTGGTATTTACAGAACTCTTAAAAATCAATGAAAAAAATTACTTCTTAAAATCTAAGGGAGGAACCAAAAGAATTTGTTCCTGACAAACGAGGAGAATCGCAAAAAATGGGTTTCTTAATTTCGGAGTATAGTAAGCGTATTGGATTGCACTGGATATTTGATATAATATGAATTCTTCCCAACTCTAAATGCTAGATGTACATTATTATTGGAATAGATAATGCAAGCGCTGGAGCGTTTTGTAGTGCTGGAGAAGTTAAGATCTTTATCCTGAGGATCTATTGCGGACAAGAGGACAGAGATTTTTAGTCGATTGGCATTTCCAGAAGTGATCTCGACTGACAATGCTTCAGTTTTTGTTTCTGAATACTTTAAAAGGTTTCTATTTGGCCTAAGTATAAAACATAAATTTTAGTAGTGATCATCCAGCAGGACTTCAAAATCCTCTATTAGATTATCCTTTGCTGATGAGCAGCATCTATGGGCAACACTAAACCAGATTTAGAGTTTACGCTTAATATTAGCGAGCATTTCGGACCAAAGATGTGTCCAATCGAGGTCTTTTTCGGACGTCCTACTTACACCCCATTGGGAAATGTATGGAACATCTCAGAGTCCGATATTGCTGGTAAATCTTCCCATGATCTCTGACTAGAGGCTGACAAATATGGAAAAAATAAAATATTAGGAAAAGTTCAGGATGCAAATAGGAAAAGAGAATACCTTTTTAATTGGCGACAAAGTTTCACACCGAACGCATATAAAGTCTTCATTGAGAGATCGAGTTACTGTCTCTAAGTGACAAATGGCATGGCTCATATGATGTTAGGAAATTCCTAACTCCAAATACGTTTTGTCTCTGATGAAAATGATAGTTAGGATTCTTACAAACGGAATCATGTTTCTGAATGAAAAGTCTATCGCGATCCTAGTGATTAGATTGGTTTACATTTTTTCTAGAAGGGAGGAGAAGGAATTAACAAATGTTTTGGTATCGATGTAGCAAGAATAAATTGTTCTTGAATTAGCAATTGGTATTCGTGTATAGGAATTATGGCCATAATTTCGAAAAAATTAGTTTGCAAAAATTACTAATTATTTTTAAAGTTTATTATTGGTATTGTAAACGAAACTATTGATTATTAATTAATTACATTCTAAACTTGCAATATTTGTACATATTGTTAAATTTTATTTTGTATATAGATTTATCGTTTATTAATTCTTTTTTCAGTTTTGTAGATTTTTCCATGACTATAATGTGAAAAAATTCTGCTTGTACCGAGACGTGGTTGTAACGAGTCATCATTTTGAAGCTGCCTGTTACCGATGAAAAATGAACTCGTGCAAGGATTACCCATTTATATATGATTTTAAAAAATATGAAGTGTTAAAGTATTTGACTATAATTATTCGGATTGTCATTATATTTAGCCTTGAATAGTCATATATCATATCCTTTTGTTTAAAAATTAATCACTTTCTGTTTTGTTTCCTTTAAAACATAAAGATTGAAAAAAACGAAAGATTTGCTCGTTAGGTTTAGCAACGAGAGAGAGAAAAAATAAATAGAATTGCGTACTAGGGGTCGTGGGTTGGTCGCGCGATTTTGTCTTCGAGTCAGCGTATCGCTCTGGGATACCTGACTTGTTCTTTATCCGTTAGACGGTGTGGAACTTCCTTGTTCTTTTAGCTCGTTGCTTTGTTGTAGTATGTGCTTCGCTGTTGTATGTCAAAGTGGACAGCATAGGGTAACTTGGAAGATACTGCCAGAGAAATGAAAGGTTTCATTATTATTATGTGTGCTTTGAAACAAGAAATTCGGCTACAATGTATATGCTAATGTGTGAATCTTGTGATACAGTTGTTAAAACAGCATTTTCTAAGGAAGAGATCGTAGCTGGGTAAATTGTATGCCCGCAGAAAATGGTGTCTTGCTTGCTCAGTTCTATTTATATTAATTTATATTATGAATTTATAGTCTCAGAAGTTAGTAGATTAGTGTTTGCTTCAAGTTTTTATGGCAACCTTATGTCTGTAAAATAGATCTGTGTGGTGGACAAATGTGGATAAGTTTAATTTGTTGCTGGATAATCTTTCTTGATTTTTCGAGCGTAAACTTGTGTTTGAATTGAATTTAACTATTCCTTTTGGAAAGTTTGTTGCCTTAGATGCTATCAAAACTTGGATGAAAGAGGCCGTAATTCATTCCCTGGCACCCATTCCATCAAATTGTCAAGTGGTAATATTCTAGAAAGTTTAGTCTGGGAGAAGCTAGAGGTTACGATTTTGACTGCATTAAATGAAGGTAAAACATAGAACGTTGAAAAAGGTGAGTGTGAATTTCTTATTAAATAAAAGTAGCTGTGTCGCCTCTCATGTTTTTGTATTGTGTGGTTGTGACTCGAAACTCTGCTTTGTTTAGGATAGAAATTTGGAATTTGTTTCCTAGTACTATTCTATTCTTAGTAATCTACACTTCCCTAATTTTTGATGAAAGAATTTAAAGGGAATTTTTTAAAGAGAAAAGTTAATTGGTTTATTGTATTAAATTGCTGATCCATTATTTCTTCCATTCTTATTTTTCAGCAATTTGTTGATGATCTATTTTGATTTTGACATATTTAATCTTGAATTCCTTTTGAAAGGCGATAGCGTTCCATTTTCTTTTTCTAGTGACTAGGATTTTGAAAGAAATTATTGTTACTTAGAGTGAATATTAACTAGATCATTCTTTCTATTGATTGTTGAGCTAAATTTGTTCAGATTAAAATTGGAATTTTCTAAAAGTTTGTTAGGTTTGTCTTCCTGAATTATTTCTACTGAAATTAATTTCCTAATTTCGGCTAAGATAAGACTATTAACTTTTATTCGACATTATTTGAATCGATTAATATTTAACGAAATAAGATAACTAAATTCATTCACCTTTCATATTTGTAATTTTTATATATTTGGTTGTTGTTATGTGTCTATGCGTTATTCTAACATAATAATGCATATACGCAAACATTTTTTGATTGAATAAATTTGTTATTGAGAAATTAATTTCTTGTGTTTATTTTGCCATAAATATACATATATTTTTCCTGATTTCTTTTCATAAACCCAAGGAATATTGGATCATATTGTAAGCTTGCCCTTGCGCCGGGATCCTATCCGCAAGTGCCATTTGCCAAGTTTTTTTGAATGAGTTCAGATCGGCAGTTGTTATTATTATGTTATTATTATTGTAGTTATTATAATTATTATTATTTTTTGAAAAGTCTCGATTTGGGTTCGAGTTGGAGAGGCTAGGCGGAGGTGGACGTTACATCTTTTAGAATCAAAGTGCATGTATAGACATCACAAAACTGTTGAAAATCCAGTTGTTAACGGTATAAAATCGTAGATAGTTTATTACTAAAATTTTTAGTTTATGTCATTTGCGGTTAAGATGCGTAATGAAATAATAATGAGAAAAGTATAGATCATTTGGCACTGATTAGCTGTTGAGAGCCACGGAACTTGGGCATTAACCTCGATCATGTGACACGATGTCATAGATCAATCACTTCAATAGTTTGGAAGGGGTACATACCACCAACACCTAAAATTTGCGGACTGTCTTATATCTTTAGTCAATTTCGTAAAAGTAAATTTTTTTGGAGGATCTGTAGGTGAAAAAGATGTATCTAAAAGCTTAAGGGTCGGGGGTCGTAGGTCGTTTCCTTTGATGATTAAAAAATTGCCGAAAATTCAAGATTTCAGGGTTTTTGACGGTATTTTTCTTCAATTATTGGCATTTATGATCCTATACAGGAGTACATCACCTTCGTTCATGGGCATTTAGGACAAGGGATATACACTTGCGGTTTATTTTGTTTTCTGCAATAGATGAGGTTGATTAATCTTGCTCTTCTTATACCATAAAAAGAGTGTTTATGATCTTATATTTATACTAGCGTGTTTTTTCTGTTCTATGAAGTACCTCATTCACTTAAATGGATGTTTAAGACTAAGTACGTACTCCTGTGTTTACTTTGAATGGGTGTGAGTACTCCCTTGCAATAGGTAAAAATTGTTATAAAATCTAGATTTTTAAAGATTTTTACGTTATTTGTCCTGTAAGATAGGTGTTCATGCTCTTCTCGTGAGATACATCACTTTCTTTGATGAATATGCAAGACAGGCACGCACAGTTTGGTTTCCTTGGATGGGCATGATGAACAGTCTCCAACCTTTATGCTCCACGATGGGTGTGCTTAAGGTCGTATGAGTATCAGGACTAAATACATACCCTTGTAGTTCCCTTGGATAAATGAGGGCAACCCACTCTACACTCCTTTACTTTAAGGTTGGGTATTTATGGTCTCATGAATGTGGACCTAAGTCTCTAGTTGAGAACAAGTTCAGTTTCAATCTTGATGCGGTAGTACTCTCTCTCTCACACACACACACACACACAAACATAAAAAAAGAAAGAAAGGCAAACCGCCCTGATTGGTCGTTAGCAGTAACTTGAATCAGATACGTGATAACTCTGCTCTCTCATGCATTAAAATGGGTGCTTACGATCCTATGCCATGACACTGTGTAGATTGCACCTTCTTTGAAGAGTATCTAGCACCAGTACATTCGCCTGTTGTTTCCTTGGATAGATGTTAGTGCATACCACCCCTACACTAATTTACATTTGAGACTGGGTGTATTTGGTGTCGTGGATGGGAATCTTACTCTTTTATTGACATTTAAGATCTAAGTACGTACTTGGGAAAGTTGTTGAAAATAATCCTTATTGCAAATTTATGGCAAAGATTGATTTGTTGATTATAAAAGTTATGGAGTTTTAAATATTGTTGGTTAGTTTTAATTTTTAACCATATTCCCTGAATGAGGAACAGTGGCTCGTTATTAACAATGATTTACAATTGAAACGAACTGAAAGGATTTCCATTAATAAAGGTAGACGAGTTTTAACTCAACGTCAAGTAAGAGCTTATCGTTCACATTTTTTAAAACGGCCTTTTTGGTTGACTTTTAATCTTTCAACAAACAAAACTTTTGAACCTAAATTCCTTTTATAAAAGATCACACGATTTATTTGTCGATTTTTCCAATCCACTTTTTTTTTTTGTATTTCAAATTGAAGATTTATTGTATTTTTCAAACAAAACTTGCGTCTGTTGTTTTAGTTTCTAAAGCAGTTGCGTTCTTTAAAACTATTCCTTTGTTACGCTTGTAACTTTTCAGCAAAAGAAAATTTTCAAATAAGGTTTCTGTAACTCTTTGTCTAAAGCTTTTAAAACGTTTTTGTATAAAAATTTTCAATCAAAATTTCCTTGTGAAAATTTCTAATTGATGTGTTTAATTTTATAGCAAATTTTTATTCAGAGCCTTTCTATTTCAAGTGCGCCCCCGGAAAATATGTGACACTTCGACCCCATCTCCGCCTCCCTTTTAGGAAGGAAACCTTCCTTTTCTTGGGAGAAAGAAGTGAATGACCTTGTGTGTGTTGCCAATTAGTCATTCAGTCGTTTGATCTTGGTGAGTGATGATCGTAGGCTACTTAGAATCACTAACGAGACAGTGCACAAGGAAGCCCGTAGAAGTAATTCAATGTGGCAACCCTCTCCATATCCACGGGAAAGTATACATCGACAACAGCGCCAGCAGGGCATACTAAAAACAGAAAGGCTCTAGAAATTTTAAATTTGAGTATTTTTACCTAAGAAAAGTGTATCTAATTTTTTCAATATGCAGAAAATGAAAAAAAAATCAGAGTTAATAATACTTTTAGTAAACAAAAGTTTTTAATTTGAAACTTACAGAGCAGAAAATTTTCATTTATATCTTTTGAACAAAAGTATTTAAAGTTAATAAAATTACTTGGCTTAAAATTTCTTCTTCAGTGCGATATTTTAGGGCATTACATTCAAAGAAATGAAACAATAATATTTACAAAATGATTGTGGTGATACATAATGTTTTAAAAGAGTTTTTATATAAATGTTTATAATATTCTTAGATGTATGTCTAAGCAAGTTATTGTTCTTGTTGTTATCGATATTCGACTATAAATTTATAGATGAAGCATGCTTAGACATACAAAGATGATTTTCTTGACAGCAGCTTTAACGTAATATTAAAAGTTTAATTCGTTGATGGAATAATATTCAAAATCATTTCATTCAAGATATAAGTCACATTCCAACTGGTCATCAAATTATTCACAAGATTCAAATCTTTAGTGAAAGAATGACGCACTGGTCGGTAGAAGTTATGTGTAGGCCGTTTCTTAACTAGAGTTCTACTTTTAGTGATGTACCGATTTCACTTTGCAACCATATTGTGTTTTGCAGTAGAAAATGATACACTGTCTTGTTGGAACTGTCTTTCAACTTTTGTGCATAGCTTGTTTGTTAACCATTGAGAAATGACATGTTATTTTTTTTGTCTAACTTCTGAAACATATTATTCTTCATCATCGTCTCCTGAAGACAAATATTCTAGAGATAGTGGCTTGACTAGCTCAGATGTTGACGTATTACGATTTAAAATATACGTAAGTCCTCATGGTTTACCAGTTAATTTTTGAAGTATGTTTGATGTTACGAGATGATTACAAAACAACTCCCGTCTTGAGAATTTGTATATTTTCTCATTTGAATCCCATCATAATTTAAATTTACTAAGTTGAATTTTTGCAGTTTACGGTCATTGATGTACACAGTCCCTCTAGTATCCCATGCTATTGCATCATCTTGCATTAATTGTTGAAATATTAGTTTCTCAAGATACACTTGTAGTATTTCTCCTAATATTTCTTATTTAGTATCCTTCGTAACATCTTGATATTGCATCTTCTTGTTTACGTATAATATAAAGGTATGTCTATAATATTCTATTGTACTGGTTCTACTTTTCTTAACCACCTTAATATGCTGTGTTCAATGTAGACTGTGTTTCTTGATCTACGTTGAAATCACGTGTTTCTGTAACGTCAATTAACGCATGTATTCATTGAAGCACTTTCGGAGGCACTAAAGCAATTTTCCTTCTATAGTACATGGTGCTTATTGTTTAAAAGTAGACTGCATAACAACAGATAGAAGTCATGCCGGTAGTAATCCTCCTTGAACGAGAAAATGCTTCTTGTTTTTGTCTAACATTATTTTCTACCCATGTTATAATGGAATGTGTTCTTGTTACTCTTAAACTTTGTTTGTGAATATTTGTTAAAAAGCATTGCATTTTAAGAGAGTATAACAACATTCACAAATACTTTGTATTACTCAGGCGTCTGCATTGGTAATTATAGCTTTTGGTAAGTGTAGTTTAGCCTTATGCGGAGACGTAGAAGTTCAGCATGTTTCACTGTAGAACACATGGAAATTGACCGAATCATAATTGAAACATGTGTCTGTATATAGATGTAATGATTTAAGTTGTGAGGAAACATATTTGTATGAACTCGTGTATTTTGCTTGAGATCAATCAACAAGTATTCACACGTATTTTTCGTACCCTCGTTGTAATTTTCCTGCAAAAATAATGGAAGTTCAGCGTGAATTAGTAACTCGTATGTTTGATTTTTGATTTGTTACGTGGAATTTTAAATAACACCAAAAACGAACAATTTAAGCTCAGATCATGTGTGTACTTTGATGAAACACACTTAGTTTAATGAAAATCAAACTGGTGTTTCGATGAAATGATATTTTGGTTAACAAGTTAACGATATCATGAGTCCCTTTACTCATATAATCATTATTAATAATTATATGTGTCAAATTTCACATTCAAAATTCTTTCATTTGTGGTAGCCTTTCGTGAAATTGCACTGTAACGGACAGGGTTGTATATATGTTGTGCTATTCTGTATAATACCAATATATGTTACGAAAATTTTCCGCTGACCAAACTAGATAGATTGGAAAGCCCTCTCTTTATAAAATATATTTTGCTATAAATACTAGATTCAGAGAGAATACATGAAAGTAGATGTTTCCACTATCTATTCATGGTGAATACTAACTTCTTATTTCATGTTACGTGTATATAAAAATAATTCAGGTTAATCGTTAAACTTATCTTCTTTAGTGAAGAAATTAAACTGTTTATTTTGTTCTGAGAAAGTGAAATAGTTAAGCGTTAAGCTTATACCGTTTCAAAAACAAAATTAATTACTTTAAATTTTTCCTTTAAGATTCCCCCCTCCCAAAAATTAGTCTTAAAACATTTGCTTGATTTTCCTTCATTTTTTAAAACAAACTTTACTTAAACAAGTTTTTGGACAAAATATTTTATTTTGAATTTTTTGTTAAACAATCTAGCTGAAAAATGTTCTCTGATAAAATTTTAATTTAAAAATATTTTCGTTTGAAAACACTTTTAGTTTGGATTTTATTTGTTTGCAAGAAACAGTTTATTTTCAAAAATTGTTTAGTAAAAATTTTACTCTGAAAACTTTAACTACTTAAAGGTTTTAGTTTATTTTTTCTAATTTTTTATTAATCTAATATTACTTTGGAAATATACTTTTACTTATTTAACGTTCTATATGATTTTAGCTACCTATTAAATATGCAATATGATATTCTTTTAATATGATGTAATGTTTATAGGATGGATCACTTATCTTGACACTTTTGTAACTTATAAACTAAAAGATACAAAACGCTGAAATTTCGCACTATGCAAATATCGACAGAGAACACTATGTGACATAACTGCAATTTCACCAGACTAACAGTTTTGCCAACAACGCACAAAGTTATTTTTCCAAATGGCACACGTCAGAATATTAATTATCACAAAGTTACATGCAAAATGAAAACTTAAAATTTTACACGTATTATGCAGGCTGCAAACAAGAACGCTATAGTGCCACGAACATCGATAAACAATCAAGTTATAGAGGGTCTTACAACAGCAATAACGGAAGTGACACGGACAAGGTAATGTACTTCTAAAGTAACTTAGTATCGAATAACCATGGTGATCACATGACATATTTCAAACAAGTAGTAATAAACCATCGCTGCATTAAGTGCATATATAACTTAAAGTAACCAGTAGCAATTGTTAATTTCTTCGTGTACTTTTAATTTTTATAGCACAAAATTATACTAGGAAGAGAAGAAGAAATGCCAAGTCTAAAATTTTCTCCGTTCACTCGATCTATAAAAATGTTAGATGTTGAAACTTTATTATTGTTATTGTTTACAACGAACACTAGGCTGAAAATAACATGGGAGACAAGAGCTTGAGACCTTTCCCTTACCATTCACCAGGTTTCTATTGTCGGGCGTAGAATCTTGATTATTTAAAAAAAATCTCACTGAATGCTGGGTTGAAAGTACGATGGGATTTTACGAGACCTCTAAGATGAGACGTTTTGCTTTCTATAGATCTCAAAACATTCAGTTGTAGGTAATTAAAAAATTAATACAAATAATCTTCTCAGACTATAGACTATGGTTTTCTGACGGAATATTCTTAAACTCAACACCTAAGTGGGTGGAAGAAAAGATTAAACGTTTTATGTTGTAGGAAGTTGAACTTTTCTACACGTATTCTATATTTTATCTAAACTGCATGTAGAAGCGAGTTTCAAGTAATTCCACTACGAGTGGTATCTAGGTTAATTAAAATGTTTCCCATTATTATTACGAAATTTCTTTTTCACCTATTTAAAAAAAGGATGAGGTTTATTATAATTAAACCCAATTTGACTATGTAGTTCTTAACACACAAAAACACACACACACAAACACGCAACTACACACACACGCACATACACACACGCATGCACACAAGAAATTAAAAATAAGACTGTCTTCAAAAGCTTTCAATTCGAAAAACTGTTTAGATAAGTGCTTCATCTAATTGCATAGATAACTTTCAGTCGATAAGATCATAATGTAGTTTACATAAACTTAAAATATCAAACCGTTCTGGAGATAGGGAAATACTGATAAAGTTTAGAGCACTAGTTAGACTTATGTACTGGTATTTCAGGCAACTTGTTGTGATCAAACTTTCGAGAAAGTGTTGCTGCAATGTTATAGAAGCAAAGTAAATAAAAAATTGCTTTAAAAAGTTCCCACAAATATGCCATTTTAAGCAATATATCAAGTTTAACCATATGTCGTATCTCCTAAATTGTTTGAAATATCAAATTGCTGTAAACGGCATTATGATCTTTATATCTGTTGAAAACAATCTATATAGTTGAATTTCGTGCTTATCTAAAATGCTTTTTCGAAATAAAGTATTTTTAAAAAGTCAAATGTTCTAACTTCTGCAAAAGTATTTTTAAAAAGTCAAATGTTCAAACTCTTGTAACTTTGTGTCTGCTTTTAGAAAATACGTCATGTCATGACCGTAGCATTTGACACTAAAGTACTTTGTACGTGTATTAGCTCGTCTGTGCGAGTTGCGTTATTACTGAAATAGAGGCCTCCAAAATTTGGTCGTTTTACGAAGTTTGTGTTACTGCAGCGTCCTTAGTTTGCAACACTGCAAAGTAAAGGTGGTATTGCAAGTTCATGTTTTACATGTAAATTTGGTATATATATTAGTCTGACGTAGTGCCATTGGAAAATAAATATAACCTTATGTAGAGTTGGCAACATTGTTAAACTAATTGTATTGTAGAGTATGTCAAATAATATCTCTCTGTTGATATTTGCAGGGTATCAAATATCAGCAATTTGCATCTATTAGTATAAAAATTACAATGGTGTATCGAGGTAAATGATCCAGCCTGCATATATATAATTCTAAGAGTATACCTTTCCCGTAGTTACAGATAAATTTTTATCAGAATGTAATGATTAGAGACCTTATTTCCATGCACAAACAAACCCCGAGATGTGCATGCAAATATACACGAAAAATATAAATAATATGCACTAAATATGCATTAAAAATTAACATATTAATGAAATATACGCTAAGAAAATATAATTTTAATTTTTTACAAAAAATCTTTTCTTAATGATCTCTGTTGCAATGAACTACGAACACCTTACTTACGTTTCCTTCTGTAAATTCTCTGCGTTTATCAGTGAGAAATGTTTTGTAGATCGAGAAGTTCCTTTCTACATCTGCAGAAGTCAATGGTGCATGTGAAAAATACCAAATGTCTTTCTGTGTCAAGTTCTCTTTCAATTCCATGTTTTCATCATTAAGTACATTTGCAATGTCACAGATTCTTTTGTACCTGGGATTTTTGCGTAATACTTGACAAAGTTTATCGGACACTATTTCAGCAACACCGGTAGTTTCACTTTACAAAGTCTGCGATAGCTCGCCCAGCAAAACGAGTAAATGCTGCAAAGCACTGTTACGGAATTCCAATTGTCTGGTAATTTCAGGTATTCTCGAGAAGATTTTGTGTATGTACTTAATTTTGCCACTTGTAGAGAAGCATTTTTGTGACAAATAAATAGCGACTGCATCACCAAGATTTAGTGAGTCTACAACTGTCTTCACTTGATTTAAGTTATCTGCATAATACGACACAGCTTCTAGCCACTAGTCTCATCGGCTAAAACAGGCTTCGAAGGTACCGTAACATTTTTCGCAACTTCGCGAAAGATATGTACGCGCAATGGAGCTTTCACAAATACTTCTTTACATTTCATACAAGTGCGTCTACTTCCGGATATTGGCATCTGATTTTTTCTGCTGCACGATGAAAACTGTGTTCAAGACAAGTCAACTGTTACTGAATGCAACAAACTGCGCTTTTTAAAAAAAATTCTACATCTGTGTTCCCAAAGTGATTCAGTTCATGTTACCTACTTTCTTCTGATATACTCTGAAATATGCTAGAATGCAGCAATAAAATTCAGAAATATGCAGTATCCTGCAAAGTTTACGAAATATGCATGCACATCGAAATTCACTCAAAATATGCATTTATATGCGCTATCATATGTGTTTCAAACGAATCCTTACAGGTTGGCCAGAAAGAAAAAAATATTTTCCATACGTTTCTGCATGCTACTATAAACATGCATTTTGCATATAAATCCGGGCTGTAGTAATAATACTCTCCGGCGCTGAAATGTGAAGTACTTCAACGGTGCAATGTGAATGTTGTAACTAACCTACTTCAATATGTGTAGGAAATATTTACATGTAAGTTCAACAGAAGGTAAAATCTGGTAGGGGATCAGCCAGAAACTATACTACGATAGGTATATTATGAATTTACTATAAACTTTTAAACATGTATATATAATAACTTGAATTATTTTTGTCAATCAAAAAACTGCTGGGTCTAGGCCTCCGGGCCAGGCTAGATCCGCCACTGCAAAAATGCACCGATTTTAATGATCTGCGCTTGTTTGAAAGAACATCCTTTCTCACAATGTCAGTGCTTTCATGTAAACTTTATGAGGATTTAATGTTAGGCGTCGGAGTTACATCATGAAGTTTCTCAATAGCTTATAGTGTTAAATATCATAATTGTCTGTATGATCACACATAATTACGACTTAGGAGCGCCAATTTTGTTGATTCATCTTTTATTTAATTAAGAATACTTTTGTGGTGGATTCTTTTATCTTGTTAGGTGCTAATTACAATCTTGGCAGCCAGATCATGAAGTTCCTCAACGGTTGACAGTGTTAGCACCGTTATTAACCGAGTTTAATGTGAGAATGTTCACCCAAATCTTCAACATAGGTGTGTCGGTTAAATTATTACTTCTAATTTTAAAGAGTATACCTTCTCACTGCTTTTATATAAATTTTATCAGGATTGATTATTGTGTTCAGAGCTACAGCATAAAGTTCCTCAACGTTGATAGTGATAATACCGTGTTTTATGTTTACTTATAATTCCGTAACATTTAGATCAATTTTCACACAGGTTTCCTATTCCGACCAATTTCATATGAAATTACTTTCTACTTCTAGTTTAGGTATCTAACTACATTACTGGGGTAACATAAAAATGAAAAAAATAAGGAAACTTAAAGAAAAATAATCGATTTCAGAAACACACTAAAAATAGAAAATAAAATTAAAAAAAAATAACCGACTTCCAACAACCCCGCTAAAACCAGAAAATAATAAAAAATGTTAGGAAACAGAAACTAATAATATAAAGCACCAAAAAACATAAAATAATTCATTGTTATTATCTGTGAAACTTTTTTGGAGTGTGTATACCAGGCCAAAGAAATTAATGCTTCATTATTATTATTATTATTATTATTATTATTATTATTATTATTATTATTATTATTATTAAAATTAAAATTATTATTATTATTAAAACTAACTTATGTTAAGCATTAATTTGTTGGCTTGGCACAAACCCCAAATAAGTTTATATAAAATAGTAATACGATTATTGTACGATTTTAAGGGCTTTATTATGATTATTTTCTGCTATTTAGCGCTATTTCTTTGAGTCGGTTAATATTGTACTTTTCAAACTAAGTTTTTATGCTACGTTGAGCATACTACTACGAAGTTTGTTGATTACCTATTTTAATATGTAAAATGTGACTACTCTATTTGATGCAAGAAGTCGATTTTACCAAGATTTAAGACTGTGGAGATACAATTTAAGCAAGGGAGACTTTTGAAAAATTCATTTTGTAGGATATGAATTTTGAAAAATGAGATGAAATGAAATATTTAAGTTTTACGTCCCACAGTTATACCGTTTAGGCTAAAGGAGACGAGATATATGAATTTTGAGTAGCAACTTCCACGAAACTGGGAAAAAACCTTCCGGTTTTTGGTAGGAGATAATGATTTAACTTGTTGTCATATTGAACAAAAAGCATTTATGAGCGTCTGTGAAAGTTTCAGAGTGATGACCAAATATTTGTATAACAATTTGTATTAGTTAGGGTGAAACTACCGCTTCAAATTGCGGAAAAGTTATTTTATTCCGTCTTGTTGCTAAGAAAATTATTTACTAGAGATTTTGTGTATGTTTGTGTAACTTTAGTAGAATCGAACTTGAATCAACACATATTTGAAATCACAAAATGTTTTTATAATTCTTTCCGTGCGTAGAACGATCATTATAATTAGTGCTGTCAAAATTTTTCATAGCTAAGGTACTAACCGAATTTTTTAATGTGACACATGTTGTTAATACAATTTTAAGTTCATTTTATACTTACCTCGTACACTAGTAATGAAATACTTCCAACAAACCAAGGAACAAAATAATTGGTGGACATATCTGAGCTTTAATGTTCTGTTAAATTTTTTCTAAATTCATTCTGGTAGTAATGTTGTATCTATTTACAGTTTCTAAATACCATACAAGTTTTGAATTGCGTGCTAAAGTTGAAATATTACATAAATTTGTTTAAATTTCAGTGGAAACTGAATCGCACTTGGAAACCACGAAATTCCTGAGTAGAATATATTATGTAGGAAATAAACCAAGGTTGTCATTCGTTTGGAAACTACAATACGTTATAAAAAGAGGTAATGAAACCTATTTTATTTACTCTTTGCACTATTGCAATTTCACTCTTTAATTTATTGTAAACTTTTTCCGTTCTTATTAAAGTAATTTCCTTCTTGATAATTTTATTTGTTTCGTTTTATTCACAAATATTAGGAAAGAAAAGAAATGAACAAATCTTGTGTTTCAAATACCTTTCGATTTACTATATTCGTTGGATACTTCAATGTAAAGGTAGTTCATGACCATTTCTAAAGAGAACAACTTCAAAATTTGTTATTACACATTTCGAGATTAGTTTTTTCGATTTTATTTCGGAATTCGTTATTTTTAAAAATGATTATTTGCATTAAATTTGCGAAGTTGCCGCAACGAGTACTTTAATGATATGCCCATATACAAATCTAAATTAAAAGAAAATGTGATAAAAATATCTCCATTGTGAGGAATACAGCATTTGACAATTAACAGGGTGAAAGTTAAACAGTACAAGAATAGGAGTGTCATAATTTCGAGGAAGGAATTTGCGAATGGTAGATATGGACCGTAGGAAGTAGGTATACAGGGTGATTCAAACCAACACCGACAACGTTTGGGAGGTGAGTCCTGACACCAAGATAAGACAAAAAGTATAGACCAACCTGGGTGTACAAATGCTCCCTCTCGGAGTTATAGGCTGCCGAAAACATGAAAAAAATGCTGCTTTAAAGCTGCATAACTCCAATATTATGAGACCTATCGTAGTCGGGTCAAGACTTCACTTAGGAACTAGTATGTGTCCTATCCAAAAATACATGTTTCAGAATCCTAAGATTTTCACGAAACAATTTTATTAGAGGGGGTTTGGCTACGGGTATGTAATTTGAAGTACTCACTAACTACCTCTATAAGAATTGTGGCGGAAGTGCCTCAGGATTCTGATATTTGGATACTTTGATATGGCACATAGTAGTTTCTAAGTGAAGTCTTGATCCAACTATGGTAGGTCCCATATTTTTGGAGTTTATAGACCTTTAAAGTTCATTTTTGCATCTTTTCGGCAGCCTATAACTCCGAAAAGAAGCATTTGTGCATCCAGGTTGGTCTATAGTTTATCTTCGTGTCAGAAATCACCTCCAAAACGTTGTCAATGTTGTTTTGAAACACCCTGTATAACGATATGTATGTACCATGATTAATTTGTTAGCTACTAGCTGGAATACCCTTTCTTTGCATGGGGAGGATAAAATGCTGCCTGCATTACCTCCTTTGAAAATAAAGAAAAGAGTGAAACAGATAATGAAGAGCAACACCTTGAGTATTGGCCCTGTTAATTTCTAGGAAATGCCTTCGTCGTTGCCATTCCTCTCGGAAATAAAGGCATGAATGAAATGATTACTCCTGTCTATTCCGGGGTACCTGGTATGGTGG
Organism: Thermobia domestica; assembly: GCF_964235325.1. NCBI lineage: Eukaryota > Metazoa > Arthropoda > Insecta > Zygentoma > Lepismatidae > Thermobia > Thermobia domestica. The sequence goes on from NC_137458.1 coordinate 218,730,492, forward strand.
TGTCGTTAGAGACTGAGTGACGAAGAAGGTAGAGAGTAAAGTTATTTGGAGATGAAAGTTGTTTCAACTTCAGACACAATGACAGTGTCTGTCAGGGCATTTTTTAAGCTACCTTTTTGTATCCAAATGGATACCAAGGCCCAACACTTGGATACCCAGGCCCAGGAGTTTGGATACCCAGTGCACTTCATAATTTTATAAATTACTTTAAGAGTACTTAACAATACATTTAAAATTACTTCAATATACTTTGGTTTTGTGAATATATAAATATGTATTAGTTTGTATTCTGTGGATAGGTGTAAATTGGAGAGCTTCATTCTTGAAATGTCAGATATTTATATTTTCTTCGTTTCGCCTACTCATTGGTCTACCTCGGGATGCTAGCACTTTCATTCTACTCTAATACAGAGAAAGTTAATAGACTGATTAAAGAGATATAAAGGTTGAAGTCAAACTCTCACATGAGTAACGGTCCAAATGATGTTTGAATTATGTACCTTTTGAATAGTCTCTGAAAGAAAATAACAGAAGAAAGAAGTTGCTATTTGGATATTTAATTTTCATGAAATGGAATTATTACTTATCCTTAGCTTATAATACTGGTTTGCTTCGTTACAATTAAGACTCATTATTTCAGACAAAATATTGAGAAAAGAACCTTTACAACACTTTTGGGGAACACTTTGCGTTGCGACGATAGCCACTTACACCAAAAACGGCGAGATGTAGAGCAAGAAGGAGCTGCTGATTCAGTGTCAATGGGTTTTCTATTGAAAATTTCTCACGCCGAATGATTAATGTAGCTACGTGAAGTCAAATCTAGGATTGTCGTCTGTCGTTTGTAAGGTAAGCACACATGTCAGGACATATTTGAGGCTAAGCTAACCTAACTATTGAAGAGGAGGTGGTTGTAAATAGAAAGGAATTAGAGCCACAGAATTAGTTATGCTTGCCATGTTTGTTTTGTTTGCTGCTTGTATATTTTCTGGAGATAATTGAATATGGAATTTCCTAGAATCCATTTCCGCTTTATTAAGAAGAAGCGATCACAGACGATTTTTCCTTCAAAGTGAGATTCTATTTTATTCTTTAGTATAACTGATATTTTCATACATCCTACCATTACATCGATCTTCGATCTACTATGCACTACATTGTTTATATTCATTTGATGCGACGCATATTAAGTTATAAACTTTCATAAAAACATCTTTGATTTTGTGCTTAGGTTGGGTTATATTGAGTACATTGACTATGCATACATAATTTTGAAGTTTGTTATTTTAGAGGCCGTTGAGACTAGCTTTCAGGTATTCCTAAGCTACACTCGTGCATTCGCAATTTGGTTCGTTTTCCAGAGATTCCTAATTCTCATTATCGCCCAATTCCAGTCTTCTCAAAGGTTATTCTCTTTAACCTTACTTGTTTTATCCTGGCCTAACATTTCATGGCAACCAAACACTTCGTGTCTGTTATAGGCAATATCGGTAATTGAGATTTGTTCAGGCAAATTTTCTGACATAATTAATATATGGCACAAACTTGTAAGAAAGTGGGATTGTCCATTAAGCGCTATTTTTAACAATTTTGACCCAATTTCTTCCACAGTTAGCTTCAGTGGTGGATTTACGCCGGCGAGGAAAGGGGTAAGCTCGTCCGAAATTTTAGTATTTCTATAGAAAACAAATCAAACCTGCAAGCCCCTCCCCTTAAAATTTTGAGATTTCTAAACATGAAGTATTCCTAAGAGAATCCCATACTAAAATATGTTTCTAAATTTGTCGCTGGTTACCTTTGTGCCCCTTCTACTTTTTCCCTGATTCCCAGATATTAGAACCTCTAATACTCAGAATATAATCACTGTGTATTTTTATGTTTTTTCTTCAACGCGAGTTTTCTTAAATATTGCCAGAAAATTTTCTTTTTTCTTTAAGAATCAGTGAGGTGCTACGAAATGTCGACAGTTAAATTGTTAAAAAGAATCCCTTATGTTACAAAAAGTAACAAATTGTAAACCTTTCTCATACTCTGTAGCGTTACATAATTAATGGACTGTCCTAATAGTATCTAATGCCGAAATCTCCAGTACACTGCATGCATTCTATTTTCAAAGGAAAAGTAGGGCTACATGCAATGCTCCTGTTGATGGCGATGTGTTGAATCGGAAATTAAACGGTTAGCAGGAGTATGACAAATACACCATTTTATATGTCATTATTACAAAACTGTACATTATACAAAAAATGCACTTTAAAAACTTTGTGCGTTTGAATTTTGCTCTGCGTGTCAAGTGTCCTTTAGTGCCTGGATACGCAGTAGCAATTTCTTAAAGAACGCACTGGTGTCTGTAGACATACAGGCTAGCGCGCCTAACTCAGGCTTGCATTTGCTTTCGCTATACGGGATCCACACCTAGTACTCTGGTATGGATTTTCGGACAATAAACTCTAGGGGACAATAAATTACAATGCATTTGGTATATCCCGCTTGCTTCTGGTCCTTACTCAGACGAGTATGACTAGTATGACAAACATTTATGACCTCGTCAATCCTGATCTTCGGACTTATCTGAACATTTTGCTTGTCCTGCCAGGAAATACAATAGGCGTTATTAAGGTGACTTCTATTAGTTTTCTGACACTATGTAAAGAAATTAATATTGAAATTTGCTCAACAAAGTGTTTGACTGTAAATATCATACCAAGCCCTTGTTCATCATGTATTGAAATAACTTATAGACACAGCTCTCAAGTGTACTGAATCTGTAGCCATAACTATAGAAGTAACTTAATCTAGTTATAAGATTAGAGGGAGTAGTGCCTCATGCCATTTGGAAGGAAAACCCTTCTCTAGCCAGATGCGATTAAACAGCTCCAATGATGGAAGCTGAGAATCTCACGAGAGGCTACGAAACATATAAAATATATATCTAGCTCTGAGAAATATTGGACTACTCACATAAAACGTATTCAAGCTCGGGAGCCTTCAAGTGGCTATTATAACAATTCATATTGGGTATAATAAAACTTAAAAGAGTTCCTCTAGGCACGATTAAGGAAGTGATTAACTAGACAGAATAGCGCGCAAAGGAAGATATAGAAGGAAATTGTTGTCTCAAATTGTGCTATCACTATTGAGTTAGACTTCAGGACCTTGTTGGCTGATAGAGCAAACACTACTAGTAGAAGAGTGGCAAGAGCGAACCCAGGTCGAACAGTAGTCATATTAGTTTAAGAAATGAAAGAACATATGCTTCGCAATTTTGATGGTTCACATATTTAGTTAAATATCTAAGAGGGAACGAAGAATGAGAAGTTGTTGAAGATTCTCGACAATTGGATGTCGATTAACACGGGTTTCCACAGACCATGTCGTTAACAGTAGCTTCAGCATTCTGGAATGCAACCACTAGCAGCATTGACGACAGGTTTCTCTAAAAGTTGTACAACAGCAGAGAAGAGAAAGCATCAAGGGGATCAAACTCATTGAGATACTGATATTTTGGCTGATCAAGACTTTTCAAGTTGAAACGTACAAGAAAATAATATTGCCACAGAGATATGAATGAGCTCTCTGTCAAGGAAGCCGCAAGGAAAAGGCTAAATAGGGTGAGGTCAATACACCGATTGGTACCGAAGTCAATGGAAGAACGAAAAGCAATACCGTATTAATGAGGCCCACTCTTATCAAGAAATTTGGTTACCGGACATCTTCGATCGTTATTTCGGTTGGAACCCTATAAAGAATGGTACACATTAATTTATTCGAAAATCAATTTCGGTGTCAAGTTGCTTGCAAAACTTAATCAGCTTGGCTGACGAAAACCATTTCAGCAAGAGGAATATACAAGAAACAGATGGTGATAGGAGGTCCAATGCTTGTATCCGGATATCTTAACTATATATAAAAGTACATGAGCTGACATAAATTATTGAGCAGTTCCTGTAGGGCTACAATGATTAAATTTGGCACGATTGTAGCTTTCTGGAACTAACCGACAGGAAAATTGCCAAAAGTGAATATATTTAATTTTTAGGCCTAAAGAGAGGATGAAGAATTTCCCCATGTTATTTAAATGTTCCTTTTTTTGGACCTATAATTTCATGTTTTAGGTACTTAGAATTGGAAACAAAGCTTGATATTTGGTATGCTTGTACGTTTTCGTTACCACTAAGTAAATCAGTAAAAATAAAAAATTCCAACCTTTGAGTGGTTTTAAAGGGAACTGAAAACTCTTTCCCATGTTATTTATATGGAAAACCTTTTACACCCCAAAATTATTGACCACTTTCTGTAGGGCATCAATGATTAAATTTGACATAATTGTAGCTTTTCGGGACAAACCCACAGGAAAGTTGCCAAAAGTGAACATTTTAAATTTTTAGGGGGTCTAAAGAGGGGATGATGAATTTTCCAATGTTATTTAAATGGGCCTTCTTCTGGAACTATATTCTCATGTTTTAGGTACTTAGGTAAAAACTTGAAATTCGATATGCTTGTACGTTTTCGTTAGCATTATCTAAGTGAATCATCAGAAATAAAAATTTTTAACCGTAGAGTGGTATTATGGGGAACTGAAAAAGCTTCCCCATGTTATTTTTATGGGAAGTCTTCTACACCCCAAAATGTTTAGGCACTTCCGGCAGGATTACAATGATGAAATTTGGCATGATTGTAGCCTTCCAGAGCTAACCGACAGGAAAATCCCCAAAAGTAAGTATTTTTAATTTTTTTAGGGGTATAGGGGATGAAGAAATTCCCATACCATTTAAATGGGTGTTTTCTTGGGATACAAAATCTTATCTTTTGGATAGTTGAAATAGGAAAAGAAACGATAGAATTGTGGGTTGAAGAGGTGCGAGGCCATAGGGCGAGGAAAGACAGTGTGTGGGAGCGAAGCCTAGGGATGGACAAATTCAGAAAATATGAATAACAAGTTCAGGAAATTCACTGTTGATGCAAAGGACGATAGATAAGAAATGTCAGGCCGTAGGCCGAGCAAACCCTTGGGTCTCGGGGCGGAGCCCCCAGCTAGCCAAAAGCTAATCTATGGTATATTACCGAACATTAAAAGATTAAATACAAATATGGTTGTATCGCTAGCTCTGTGACCATCCCTAGAATACTATACCATACCTATAGACTATAGAGGGTCACGGTGGCTCAGTGTTAGAGCGTTCACTTCTGGTTCATGAGGTCTTTGGTTGGATCCAAGCTCGCGCAAAGTGAACTTTGTGATGGATAAACACCGTGTGCGTGGGTTTTCTCGGGATTCCCCCGTTTCTTCCCATTTTCTTCCTTCCACAATTTCATTCATTTCTCAACATCACCGTCTCCTTTAGCCTAGCCGGCATAATTGTGGGACGTAAACTTAAAGATTTCATTTAATTTCCTATGCACTGTATAGTGAGAAAATACAAGACTAAGTGGGCTGAAGACGCGTTTCCTGCGAACAGATAACCACTGATGAGGGTACAGAGACTAACTACCACAATTTCTTAAGGTGATTCCTCAAGCCTTTAGTGCTCCATTCAGTCCATGATAGACTGATTGATCAAGGATTAATGGCTGCGGTAGTAATGAGGCTACTTTTCTCCGCAACTATAAGGTTAATGGTCAACATATGCAACTAAGTAAAGACCCTTCTAAAGACACTGTAGTTCAAATATAAGTTCGACAAAATAATAGAATGAAACAAAGAAGATTATATTAAAAGTTGTATAGAAACTGAAAGATTATACACTTTACAAGGTAATTTTAGAAAGAAAACCTCAGTTAACATATATATTATAATCTCACAAATAAACGCGAGAATGCAGTTACTTAACCCATAACTGCCCGAATTATTTTTTCCTGATTTTATAATAATTCAGTTACGTTTGTTTCATATGATCGTAGTAAATGTGAAAATAACGAAATTTTTGTTGTTATTGTTGTAAGGTGTTCACTGTAAGCCGTGTCACAAAATTCCACACACAAAATCTCCCAGACATAAAAAAGTTATCCCTATTTGCGTGTCCATATGGACACGCCGGAAAGTAATGGGTTAAAACTGCGTTATCCCCGAATTCTAACATTTTCAGGGAGGCAAAACTTTCTCCGATGTCTGAGTATTCTACACATTGTACAAGGATACGTTGAATACTCAGTGGGACGGGAAAGAGAGCATTGCATCAGTCACTATGAAGCGCGCAACAATCACTCCATCTCGGCGAGTAGTACAAAATAAAGTGTGCCATAATAATAAGTTCTATTACAGTGCACGTGTCAATGAAGGGTTATCAGTTTTATGACATAGCAACTGACTTCGGGGAACTAGAATGGATAGTCCAGTGCAACCTCTACCAATGATATGTTTTTGGCTGCTGACAGCACGTTATTTTCCTCGAATAACGACTTGTCTCGACACCCTTCAGGATACATTGACACAGCTCTTTTACCCATCAGCTACAGTATCTCATTAGAATGTGTTTATTAAAGACATTGCACATGCTAGTAATAGCGCTTTATGAGTCAGTATAATTAACACGTTTCACAACAAAATCTGAATTTCATAGCATGGTCAGGTTAAACTTACCTACTATTATTTTGGCAACCCCAATTTGCCTGCAGCACGAGAATTTGCTACATGCTAATCATAAACCTATCTACAATACAAAGAAACGCTTCAAAGGTAGTCGTACAACCCAATTGGGTTGTCTATTTTCTGAAATGTTTCTCACGACGATTGGCTTATGACGGTCCTTTTGTTCAACATAAATCATAGCAATAATTTTAATGCAAAACACACCAGTAGCTACCCCAATTACTAGATGATGAACAATTTCAAGTTGCTTCGCCAGAGGTTAAATAAAATAATAGATGGGTAAGCAATACAACCATAGTATAACTTGGGCCTGATTACCCAACAGTGTAATCTCAACAGAACAATAAGATCATTAACCCAAGTGCAGTGAGAAATTTTTCAAAGGAAGTACATTGCTCGCTGACGAGAGTATTTAGGATTAAGCATATACAGTACAGATCTTAGACGGCGGTAGAAAACCAAAAACAGAAATCATATCGTGTTAACAAACGGAAGCCTAGTACACACATTTCATAAGATCAGATCAAGAGTGCAAGTACTTTATCAGCAAAAACATACACGTTAGTTTTATCACCAGAAAACTGAAATTCTATGTCATTCAATCAGCGTTTAATATAATTTAACGCCAGGTGTAGCATTTTGAAATAATAACAAGATTGCAAACGTAACGCAGATCACAGACCATAGACTTCAGCATGCATCTGAGATAGAACAGTTTCGACGATGACTGCAAGCAGTGTGATAGTAAGTACACTGTTTTCTTGCAGAAACCACTCTGAGAAATTAAAACCCGCGGGAAAACTAAAATGTTTTTGGAGGAAATGTGATATTAAATTAGGTATATGGCTCTGAAGACCCATTAAGCTGTTTTGATATTGCATAAAGCCACGTTGTGTCGTAAGCCTTTTAAACATCGACAGATGTGGAATAAGTAGTCCTCATGAGGAAAACTTCAACCCAACTTTCCTGGTGAGCAATATTGTCTGTAGTGGATCGAAGGAAGAAAAGCATATTTTTCCAAGAATTTCTTCTCGAAAGTATAAAATTCCGCAAGGCATATCTTTGATCATGCTTAGTATGTGTTCCCAGTATGTTTGTAGTAGTACTTTATCTCGTGTATTCAAATTGCTTGCTAGGGAAAATGTTTTGAAATCACCACTAGGTTAAAGGCTTTCTCTGACATTAAGATTGGATAGACGGATGCGTCATGTCGTCGAAGTAGGAATGTCTTTGGCCAGATATGATCGAAAAATTACAAGAATGTGAAATGAGTATCAAGAGAAAGACATTGCACAACATAAGGTATACGATGAATCCTTGGTGCAGAATTGGATAACTTATTCAAATCAGAGTCGCAATCGAGAGCCGTAAATGGAAGGTTACAATTCTCAGTATCATCACTACGTAAATTTATTGGGATTCGCTAGATACGAGTACACCATTCAGCGAAAACTTGGCTGAGTGATGTACGAATTCAGAGATAGACAAAGCTTATCGGCCAAAAATATCTGTGGGGTTAATCTATCGGACCTTTCTTATTGATACAACAGATACACTGATAAACGTAGAGTGACTATTGAGAAAAGAAAGTTTGATGACACAGAGCATTAATAGTTGTTGACTGTTGAAGGAGGAGTCAGTTTTTTATATCTTTGGCGCTTCAACGATTTAATAACACTTCGTGCACGAACATGTAGAATTTGAAGATTCTCGGTAGTTTGATGCCGATTGAAGTACTAAGAGAGCGGTGACGATCCAGGACATCTTTATAGATATCTACACACTATCACAAGATTAACCGACATTGCATATTTGCCTCCGTATTCTAAAAAAATTGCCACGGGGAGCTTCTTAAAATGGATCTATACAATCAGCTACAGAGCTAACAAACTGAGATTTGCACAATAAGAAGGACGAAATTCACTGAGGTACTGAAAAGTTTACTTTAGGTTAAAACATGGGCTATCATTCTGATTAGCTACAGCCAGATTCTGTAGTGAACTTTGGGAAATGGTCCCTGCCATAGGGATCAAGATGTACACTTCCTGTTTATAAACCAGCGAAGGCTACATTTTATGCTGAAAGATCACTAATCTAGTGTTTGCTGGGGCTGATAGACAATTAGGTAGGGCTGTCGTCGTTAAGAACGAATATTTCACACTTTCATCAGGGAAATCTATCACCCGACGGCTACGATCGTCCGGAGGAATGAACCCAATATGTGGTGGTACAAATTTGTTTTTTTTTTCGACAACCAACACTGGTGGCTAATATTGATTGCAAAATTGAAGCAGATCGTCTGCTGTAAGTGCTTCAGGTCGAGGAATATATATGTAGCGAATCTTGATCACTCGATGGAAAAAGACTCGCACCTGAAATATGTCTATGTAAATCACGTATTTCAGGTGCGAGTCTTTTTACATCGAGTGATCACGTAGGGTTTATGTAAATGATTCGATACACAAGTAACGATACTGCGAGCAGCTCAATTGTTATTGTGCTTATTGCGTCTGTATAGCAGGTAAGTCTAACGTTATTTTTTCTATTCTAAACAGTAGGAAAAGTTTTAAAAAATTGGTTTTCAATAATGGTATTTCTTATAACCTTAAGAATTTATACTTCACTGTGATGTTTATAGAAAAGCCACCTTTAGATACTGAAATATACCCAAACGGATATTCTACTTTCAAAAATTTAAATAGAAAAGTCTACATGACCTGAGTGTTAGCACAGTTATAAGGAAAAATATAAATACTAATGGTTCTCTAACTGTTGATCTTACTCTATGATATGATGCTCAGCAACAATGGTATGGTTGTCATCTCACTCTATGAGCAGTCTTCGTCGTGAGTGTACAATGACATTCTTAACGACTTCGTGAACTTAGCTTTGTTTGGGGGCAGATACACGATTATGCCATTTTCCATATACAGATAGATACATTAGCATACTTTTTCTTTGTGCTTCTACTTGAATATTAATTTCGTAGTTAGTAGGTAAAACGAAAGATGGATGGTAGTCAATTTGATGTAAGTAGCAATGCTTTTACTTTTCATCAACAGTTTTAGGTAGATTTGCTCTATAGCAAAGTACAGTCTCTGTCTGTCTCAGGAGGTCTTCCTGACAGGCAATTTTAATAATTTAATAAATTAAGCTTCTGTTTTCTTATTTAAAAGCAATGTCTTGTGTTTTCTATTGAGCACTCTTAGATAGAGAAATCTTAGTTTGCGTTGAAATGTCAAATGTCTGCAAAACCACTGATCTTCGAGGAGTACCAGAAACATAGAGTAACGGAACAGGAAGCTAAGTTGAAATGCTTTCTCTTAGACGACGTGTAACATTCGCAGCAGATATCTTTTCGATAATCGTGATCTTTCTTCTCCTTTGAAAGACACTGCAGCAAGAAGAACGATCTCGCTTTAAAATTGATACAAGAAGGCTTGACAATTGTACAGAATTTCGTATTTTGTCCTCTCTGTCAGCAATTTGCACAAATAATAGACACGGCATTAGAAAATGTGCTAGTGTATCCAAAATAGTAATACTTGAAACAGCAAACTGGATTTGAAATGTATGATTGAATTATAATAATCAGCCTTTACAAATTCCGGGAAAGTAGGCAAACTAAAACTAAGAATCACTCACTGAGTTGGAAGCAGAGTACCTGACTCCCTACTTTCATCGGAGCTACTTCAAGAGATGTTGGTCTGCTAGTTGTGATTTAATCTCCTCATCAATAATATTCAATAGGTTCCAACAATAAATTACTTCTTGGCTATCATTCAGTAGACGGTCTGATTTTACTGTGATACAAAATCTTCTAGTGATTTTTAGCTTAAGTAGTTTTTCAATTTGGTTTTTGCTGACCGTTCTCACCAACAATAAACTATATCTAAGTTCCTTAATATATTTTACGTGTATGTTATCATTTTATTAATTTCAAAAAAGGACAATCTCTTAATCCTACTGTAACGCCTAGACTCGGTTCTAGTACTTTAATCTGATTTTTAATTACAATTAGGAAACCACTGGAGCCGCAATACTTGTATTTTCCAACATATCTTTATGCATGGACGCATTCTGCTCTTCCTCTTGTATTTTGCAATTCTTTCGGAAAAATCCCGCCCCGAGGAGTTTAAAGAAAATTTACAGATTGAAAAGTCATGTGAATGCCACGACACGACACCGGAGCCTTCACAAAATAACTAATGGTATACCCATATAGCAATCCCATAGGTAATCCCTCACCATAAGAGAAGCGTGAGCCCGACTTGATCAAGAATAGAAGCTGTACCAAACCATAATTCCTTCGATGAAAGCATATGGTCTGGGAATAACGAAACAGAAACTGAAAACAAATAAATTCAGAATTAATAAAACACAATCAAACAACAAAAATTAAAAGTAAAGAAAAATAAGGAGGATTGTCTTAACGATATTTTGTAATGTTTCAGTTTCTTGTACAGAATTAACAATACTCTTCACCCAGACACAAATATGCCGGAATGGTGCAGGTCTTTTAGTAAGAACGCATCCACTGAGTAATATCTTGGAAGCACCAACCACCGGCAAGTTTTGTAGCAGCATCGCAATCTAAGGCGCAGATAAAGGATGTACAGATGAAGTCGCTATTAACGAACCACTTTCTCACGATAAGAATCCGATGGCTAAATAGTGTTTCATTCATGAAGTGCCTTATTGGAAAGATAAAAGTTCAAGACGAACCCCACCTTGTGATCCAGTTACCATCTACTGACTATGCATCAGTTCATCTTCTTATGTCTGATTTCAGTGAACTCGAAGGTTGCTTGCGGACTGATGAGACTTCTCCTTCTGAGATTGCAAAGTATTTAAAATTACAATATATATACTACTTTAGCTTTATGTCATCAGCACATGGCAGGTGGCGGTGAGGTTGTATTAGCTTGGAATTATCACCACGAACAATACGAGGAGTTTTGGACTGTGCGACTGACGATATAGTGCCTGACCTTTTTGGTTCTATGATCTTGGATTTTCAGACGTTGTTTGGATAGAAACGTTGGTAGTCTGAGTAGGAACAGACTTCCGAGTAGCGGCGACTACAGGTAAAGTAAAGCAGGGAGCAGTTTTGAACACATTCTTCGATACTACGTTTAGCATTAGTTGAGAAAATCTTTTCGAAAATCATGAACTACACATACTTTTCTCTCTCGTGAAAAGTGACCAATTACTAGTAAGGTTGGTTGATCACCTTTAGAATTGACACAATTATAGAGCTTGACCATTATGGGTATGCAACATGACTTTCCTTCACGTAGTTTGATCAAATGACGTACATCGCACTAAATGACATAATAGCCAAAGAACAATGAGTTAAAATAGGGAAAAGAACTTGGAATATAGAATACACATTTTTAGTCGATAATATCCAACCCTAATGAAGTCCATCAGTGTAGTCAGACTAAAGAGGATGAGGAGCTGAGTTGAAGAAGTTTCTTGACTTTTTATCTCACATCAAAGCTACTTCATTCATATGTTGATCATTTAACTCTCATTGAACCCCTTCTTTGGTGACTTTACGAGGCTCCAGAATGAAATAACTCCATGATTAACATTTATTAGACGGTGCAATGATCAGCAGGGTACTTGTATTAATGGTAGTGTGGATAGTTATTTGCACAACCACAGGCGACGCAATAATATATATGTAGAAATGCAATCAGGTGAGTTAGGGAGACACACGATGGATTAATTAAATCGTAAAAAAATGATTTCCAACTCTTCTTAACGATATGGTAGAAAGCTGAATCTTACTACCCTACGAAGGATTTTCCTTCAGCCACTCTCTTTATCCAAGGCTTGATCACAGTCTTCAGCAACTCCACAAAGCCATTCAAAGGAGTTCCTTTTCAAAGACATGAACTGGCATCACATCTCTCTCACTGGAGACATCGAATTTGGGAAAATTTAGTGTGAATGACGCGAGCAATGTCCGACAGTTTTAGGCAAGCCATATGTTTTTCTAGAAGTTGTGCAGCTGGTCCTGATAAAAGTTTTTTTATCAGAGAAGAAACTCATTGTTCCTGGTTCAACGTTATGTGTTACTTTATTAAGGAGTTTCTTTGTATTGATTCAGCCATTTCCTCGAGTTCCTTTTCAAAGACATGAACTGGCATCACATCTCTCTCACTGGAGACATCGAAAAGCTTTCACAATTTGGGAAAATTTAGTGTGAATGACGCGAGCAACGTCCGTCAGTTTTAGGCAAGCCATATGTTTTTCTAGAGGTTGTGCACCTGGTCCTGATAAAAGTTTTTATCAGAGAAGAAACTCATTGTTCCTGGTTCAACGTTATGTGTTACTTTATTAAGGAGTTTCTTTGCATTGATTCAGCCATTTCCTCGTGCCTTTTTCAGGAATTCTCCTTTATGCCTCTTGTAGGAATGACAACGGAGCTTCTAATCGAAAACCAACTTCATAGTGGATGATACAATATCCATTTCCCGTATTAAAGCTACAATCCCCCGCCTATATTTTCTGTTCCTTTCTCCTGCAATATTGTTGGATAAATTCTGATGTTCAGGAGTAATCGGGACGTCGTTCATGTGCTTTCCAACCAACCATGAGTTCATAGTCTCCGTCACACTTCTATTTTTCTCGTTGTATTGCTTTCATGATTTCACACATCACTGAACGGTCATGTTGATTGCAGAATTCGGATCCCCGGAGGAATAATGACACAAGCAACTCTCTTCCAATATTTCAATGATTTTATCTTAGACATGTATTTGATGACCTCTTGACATCGCGGTTGTACCTGAAATATCAAAATAAAAAAAAACTATTTAAAATTTGACAAATATATCCCGTCTCCACAAAAGTGCACATCCATCCATCTCATATACAAGGAACGGGGAATATGGGGGCTTGTAGTACAGTGCTTTTTCTGGTGTGTGGGGTCTCTGGTTCGATCCCCGGACAAGTAAGTTTGTAATGGACAACATTGTGTCAGTGAGTTTTCTCGGGATACTCCCGTTTCCTCCCACATTCTCATTCCACAAATTCTTCAATCACCATTCACATGCCTTAATCATTCGTCTCCTTAGAAAATAGGGCATAACCGTGGGATGTTAAACTGAAAGATTTCATTTCATATTGGAGAAAGGCAGCCACTGAACTTCTCAGCCTCCTACGAACAATCCGCAGTTTCTGCAGTGGCATTCGCTGATCAGAGGGCAAAGAGTGATCGAATCAATGGTAACTAAAGCTCATCTCCCAGCTCCATCTCTTCCTAACATTGAAGGCCTGCTACGATGAAGTGTCCTTGATCATGGTATCAGGGAGATCAGCAATCTGACTTGTTGAAAACCTGGGTTCGTACTGATCGTTCTCATGCATTAGTCACCAGGGCCGTGCTGGGATACTAATGAGGGCGGTGGACAAGTCTACTAAAAGGGCGCCCATACAAACGAGAATATATATATATATATATATATATATATATATATATATATATATATATATATATAGAGAGAGAGAGAGAGAGAGAGAGAGAGAGAGAGAGAAAGAGAGAGAAAGACTTTGAAGGAAAGTATGGGTGCCATTTTATATCAAAATCACCACCAAATTTGTTTTAGTATTAACGTAAATAGCTAACCTCGAATCGAAATCCTCTTTACTACAGAAAAACTTTTTAATTTCTGCAATAACATTTCTGCCAAATAAAAAGAAGCTAAATGTATCAACAACTTAATATAGCACGCCTATGGACGCAGGAGGCTCATTGCCCCGTTTAAAAAAGCTCTCCATTGATTTCTGTCCTTAGAAAACTAAACCCAGTTTCTACTTTATATTTCAATCTCTGCGAGAACCATTTTAATGTTGTCCTCCCATCTGTGCCTCGGTCTTGCTAACGGTCATTTCCTATTTGGATTTCCAGTTACAACTTCGAAAGCGTTTCTAATTTCTTCCATTCTGGTTACATAACCTGACCAGTTGAGCCTCCTAGACTTGATGACCCTAAGAATGTTTGGTAAACGGTATAAAATTATGCAGTTCCTCCTTATGAAGTTTCCGCCTTTCCCAATTCCCGTTCCTTTTGGAGTTCAAATATTGGTTTAAGAATCTTGTTTTCAAATAGTTTTAGTCTGCGATATTCCCTCAGAGTCGGTGACAGTGTTTCGCAACCATACAGCATAACAGGCATGATTATCGCTTTATATTTTGAGCTACAAATTTCTCAACAGAATTAGCGACAAAAAAGATTTTTAACTGAATAATAGCACGAAATTCCTGCTTTCAGTTGACATCAAATTTTTTAGTGATTGTGGTTTTGGTCTGTTGATAATGATCCTAGATATTTGAAAGTATCCACTTTGTCGAAAGAAAATATTATTTGGTATTTTAACGCATTCATAAAATGCAGTATTATGATCCCGACAAACTTCCATTTATTTAGTTTTTTCTGCATTTACTTTTAAGCCTATATCCCTGCAAGCGGTAATTAAGATTTCTGCATTCCTTTCTATTATTCTATCATTACCTATTAAATTTACATAATCAGCACACGCCATAACCTGGCAAATACAATTCAGCTCTAGGACTTCATTGCTGTCTTTGATTTTCCTTATCGTGTTCTCCAGAACAAAGTTAAGTAATAATGACGACAATGCATCTCCTTGTTTCAGGTCATTCTCAACGTGAAAGCTCGTGAACAAGAATTTCTCTACTCGAACCTTACTTTGGGCTTAATTAAACTACCTTTTCTGTAAGCATGTTGTACAATGTTTCTCTCCTACCAGAGTCTAAAGTCAATAATTGGTGTGCCAGAATGTTGTATTCTCTCATTTCTTTTCAAGTATTAGTCGAATGGTAAATATCTAGTCGATAGTTGATAGATTTTACCTAAATCCATTCTGATAATCTCCAATAATTTCATCTGTGTATGGAGTCAATCTTGCTAATACAATGTTTAAGAGGATTTATTGGATGTTGACAAAAGAGAAATGCCTCGATAATTATTAAATCTGTTTTGTTGCTTTTCTTCTGAACAGGAACAATGATTGATTCTCTTCACTCTTGTGGTAATTCCTCCTTGTTCCAGATAATGAGAATGAGTTTGTGTATCTTGCTCTACAATTTTTCTCCTCCAGCTAAAATTAAGTCAACCAGAATTTCGTCTACACCCGGAGATATGTGTTTATTTTTTTAAAATAGCGATTTCTATTTCTGTCTGGTTAGGTTCTGGAATATACGGTTATGCTGCATGCATTTCACTTTCTCCACGCGCATTAGTTTTTGGCTATGTGTTTAGTAAATCGTCAAAGAAATCTTTCCATTTATTTCAGATGCTATCTGTATCAGTTTCTTTAGGTTTCTTTAATATATAAGCATGAAGTTGATAGCCTTTCTTAAGTTCGTTAATGCATTTATACATGCCCCGAATGTTTTTGTTTTCACTATTATCTTCAAGTTAATTAATTTTAACTTTCAAAAGTCTCGTTTCTTTGTTCTAAAAGTTTTAGAAGTTTTCTGCCAGATGACAATGAAATTTTATGTAGTTATTTCGTTCGGATTTTGTAGCCAACGCAGGTTCTTCTGTTTTCTCTTCTCTGCTACTTTAGTACATTCCTGGTTGAACCATGGTTTGTTCCTATGTATTTCTGCGTGCTCCAATTTTTCTTTTGCTGAAATGTTAATGTTATCTCTAATTTCAACCAAGTATCTTGAACACTAGTGCACTCCAACCTTCTAAAACTTTCTTTATTCAACGATAGTCTCTCTCTTACTATCACAATCAACTCCTCTGAACGACCGAACCTCAGTTGTGCTAGACTGTTCTTTTCTGTCTACTAAAACATGATCAGTTTGAATATGTGTTTTTCCATCTGATGAAGTTCAAATATATTTATGATTTTTGCGATGTTGGAATTTTGTAATCTTCACGATAAGGTTTCTGGATATTGCACAGTTCACGAGTCTAACGACGTTGTCACAACCTTTCTTATGCAAACATTTATTCCCTATAATCGGTTTGAAAATACCCTCTGGTCCTATCTTCGCATTGAAACCGCTTAACAGAATTTTCATATGGTATTGCGGGAGATGATCAAATACCCGTTCTATTCTTTCGTAAAAACTGTATTTTTTAAATCGCCATCCTTATTTTCTGTTGGGGCATGTAGATTTAAAACAATAATATTACACCACCGACCCTTAAGAGAAGTAAAAGAAAATCTACCATTAACAAATTCAACCTATGTAATTGCTGATATTACGTATTCGTTTGTGAACGGAAAGCCCTGTTTCTAGTTGGTAATTTTTAATTTGTTCCCCGTAAAAGAACGTAAAATTTCTCCACTAGACTCTTCCATTTCCTTCTCATCTAACTTCCTGATATCCCAATAGGTCCAACCTCTATTTCTAAACTCATTTTTTACAAATTTTAACGCGCCTGCTCTATAGAGACTTCTTATATTCCATGTTCTAAATCTCATGTCGATTTTACTTTGCTGAGTTCGTGCCAAGTTATCAGTTCTGATCCGAGGATTCTGCGAACTTATCTGAGCAATCATTTTTTACAGGATGAGGTTGTTAGCCTCACACTCAATTCTCAAGCTGGATTATCACCCCTTGTCTGTCAGCGACTGTTTACTCAGTATATTCGCAGCTAACCTCTATATCCCAGAGGCCTTCTTCTCGATCCATAACCTGAGGACGCGCCGTGCCGTGGTGACAGGAAGACCACATTTTACGAAAATTAATACAGCTATATTACAGAAATACAATAGGTACTGATTATCCGAACACTGCTTTAAAACACACAGGAACAATCAATATGCTCGGATATATGGATGCATATTAAGACTGTGAAAGCTTCGATGCCGCAAAAATCGTAAATTAGAGACTAGTGTCAATGTAGTATTACATAAATGCATCGTACGTTTGACTATCCGAACTATTCTTGATGTATCACATTGTTTCGCTTTATAGCTATATAATTTTATAATAATTTTGTAAGTGATTATACTCTTTACTTGTTCTCTGCCAATAGCAACTGTATGATTTATAATACAAAACTGAAATACAGAAGAATAAAATTTAAAAAGAATAATGTGAAATTCGCAGGGCATCTTATGTAAAGGGCGCCTTGTATTCTTCACAGGTTCTATACTACCTGTCAGTATTTGAATTTATTATACAAAGGTGGTGTACAGGTAACTAAAACCAGTTATCTATAATGTGATATTTCGTAGGGCGCCTTATGTAAAGGGCGCACTGTACCTTTCATGGGTTCTTCGCCAACAGTAACTGTGTGTATTTATTGTACAGAACTATGCTACGCAGAAGAGTAAATAAAATCGTTCATCTTTGATGTGGTCTCGGAAGGGCGCCTAATGTAAAGGGCGCACTGCACCTTTCACGGGTTCTTTACCGATAAAACTATAAGTATTTATTACTAAAAACTTGTACCTTTATTTATACTGTGATATTTCGGAGGGCGCACCGGGACACGTCCCGGTGTCCCGGTGGGCCAGCACGGGCCTGTTAGTCACTATTTATAATCCAACACAGCGTTGACATAGAGCAGTTTCAACCCTCGAATGTGCAATGTAGCACACGTCCGACAAAGACAAATGCTGCAGTACATGGCAGTTTTCATTATTTTATTAACCACCCTAGACAGTGTCAGTGTTTATCTAACATGTATTAGAAACTATATGATTGTTGGAGAATTAATACTAAATGATATATTTTTATATTCTTTGGTTTTCACCGTTGTCAATAATAGTCTAAACATGATACGATGTTTAATCTTGAAATCGAATTCTCGCATTATGAGAAATTTTAAAAATACGTGCATTGTCAATATGATGCATACATTCCTCGTTTCAAAAGAGTAAAAAGTGTAGCCCAAGGTTGGGGAACCATCACAAGAAGGCCGCATATCATAGTTTTGTGCTCTACCCACTGGAATGGCTAGAGTGTGCGTCTTTTGAGAACATAATATTTGGTTCGATTTCTGGTGGAAGAATACAAAAGAATAAATAAATAATTTCAGAATTATTCAATTTCCTTAATTATCCTTTTTCTTTAGCCTAAATAACATAAATATGGGACGTTAAACTTAAAGGAAAATAATGGTTTTGAACAGACCTTTTTAGTTATTTTACAGTTAAAAGTTACATTAATTAATTTACATGTAAATGTTTAATACTATAACATACTTTTTTAAACAAAGTAAGTAGAAACTGTATTATTTTTTGCT
Source organism: Thermobia domestica (assembly GCF_964235325.1). Lineage (NCBI taxonomy): Eukaryota > Metazoa > Arthropoda > Insecta > Zygentoma > Lepismatidae > Thermobia > Thermobia domestica. The sequence goes on from NC_137458.1 coordinate 218,749,331, forward strand.
TTTTGTTCATTCAATGACTTTTCTGATATTACTCTTTTCATATAGCTTTGTTATGAATTATATTTTTCTTATATTTCATACTCGTATTTCTTCTATAATTTAGAACTTTTCACTACAGGCTTACATTAGAAGGCTATATTTTATGATTTGATGACTGAATGCGGCCTTAAGGTAGCTGTTTCCCTTTTCCGGTGAAATTCAATATACATAAGTTCCATTGTCCTCTGGAAGGTGAGCAAAGGAGACGGTCGCACCAGGACACACACACGAGGCACTTCCCGCAATAGGAAGATAGGGTTAGGTTCTTCAGAGAAAGGAACAACTTTTGTGTATTTCCAATTCATTCCTTAGAATCAAAATATTTAGAGACTAGCAGCGTTCACCCCGCTTCGCTGCGGTCACCCCGGAACGCAATAAACTTTGTTACTTAGATAATTTTTACTTTTTCGCTTTCAAGTGATATGATAAAAACCATAGAAGATTGCACTAATGTTAACATTATATCGCCTGTCATTTATGTTAACCCGCCCCGCTTCGCTGCGGTCACCCCAACCCGCCCCGCTTCGCTGCGGTCATCCCGGAACGCAATAAACTTTGTTACTTAGATAATTTTTACTTTTTCGCTTTCAAGTGATTTATAGCGCCTGTCAGTTATGTTAACCCGCCGAGTCACAGGGTCATGCGGGTTGCATATAAATACGTTTATTTTTATACCTATGATGAACTAATAACAAAGGATTTGTACGTATGGACACCTGAATGGTCAATTATCTCAAGACACTGGTAATTGAAAATTAAAGTGATATGATAAAAACCATCTAGGGTCCACATCCTAACAACCCCCCAAAAATGAAAGAAATCGGTTCAGCCGTATTAGCGTGATGAGCGAACAAAGGATTTTTTGTACGTATTGACACCTGATTGGTCAATTATCTCAAGACACTGGTAATTGAAAATTAAAGTGATATGATAAAAACCATCTAGGGTCCAAATCCTAACAACCCCCCAAAAATGAAAGAAATCGGTTCAGCCGTATTAGCGTGATGAGCGGACAAAGGATTTTGTGCGTTCTCTTTTATATATATAGATGAATTATGAATTTGTAAGACCCTTTTAGGGCTATATATGAACGTCGCGAAGTTCATTCATAACGTCAACAATGGCTACATTATATGTAACTCGTGTGATGCAGATCCTACTTTAATATAGCGGAATTTTATTGTAAAATTCAAGTGGAGCAGATATGGGTTTCTAGATTGTTAAATCTAGATGTCCAATACTGAAGCAAATACAACACAATGCACCAAAAGATTTCCTCAAGAAATGCACCATTATTGTTCTTTTTATTATCCATTGGTTTTAAATATTTTGTGGAATATTATTATTATAGATATCAAATATTCAAAATTGGGCATCATACTGAATATGGCATTGTCATTGACATTACTGACCCCGCAATTTCGCCACAGGTTCCTGATAGCAGGAACCAGCGGTGCAAATCTGTCTTCAATATTCTGGGGGGAGGGAGCAAGTAAGGCCGTTGCCTTTTTTTTTTGTTAAGCGGTGCTCAAAATATTTGCAAGTTGAAAAACAGTGCTGTGGAGGATCAGGAGCAGAGTTGTCTTCAACATTGGGAGACGGGCAGATTTAAGGCTTATTCTGGGGGAAGGACATCAATTTCATCTCACTTTCCTTTGTGGCAATCGGACACAAATCATCACAATTTTTTTTCTCAAAAAACACATTTCAAATCAAATCTTGGGGGGAACAGTTCTCCAGTTCCAAGATTGGTGGGGTCATGTCCCCCTCAACCCCCGGGATTTGCGCCAGTGGCTGGAACACTAGCTGTTCACCTATGAGGAAACTGGGAACAATTTCTGTCATAAAAGATATCCAAGATCATTCTTTCTTTCAACTTGTTCACAATTCATATTTTGTATAGCGACATGTTATTTTTCAGTGTGATAAGTAACCAGCGTTGGAATGATTTATAGGCGTATTACTCTATCAACAACCAGTGCTTTTATTGATTTAAGTTCTTTTATAACTTTTTTGCGTTTCCAAGCTTCACGAAACATGTTTATCAGCATTGTAGTTCTATAAAAAATACACCAATTAAAAAATGCTTTAAGATGTCGATATGGGGAAAAGTAGTAAAGGCTACTTCGATAAGCTTAAAGTTTAATTTTCATTTTAATATACGTCATAAGATAAAAAAGTAATAAACTAGTTTATCATTGCATAAAATGTTCTTGTTTAATCGCTCTGATATGGTTGTTGCATTCCAACAATAAACAACTATAAAACATTATATAATGGATCAGTAAAAAAATAGTTCACGTTTACACTGATGTTAACGTTTACGTTTTATATGCGAAAATGAATTTGCGCAATATAAAAATGACATTACTAGAGATCAGCAGTAATATAATGCTTGACAAGCAGGACAGTTCATACTTTTTTTTAAAAAAAAAAGAAAATAATATGCTTTCTTATTTCTCACAATAATCTGCATTCATTGTATTTTTCATTATCCATGTGACGTAGTCAGGCACCTTGACATACACACCAGGATGTTTAGGTTCTGCACAACTTTCACCCCAAGAAACAATTCCTGTAAAAAAAATATATTACATAAATATGAAACAATGTTAATAATTTGAAAATGTAATACTCCTTAATAATACTTATTAATTTCTAAATAAAATTAAACTGTAAATACAGAAGTGTAATTTCGAATAGTCACATTAATGTTCTAAATTCTTATCATCATGCTCAGGGTTAACCAAATTTAAACAATGCTTGCGGTGACCACTATAAATTCTGAGAGCTTGCGGTAACTGAGGCAGTAGGACGATACAAGTTAGTCCATTTTAGTCACAAAGTGTCTAAACAAAAACAATATAAATTGCTACGAATACCTAGATACCATAATTTGAGCGTATTAAGTGCACAATATATAAAATACTACGTTGTCCATTATTTTTACTTTTGTCAAGTTAAATTTTAGAATTACGCTCACTTCGTTAATAAAATTACATTGTTTCTACATCTTTTCGCTTGAAACGTGTTATAATATTTACGTAACACTGATAAGTTGAAAATGTAATGCAATAAAATAATATTGTTCTATATATAAAGGTAACCAAGAAAGTTTTGTCGCATTTGTGGAGGTCTGAGTTCAATTGGCCCTCACATCGTGAGTTGAATGTGAATGGAGATAAGGCGAAGGTGAGTTGGTGTGAGTATATCCAACATACTATCTGGTTGTGGCCGTTCAGTTACATCGTAAACTTGCGTAAGAACAGAGTGAACATGGGACCTCCACAGAGCGTCATAAGGCGTGTATGCCCTACGAGTTCAGACTTGGGTCTAACGTCACTGAAGCGGGACAGAAGATATGCCAGGCCTTTGCTGAGGGTGTCGTGACTACGCGGGCAGTACAGCGGTGGTTTAACAAGTTTAAAGACGGGACTTCAATTCAGTATGAGTTTAGAAACCATTCGACAACACTTCCATCAACTTGGGGAGCACTACAAGTTGAGTCGATGGGTCCAGATTACATGATTTGACTCCAGAAGCCAACGCAAGCAGACACCTCTGTTTCTTTGCTGTCTCGTGTGATTAAGGAACCATTTCCAGACAGGGTGTTGATATTTGATGAGAAATGGGTCCTGTACGAAGCTCCACGGTTTCGTCATCATTGGTTAGCATCATATGCACTGGTTCCGAACCAGCCGAAACCAGCACTGCACCAGAAGAAAGTCCTTTTGTGATTTTGGTGGACTGCTCGCGGCATCGTGCATCGGGAATTGCTTCCAGCTGGTCAGAGCATCAATGCAACTGTATACTGTCAGCAAATGAGCCGTGTTCAAGAAAAACTCAAAACTCTGGATCCAGCACTTGTGAATCGCAAAGGGGTTCTCATGTTATAGGACAGCACGTAACTAGGATGATCTTGGACACATTTTACGCCATGAATGGGAAACACTATTGCATCTGCTATACTCCCCGATTATCACCTGTTTCATTCCTTAGACAATCACCTTAGAAGACGCCAATTCAAATACCTAGTAGAGGTGTTAAATACACTTGATACTTTCTTCGCTTCACGGGTCAGCAAGTTCTACCGCGAATTAGTCCATGGCCTTCCAGAATGTTGGCAGAAGGTCTTTGGTGCTGATGGGGACTATTTTTCATTTTCCAGGTATGTCTTAGGTGACATATCGGTGTTCGAAAGTGGTGAGTGAAAAAGCGACAAAACTTCCTTGGTTACCTTTATTGAAAATCACAACTGAAAAAGAAAACGCTTGAGACTGAATGACACATTGTATTTAAAGATTTTAAATTACTGTTCAATGTTTCCATTCTGAATCTCATATTTTGTACGAGCTTCCCGAAAGGATTTGAGCGCTAACGGATGAGAATTCCTTTCAAAGCACGTCTTTGAAGTCATTTACGTTAGGGGTCGTCCAAATATTATGTAACGCGCCAACGGGGGAGGGGGATCAGCCTTGCGTTACGAAGTGTAGCAAGCGGGTAGGAGGGGGTTTACGTCTTCGTTACGTAATGCACGTTTTATGCTGTCATTTTTATTTTTATTCTCTGGTTAATATGCAATCTTTTAAACAAATAATTTCGTTCAGTTCATTTCTTTCTTTTAAATAAATAAAAAAAAACAAATATTTCTTTTGTTTTGGTAAATTATGAAGTCTATATAAATTGAATCATGCAGAAGACGCTACTAGGCTCTAGGATGACCGGTGACAAACCCTTTGTGTACAGTTCGCGGAATAGAAATCGTTACACAAATTCTAAGTCGAAACTAATAACAAACTCTTGCCCCGTTTTCTTCTGCATCCAGAAAAGCATGTCTCAATCGATTAGTTGCTTTTAGTATTCAATCCAACCCCTCCTCTTCCTCCACCTCTCCTTATCTGAAGCAGTGTGTACACATATGCGCAATTTCCACGGAGCATTTGGCCCAGACTTCCTGTTCATGGATGACAATGTCCGCCCACACCTTGCACATCTTGTGTCCGAGTATCTGGAGAGCAAAGACATTACGCGTATTGCATGGCCTGCATATTCGCCGGACTCAAATCCTATCGAGCATGTGTGGGATGCTCTTGGGCGGCGAATAGCGCAGCAAAATCCAGCAGCACGCACTCTCCCTGACCTGTAAACAGCTCTCCTCGAGTAGTGGCGCCATCTGACGCAAGACTTGATCAACACTGATTTGCAGTATGGAGGCCAGATGTCGCGCCTGTATAGCTGTTCGTGGTAGTCACACGCGATATTGACTGCCTATGCCCTCGCACAATCCAGCTTCACCTGTTGAGGTATTGTTGTGCTGAACATTTTGGACATTCTGTAAATTCTAAATGTATTGTTCATCTTCACTTGTGTTGCATTGTGCATCTGGACCGTCTGTTTGTTCATTATACTTGATGCATTGATCGTGTCATTTAATTTCTGCCACTTTCTTCGAGTTGCTTAAGTTTTGTGGAGCAGTGTATCACCTTTTATCTCAGTGATCCCGAAAACTACCCATTCGTCACAAATATAGGATATTTTCGATTCTTTTTTCCTGTCATCCTCCCATTGTCAACTCAATGCTAACCAAGGCTTAATTTGAACTTCCTAGCATCCACAGTGTCACTATTCATCTTTGCACATGAATTCGACACTAATATCGTTCGTATTTGACTACTTTTACATGCCACCTTCACCTCAGGGTAGGGATGGTTTCAGTGTCTCGCCCGCAAAACTATGAAGGTATTTCTACCAACGTAAGTATAATTATAAATTACCATCTGAAAAACAACTGTACGGGTGATCTTTCTCGGAGAGGAATTCGTTAACTACTTTTTCAAAATCAATGTATTTCCTTTTTTTCTTTCCATGAAGATTACCAAAAGACTAAACTTCATCTGCACTATTGTGCTATGAATATATGTTTTAGTGGTTTAATTCACTGAATACTCGCTTAGATGTTGCTATCGTCACAGGAAAAGTGAGATACAGTTATAAAAGAAAAATGAAATAAAATATTTAAGTTTTATGTCCCACGTCTATGCCTACTATGCTAATGGAGACAGTGATGGTGAGAAGTGAATGAAATTGTGGAATGAAGAAAGTGGGAGGAAACAGGAGAAACCCGAAAAAACTCATACACATGGTTTTTGTCCATAATAAAGTTCATTCGGCGCGAGCTGGGATCGAAGCAAGGACCCCATGCACCATAGGCAAAGTTATAAAAGAATAGGCATCTAAACAAATACGGAACACTACTATCAATCAAAGTTATATAAGATTAGATTTTTAGTTATTTCATTGTAAGTTAAAATTTCAATCAATCATGTTCTTCATTACTGTTCGAAAACTTAAAGTTGTTGCTGGAAGGACGTGATAAATGTTTTCAGTAGATTTCACAGTCTATAGCTCCGTTACAAATTCTTTTTCATCCAAGGCTAAAGTTATTGCATTTTAGACATTTAGGAAAAAGTGTGAAATTATATAAATACCTCCAAATTGGAATTACGAAACTTCAATGGGCCTTTTTTTTTTGCTGTGGGCTTCCCTCACTGTACTCCCGTTAGTTACGCTACCGTTCAGGGTGCATGATGCAGTTTCCCCCTTTTAGGAATATTTTCTAAGGCAGTACGATTTTTTTTGACTCCTGTTTGAATTGATTTGTATTTGCTTGAACTGTCGGTTAAAGGAGACAAAAGATCCTATACTCAAACATGAATCATCTCTTTCGAAGTTCTAATGGAAAATGAAACGAATCATATTAAACATGTTATGTTTTTGAAGAGAAAAAGAGTAAAACATTGATTGCACAAATGCATAATGGTATCATATGCATGCAAATTTATAACTTATAAAAGGTGATGATTTGTTAGATGAGGGGTTAGTGAACGGGATTCTTCTGCTGATGGTCCTAGGTTCGAATCTCATCCATTCTTGTTGCTTTTTTCTTTTAGCTACACTGAGTTTGTGCATTTCAGATCTTCAAGATTGAATCAAATCTAATACCAGTTAGTGAATTAAAAGTAGCTGACATTATTTTCAAATAGGAGACGTTATTACATGCTTGCCATTACCTCACAATACTCAACTTTGATATAAACTCTTGCAGCCTTCATTTAACTCATTTCTTGACGTGTTTTGTTACAAAATTCATGAATCGTGGCGGACAAAATTGCTTTACCAGTTAATGGTGACTGCTTTGAAACCAAATGCAAAGTATGAGAATTAAATTTGTCATATCTGTAGTTTGGTGTGGAGAAGAAACAAAATTGCGAACGAAAGGTTTAAGAACAACCCCCGTTATTAATACGAGGATAAGTCAACTGTAAACCATAAAAGTAGAAATAAAAATCCGCATATGGCGCCAGTGAGCTGTAAGTTGGCATACCTGTTTACGATAGTATGCCGGATGTCTCCTAGGTGGCAGCAGCCGGCAGATGCACAAACACCGGCGCAACAACAGTTCCAAAATGGCAGCCACACTAGCCACCTGCACCAGCGAGGAGCAGCGTTCTGTGATTCGGTTTTTGCGAAGTGAAGGTGTGAAACCGATTGACATTTTTAGGCGAATGAAGGTTCAGTATGGAGATGCGTGTTTGTCACAGCCACAAATTTATGAATGGTGCCGGAAATTTGCAAATGGTGTTACGTCTGTGGCCGATGCTCCACGCCCTGGCCAGGCTCGGCGCGTAGTGACTCCAGAGACCATTGCAGCCGTTGAAGCCATCGTTTTGGAAAACCGCCGTGTGACAATAGACGAAATTGCAGCATGTGTACACATGAGTAATGGATCGGCACATCATATTGTGAATGATGTTCTCCAGTTTCATAAGGTGTCTGCAAGAGGGTGCCCTGACGCCTGAACTGAAACAGCGACGTGTTGATGCGTGCGAAGACCTTTTGTGGCGTGCTTAACGTGACAGTAATGCCTTCCTGTCACGAATCGTCACTGGTGACGAAACATGGGTGCATTACCATCAGCCTGAAACAAAGCGAGCGAGCAAGGAGTGGCGCCACTCCTCATCACCGAAACCCAAAAAGTTCCACTCCGATGAAGAGGTACGCAACGCGGTGCACGAGTGGTTGCGCCGTCGCCCAAAAGACTTTTTTCTGCAGGTATTCAGGCTCTTCCGAAGCGTTGGCGGACTTGCATTGAACGAGGAGGGGACTATGTTGAAAAGTGATTTACTTCTGTACCCTGTGTGACCAATAAATAATATTTAAAAAAATAATTATGGTTTTCATTTGAGTCCCCCTCGTATAAACTATGCCAAAGATTATTGACTTACATCATCATGAAAGAAATATGAAAGAAATTCTGAAAAAAAGAAAAATACTGACTTAGAAATTTGTAAGTGGAGGCAAAGAAATCTAATTTAAACATACTAAAGACGAACCATTAAGCGCATACAGGTCGTGGATTTGTGGTCAAGGTGCTCGCTGTAATCTGGAGGTTCTCAGGTTGTAACCCATCGGTGAACATTTTTTTAATTTAGAATTTTTGGTGCCCATTGCTCGCCCCCATCTCCCGTTTGGCGCCGACATTTGATCAAACAATACGTGTTTATGAAGCTCAAGGGGGGGAATTACACCCTCCTGTCCTGTCCAAATGGCGCCCCTGGAACATTTCTGTGCAATTACTAAAGAAAATGAAATGAACCATTGAGTAACACTCATTTGTGTCAGTAGATATTTTAGAGCTCTGTGCGTGCATTATAGAGAAGCACAAAACCTACTACCGTCATTGGCAATTTCCATAGATTTCTTAGGGAGCATCTTACTAGCTTGCAGTCTTTAAAGACGGGAAAGAATGAAACTAAAGGTAATTATGAAGCTCTGGGAACATTATGTGACTTTTTATTAAATTTAGGCTCTTAAAAATATTTCAGAACAAACGAATGGAAAAGACTTTTTTTAAAGCTATAACGTTGTAAACTAGATTCGTGTTTCTTTTTCAGCTGAATGGAAAGAGTACACTACGCACTGCTTTAGACAAGGAGAGGTGGAGGAAGAGGAGGAGTTGGATTGAATACTAGAAGCAACTAATCGATTGAGACATGTATTTCTGGATGCATAACAAAACGGGGCAAGAGTTTGTTATTAATTTGGACTTAGAATTTGTGTAATGAGTTCTATACCGCGAACTGTACAATAAAACACCTTTTTGTGGCTATCGCAGCATTGCATTTACGGCACAGGCCTTTCTGTAGTTAGTTGTTACTGATCGTAATCTGATTGTTACTGATTTTTGTTTTCATTTTGGATTTTCATATTTCTCGAGAAATCGAGGTTATTCGCATTCTGGCACTGATTTAGGACAAGAAGAATTTAGAAAGTGATAATCTGAAGTTCAAAGTCCAAAGTCCATGCTTGAAAACTTGTTCACAAACGATATATTCCTGCTCTTTCACGTGTGCAGTCACTTCGGATCTATAGTCGATGAGGAAGAGAACTTCTTTGCATCGTCGACACTGGTGAACTTCTAATATACGAAGCGTCCTATATCCCAGAAAAATAGGTCGATGTCAGTTCTTTAGATCGTGTCTCACCTGCATCTTCCGGTAGCATTTCCTCCTCCTTGCCGATCATCGGTGACCTAAAAGGATGGGTACAATCTCCTTGGGGAAACGACAGTATGCAGTTTCAAAGAAGTCAGGCTGGTTAATTAAACAACCTTATGGGGCTAAAACATTATTACGGTACTATCACTTTCTAATACTTTGATTTGTTGGAAAAAAAACACCACAAATATATTCAGAATACAAGCACTGTGTATTAAAAATTACTACCATTTAAAAGGTTTTTTTAAAGGTAATAACTACCAAAACAAGCAAAATGGATGAAAAAATTAAAATGTAAAAGTGTTAGCCTACGTAACAAATGGGGAAGGGGTTCAGTTTTACGTTACGAAGTGTGACAAAGGGGTTGGAGGGGTAAAAATTGGTCAAAAATAGCGTTACGTAATATGTGGACGGCCCCTTGTTGTTAACAACAATGGGTAATTATCTAGGTAATAATTCTGCCCCATAGAGTATACACAGAATCAGTAAAAGAAAATCTCAATATTTAATTGGAAGTTTGTTCAATAGAATAGGTTAGCTAATCGAATTTAAAAAAAAAAAACAACAACTGGTATTTCAGTAATCAGTACCGTCTTGATTTTCTTTTATACGTTTCAGGAGTAGCCTCTCCATTAGTACAAGTCGAGTACTAGATCTGCTAAAAAATATAAAAAGATTACGAAACGTTGTGATTTATCTTATAAGTATCGAAGCGTGGGCATTAATTTTAAAAAAAAATAAAAAAATCATCGCTTATGTTGTACACTATGATCATACTAGTAAGGTAAACTATAGTGTATTTAGAAACATACCTTGTATTTCCGTTATTATTGGCGCATTGTAGAATTTATTATTCCTTATAGTCTATATAGAGTAAAATTTACCCATGAAAAGCATAAGATTTCTTAATGCAAGACTTGCAAGACTCTTGCAAACAAGACCAAGACCAAGACCAAGACCAAGACCTGGTCTTGGTCTTGGTTTTGCATTTGCTCATCATTACTGTCCACTCACATACAGTTCTGACCGAACCAACCGGAAGCATTGCAGCAGCCGTTTCAAAGCTTCCTCGTAAACGTCAAATTAACAGTTTGACCCTCGGGCAGAAATTCATGATGGATCAAGCCCGTGATGTCAAAAAAGTTATCAACATAGTCTTAACCTTGGATGTTCTCAGCTGACTATTTGGGATGGGCGTAAGACGATGAAAATCAAACTATTGACTGTCGCTTGATCTCCGGATTGTATTCTTAGGACCAGGTCTCTTCTTCTATAATGATCGTTTCCAAAAACTGTGGATTCTGGTCAGACATGTCGATGAAATATACAAACGTTTTCATCTGAGTGTACTTCTACTTGTCTGACAGCGTATGGGGGTGCAAACCGGACACAGATCTTCCGTTTTTTTCAAATGTTTGTGGACAATAGTGCTTACACTGTCTTTGCTTAGCCTACTTTTAACTCTCTTGATAACATTCTCAAAGACAGACGCCGATCATTCCCAGGCACCTGTCGCACCTATCGATGTTATCTGGAATTGTGCTTGTTGACGGTCGACCCGAACGTGGCTCAAACTCTACACCTTCCTTTTCGATTCTAAATCATTGGGACCACTCAATCTCACATTTTTTACTCGTACACTTGCACTAACATTCCACGAGTCTTTCCCTAATTTCAAGCAAACTTCATGTTAAGGCGTTGCTTTATTTTTCATTTCATTTTGCAATGGCACGATTGTAAATGGCTTCCGTGAGCTTGGTTGCAGGTGTATCATTACTGCACTTCGGTGTTTGTACGATAGGAAAAGATTATTGGCAAGACTCTCAATACGTATGCGCGGGCGCCTCACCCTAACCAGCGCGATTTTTAACATTTTGGAACCATTCACCGAGCTCTCCAAGCGCACCTCATATACTCTAAATCATTACATTCGTCTTGGAGGAAGAATTGAATCCTTTGTAATCACTTCCGGACATTTCTGGATTACAGACAAATTCAAGTTTAGTCATAAAACATGATCACACATACTCGGAAGTGACTGCAGTGGATTCAACTCCTCAAGACCAATGCAATTATATATTTTCATGCCTAAATCCTAAATCTGCACTCCTGTCATTTCCATCAAATTAATTACTCTATTCTATTAAGGCTTTTGTTCAGAAATATATTTTTTAGTCCACTTAGTTCGTGAATACCCTCCAAATTAGTTGCACTAATCATGAAGTACTTCAAGCAAATTACTACGATCATCAAACAACGAATTGAGGCAATTTCTTGAACTAAAAGGTGTCGGATGAACAGTTAATCACCCAACATCAAATATAAACGAGCACATTTTGAGAAAAGGCTGTACTATAATTAAGTATCTTTGTTGAGACTAGTGCTAATAACTAATGCACAATTACATTATAACACTAATCTTACCTTATTTACCATAACCAATCGAGATTTTTACGTTTCCACTCGTGTTTCCCTTGTAAATGTTATCTTTGTTATTTAACCCTTTTAGGATTTCCACTTTTTGAGATAAATTTTAGACTTTCACTCAAACAACTACTGCTTCCTTACTATTTATCATAGGATCACGGTTCATATCCCGTTGTTTTAGGATAGAACATCACGGTATCACTCGCTTGTCCATATTATACACCACAAACGGGAAAATCACAAAAAACGAGATTTTCGAAAATAAATTTTCGAAATATTGGTGTCCCTCTGGCGTGGGGTGGGTCCTGGGGTCCGGACCCCCCCCCCGAAATTTCAACTTTTATGTAAATTTTTCCTAATTTTAAGGGGCAATTTTAGGAGTTTTGATATAAAATAACTTCATATTGAGTTTGGACCCTCCCGAAAAAAAATTCCTGCGTACGCTACTCCCTCTGGATCGGGCCTGGGTTCACGTAGGGACATGATTTTTTAAAAAGAATACGTTAATATGTACATGATACATGTGCAAAATTTCATTCTTGTATCTTGAAAACTGAGGTCGAGAGAATTTTTTGAATGTCTGAAGGTGACCCATTCTTTTCATACATGTATATGCATATATATAAAAAATATTCCAAAAACGTACTGCGTCATTACCATTTGATCTAGAATCATGTTCAAACGCCATTTTCTTTATTATAAGGAGCCCTTTCCAACGGTACCACTCACATGTTCGTGTCATACACCTGAACCGGAAAATTAGGGAAAAAACTTGGATTTTTTAAAGTCCGACCATAACACTTTGCCCCTCTGGCCCAAGCCTGGGTGGACATAGGGATCTGAATTTTTTCTAAAAGCATGTTGTTATGTACATAATACGTGTAGAAAATTTCAATCTTGTATCTTGAAAACAAAGGGCGGAAAAATTGTTGAAAGTCTCAATTTAGGTTCTCTGTATACACACACACATGCATATATATATAATACAAATTTACTGTGTCATTACTATTTGGTCTAGAGTCATAGTTTAGACGCAAGTTTCTTAAGTGTGACGAGCCCTTTGCAACGGTACCACTCACAGGTCCATATCATATACCTGAACAGGAAAAATCAGGAAAAACCGGAAATGTTTCTGAAAAATCACCCCCTCGAAACACTTGCGTCAGTCGGATCCAACCCCAGTTTCACGTTGGGATCTCAGAAAAATTTGGGAAATACCCAAAGGTACATACAATCCGTATGCAAAGTTGCAATCTGATATCTTGAAAACTAAAGGCGTGAAAAAAAATAATGAAATTTCCCTTAAGAAATAATAAAAAACTCATGCCCCTCCTCCCACTTGGCGCCGCCAAGTTGACCATTCGGTTCCAAAACGCATCTGAAGTATTCTTTGGTCCATTCTTGACTTGGCTAATAAAAATCTCGGCTTAAATACCTGTTATAGAACCTAAATAAGCGGTCAAAGACGACACTACGCCATAGTAACAAAAGTTACCAAAAATCCTAAAAGGATTAATTAACTTCATTGTAGTTTATAGTGTAACTGTTGAAAACGTCTTCCACTGGCACCCTGATATCACTTTACCTTATAATCATGTTTTCAGAAATACGCGCTCATTTTTGACTTGAAATGTTTATCTTACTTTTGTAATATTTTATTTCAGGTCATAGATCGTACTATGTACTATGTTAGAGAGAATAAACTTTGCCCATTAAATAAAAACCACAGATTGATATATATGATATTCCAACAGAGCACGGTCTTTGTTGATGAATATGTTGTTGGAAAACACTACGTTGATACGTGACATACTTAGGTTGGATTGTGAAGGTCTATTATGTTGCCGAAATACACTCCCCCCTCGCTAGTTTGGTGGCTAGCGTGCGTGCTATTGTACGATATCCCAGGTTCTATTCCCGGTGGGAAAATATTGAATGCGTTATTGTTTAGTTTCCAACTTTAACTGCAAATCCATGTCTCGTATGGCATCGGCGCTCAAAAAACACTAAATTTCAATGAGCAAACACATTGTTGAAATTATTTTCTTTTCACTTTCAGTTAATTTGTTAAGAAGAACTTAAATATCTCTAAGTATCATGTGCTGTTGAGTTTTTGTTTTTGTAGTGGTGGTTTTTGTTCACTGAGAGTCAATTTGATGCCGATGACGATGGTGCTATAAATAACCTATAGTAAATAACCCACTTCTTATGTTACATAATTATTCTATCCAAAATCGAATCCTCCTTATGACGTGGCTCAAAATCGTTTTTCGCTTCGTTTTAATCAACCGCAACCAACTTATATGGGAAGCATTGTTTCTTTTAGTATCACGTCGAAACTTAGTGGAATCGTTGCTAAAACCTGGCCATACTATCACTTACGTTTATCATTATAGGCTTCAACAACAATTACCTCGTTATCTTTGGGCTGTTAAATTACCGCGTGTGCCATCTTCGGCAGTTTCATCGCTCTTTTAAATCTTAAGCCACTACTGTTCTGCCAGCTTATTTACTCATCCATAAATAATACAGGGCACATTTTTCTTTGCCTTTCATTAGCCTTTATTACCAGACTAAACTTGTACAGCACACATACTTAATTACGTTATTTGGGATTCCTGCATTTGATCTGCTCTCACTGACGTTCCCATTTAACTATAGCGACCACAACTGACAGGCTACATGACGAAACATCCACTAACATGTTGACTTTTTGTTCTTTTTCATCTCGGAACGAGTGGTGTAAATTCACGTGCAGATATACCACATAAAATCCTGAGAACCCTATTTTCATTTGCTAAGAAATACGATAATAATATGTGATGAAATTTACCGTTGGATTATATGTAATTGTCTCAATACTTGGAAGCAGTTTATCACACAAGAAGAGACCCGTTTGCGTTACCATATTCTGTACAAAGCAATAGTTGGAAGTAGTTAATTTCATAAACGTTGCTTATACTTTCAGTAGTTATGTGATTTCATGATACACAATATTTCTACTGATGAATATTTTCACCCATGGGATTAATCCTACTTCTACCTATAATTATACTGTATTATTATTCATGCTAGAAAAGAGACCATAGAACAATTCTTTGGGTAAAATATTTTGGAAGGATCATGTTTTTCTGCAAATTAATTTGTTTCTTATTATTTCTCATTATTTATAGTGACGTAATTGTATTTTTGTTTAACGTAATTCTTTATGGAATTTCATATATTTCATTGTCTTAATTGTTTCCACGTTTTGAAACATTTGCTAGTATTGTGACAAAGCATCTGCGTTCGGACTTTCTTTTGAAATAGTTCAAGGGCAATAACTGGTCGAACCTTAAATGCTTAATAAGAATAGTTTTAAGTATACTGAAGGAAATTTTTGGTAAGTTCTTACCAATTTGTTGCATTTTATTTGTTGTATTTTGAATCATCACCATTGCAGGCCCACCACTATCACCCTGCAATGAAATTCGAGAATTTTTGATATTAACAGAACTTGACATTTAAATTATATGATATCATGCAGTTACAGCGGGTCTTACAATTATAACAGAGCATATTTAATATGAAATTTATATATATTTCATCAGACCTACTAGATTTGAAAGAAAAATCAATCTGTCTACAGCTTTTCATCTATCCCAAATCTGACATGAAAGTTAAAAACCTTCATTTTAAGAAATACTCTTTTTTGCAAACAATAATGGTTCGGAAACATCAATTTCTTGTGTTTTATTTGAACATCTGTCCGAATATTTTGTCGAAGAATACTTAGAATGGAACGCTTATTTTATTTTATTTTATTATTATTATTATTATTATTATTATTTTTATTTTTGCTTGTGAAAAGTTGCAAACAGATGTTCAGTATAGATGAAATTTATAATAAAAAAATCATCGCAGCGAAAAGAAAATAATTTTACGCCCAAACGTATTGTAAAATCTTCGTGTTTACCAAGAAACATACTTTTCTTGTGCAACTTATTTTTCTTGTATGCATTATCAGCAGCGAAAGTTTAGGCTTTCCATTATATAGGATATTATAAACGTTTTACTTCAGTAGCAATACAGTATAACAATGGTTACCACAACAAACTTTCTAAACCACAATTCCAACTCTGGTTCTCTTTACGGTCAAAATTGCTTTACTTCACAACATTAAGCATTGTATATATCAGGAGTGGCCAACACGTGGACCCAGCAAGTCGTGACAGGAAGCCCCAATGGTCAGTGTCATATAGTCTGTACTATTTTTTGATTCATAGCAAGCTATTGTACAGATAAGTAAACCGACAGCGATTTCTGAAACGGAAAGTAGCCTTCAAATCTAAAAAAAGATTAGCCATCCCTGGTGTGCATCGTATCATAATAGTCATAACATATTATTACCCATTATTCCAGATTTTCTTTATGACTACGTTCCATATATTTAGCTTAGTATTCTCTATGAATTACCTGCTTTCCCATGTCGAGTAGTCTTAAACTAGGAACAATAAATGAATTCAGGGATTATCAAGCGGAAGATTAAATGTATTTAACAACTTTCAGCTTGAACTATCCATTTAATTATCTGCATTTCACAACGCGTCATTATTTATCAACTCGCTAATGCCTTAATAGTATGGTATACTACAATGTAACGCTAAAGTCAAGACACGTAGATAATTTCACTGTAAACTAAATTTCATTACCTCTGTAAATACTTTTCAAAATAAATTCTAAAATATTGATAACTTTTAAGAAACAGATTTTGTAAACGAATAGCGAATGACGATTCCTGCAGTGAATTTTTAAATCATTGACAAAAATGTTTCCAACTTGTCATGAAACAAAAATAATTTCTGTAAGTGAAATATTGTTTTTTGATTCGATTTATTCAACAAGTCTTATGTATTGAAAAGGTGACTAAAATTCAACAAACAATCAATTTCTTCAACATTTTTTTTCAGATCGAAAAATTATTTTTTGTTTTTAGGGAAAAGCTTTTGTAAATGAAGTGAAATTAAAAAGAAAAGAAAACCTTGAAATGAAAGCATCGAATCAGCTTCACTCATTTTGAAGCAAAAGTTTGACAAGGTTGTAAAAACCACTGGCACAAATCCCGGGAGATGAGGGGAACATGTCCCCTCCTATCTTGGAACTGAGGGGGACTGTCCCCCCAAATAATCCTATTTGAAACGTGGTTTTTGGGGAAGAAATGACATAATTTGTATCCGATCGCCACAAAGGAAAATGAGATAAAATTGATGTCTCCCCAGAATAAGCTTCAAACCTGTCCGCTTCCCAATATTGAAGACAATTCTGCTCTCTTGATTCTCTACAGTATTGTGTTTCAGCTTTGTAAATATTTCGAATATCGCTTAAAAAAAGATAATGGGAACGTATTACCCGAACCCCCCAATATTGAAGATAGATTTGCGCCGCTGGTAAAAACAGAGTTGAGCCAGAAAACTCTCAAGATGATGAGAAAAATGTTTGCATCGTTAGACGGTATGATTATATTGTTTTCTGAGCATGTAGAACTACCAACAGAAATACCGATTGGCTTTTCCACGTTTCCACCCAAGATCAGCAAAAAGCAAACTATCAGTGGTTATCTGTCCACTCAGAAAAATAGTAAGAAATTAGCTTCTTCAATCAAATACGACAGCCATTAAACAGACGAGGGTAGTCCCAAAAGTAGCTGATCTAACAAACAAAGCACTCAAAATTTGGGAAAAATATCTTCATTTCTCAACATAGTCTCTTTTTAGCTCGATACACTTTTTTTTTATTGATGCTCGGTAGCTTCGATACCCTTTTTATAGTATAAGCCGTCGAGCTTCTCAAAATAGCCGTTGATCACGGTCTCTCCTCTTCATTGTTGGCTAATCTTTTACCACCGAGCCCTTTTTCAAGTTTAGAAAGAGAAACTAATCCATGGGGCTAAATCTGACGAATAGAGTATATGAGGAAGCAATTCAAACTTTAACTTATTGATTTTGGCCATCGCTACAACGGATATGTGAACTGGTGTATTGTCTTCGAGAAACAGTAGTTTTCTTGTTCGCCATATGTGGCCGTTTTTTCCCCTTGATTTCATCACTCAAACGCTGCAATAAGTCTGTATACAATACTCGTCGTTGATATTTTTTCCTTTTGAAGATAATCATCGAAAATTATGCATCACGGACCCCGAAAAACTCACGCCATGACTTTACTTGCAGGTGGAACTGCCTTCGTCTTCTTTAGAGCCAATTCTACTCTTTCTTGTTCATTATTTTGAATGTTCCTTTTTTCATGTTTCATCCATGGTTATGAATGGACGCAAAACTCGGTTTTCTTGCTGTGACATATCGCCCGACGCTCGATTCAAACATCCTCACGACGCTAATTATGTTCAATTCTGAATAATCGCAGTAGTCACCTCGCGCACAGATTTCTCATGGCCAAATTTTCAGTCAATATATGATGTACAGCACATTTTGAAATGCCTAGCATGTCTGCTAGCTTGCGCACTATCAGTTAACGGCCATCCAATATCATTGTATGAATTTTATTCACCATATTTGACGTAGTCACCTCATTTGGTTGGCTACTGTGATATACGTCTTTGCAGCTCGCACGTCTCATTTACTTTGTGCCACCCAATTACTATTGTAAACAAAAGATCAGACTCGTCCAGAATAGAATCTAGGTCGGTTTTAACATTAATTGGACTGAAATCTTTCAAATACAAGTATTATATCAAATAATAATGAATCTGGGTACTTCTGGGATTACCCACGTAACAATAAAACAATCATTTCACTCCTGGACTGATGCTAGGGTAGATAAGAGACGACGGACTTTTTGTAATGACTCAAACTCCACATTAAGTAGAGTGACGGATGTGTGGGAGGTGTCATTAGGTTTGTGAAATCTTAGAATTTTATCTTCTGTTATTTCATTTTAGTTTCTAAAATTTAATTCATTTTTTTCTTTTCAGATTAAGTCATCAATCTGGACGATAGAACACCTTGTTTTTGTCTATGAAAGTTTCGTAAATAATAATGAGAGAAATATAAGACATGATGTATTTAAGTACTTGAGAACCTCTACATGATGGTTCATTCTAACTTAAATTCCAACCGGTTTCTCTCCTTATGACATATTTTTCTTTAAACAGAAAATGAAAACCCAAACATCAACAATTTTGATTCGAAACGAAGACATGATCTAGCTCGTAACACTGCTCCTTTATCTGTGGTATGGTATTATATATTCGAGTCGGTTATCTTAACTATTACAGCACAATCACTTCACCCTGAATGCGTTGTCATTCATG
Source organism: Thermobia domestica (assembly GCF_964235325.1). Classification (NCBI taxonomy): domain Eukaryota; kingdom Metazoa; phylum Arthropoda; class Insecta; order Zygentoma; family Lepismatidae; genus Thermobia; species Thermobia domestica. Next base: position 218,768,660 of record NC_137458.1, read on the forward strand.
TCTTTACTGCAATCGGATTGTATGCCCCACTTCGAATTTTCTACGATTTTTCTTTGTTTTATAGATTCTTTCGTAGTTCTCTCGTGTTGTCATCATTTATATATATATACAAACTGCATTATATGTCCAACTTCTGCTCTCTTACATAATGTATTCCAGACTATCATTGCCTCTACCCACTAAACTATAGATTTGACTAATTTAATTCTCATATTCACCACACTATGAATGCCAGATTTACAAACAAGTGTACATTTACTTATTTGACAGATAGTATTTCCCCGCGGTTATGGCACTTAGCTCTTCTTGTGACTCCTGTAGGACATGTACCTCCTCCCAAATTTTTTAAGAAGGGCCAACATTGTTTGTCAATTACGTGTCCTTCAGGAGTGGGCTGGTCCGGGACAAAATACTTGCTCCTATGGACAGAAGTATTACTTCCATAAAACTAGCCCCATAAGAGTTACAAATTCCTTCTATTAGAACTCACATTTTGTGGCATTGTGCTAGTGACGGAAGAGGGGGGTAGTAATAACTTGAAGAAAAAGAGTAATGGGTTACAAAACCAAAGTTCACGAAGAAAAAAGAAAACTTGTGTGCTGACACATAGATTGAATTCGACATTTTTAAGACAGTGCGTTTTAGGCTTTCTTTTTTCAAAGCTATGTTACATTCTATTTAACTATCGTTTAATAAAATCGATGTAGACGTTTTGTAAACATGCGTTGAGGAATAATTCTTAATTAAGTTTGGAATTAAAAAAATATATAATAGTAAAAATCAAATGTAGGATCAACACAGAGGACGAAGGTAATTTCCTTCTATTTTCTCAATATTTAAATGACTCTTAGCAACAGGGAGGGCACCTGTGCATGCATGTGTTTTTCATATCGCAGTATCTTGCACACGTTGAGAATGTGTATTATAAATGTAACCAAGAAAATTCTGTCTGTTTTTCACCCACCACCATCGTACATCGATATGTGACAGGAATTTGGAAGATCAAAAACTAGCCCCATCAGCATCGACGACCTTCTGCCAACATTCTGGAAGGCCATGGATTCCATCGCAGCACAAGTTGGTGGATCTTGAAACGAAGAAGGAAGTTTGCACCTCTACTAGGGATTTGAACTGGCGTCCTCTAAGATGATTATCCAAGGAGTGGAACAGATGATAATCGGAAGGTGTAATGTCCGAGGAGTATGGCGAACGCAATAGTGTTTCCCATCCCAGACGTAAAATAGTATCTCGGGTCAACCTAGCCACTTGAGGCTTAGCGTTGTCCTATAACAAAAGGACCCCCTTACGATTCAGAAGTGCTGAGTTTTCTTGAACAAGGTTTAACTGCTGACAGCACACAGTTGCATTGACGCTCTGACCAGCTGGTAGCACTTTCAGATGTACGATGCCGCGAGCAGTCCACCAAACACACAGGATGACCCTCTTCTGGTGCAGTATTGGTTTCAGCTGTTTTGGAACCGGTTCATGGGATGCTAATCAATGATGACGGCACCGTAGAGCTTGGTACAGGACCCATTTCTCATCACACGTCAACATCCTGTCCAGATATGACTCTTTCCTCTGACGAGACAGCAAAGAAACATAGGTGTCTGCTCGCATTGAATTCTGGCTCGGATTCAAATCATGTGGGACCCATCGACCAAATTGGTAGTGCTTCTCAAGTTGATGGTGTGGTGCTGTCGAATTGTTTCTTCACTCATACGGAATTTTAATCCCAGTTCCTCACATGTCTGGCTACTGTTCGCCTTAATTGCTGCCTGAAGATCTTCAATTTGTACATGTGTTGGGCTTCTGGCACGTGGTCCGTCTTCGAGTGTTTCGTCATCGTCTTTAAACTTGTTAAACCACCGCTGCACTGTCCGCGTAGTCACGATACTCTTTCCAAAGGCCTAGCATATTTCCGCCCCGCTTCAGCGGCGTTTGACCCCAGAGCATACACTCCCTTATGACGCTCTTTGGAGGTCTTATGTTCACTCTGTCCTTACGCGAGTTCACAGTGTAAGTGAACCGCAACAACCAGCTAGTATGTTGGATATACCCACACTAACAACTACCTTTGCCTTATCTCCATTTGCATTCAACTCAGGGTATGAGGGTAATTGATCACAGATCTCCACAAAATGGGACAGAACTTTCTTGGTTACCTTTATAGATAAATAGCGGAACGCCCCTATTAACATATCTTTCAGGAAGAAGGAGAAAAGGGAAATATTGATTGTTGTTTATGTAATCTGAGGATAATGTAGATGGGATATAATTTTCTTAAAGTAAGAATACGATGAGAAGAGTTACATACGTTGGATAAAAGTAGTGGAAATATTGTTCCTATGCCAGAGGTTTTTGTCTCTGTATTGCAAGATTTTCTTAGTTGATAAAGTAATATAAGGCGGTGAATTGTGGCGAGTGATGACGACTGTATGTTATTAAGTCGAGAGCAGCAATACCATAAAACAGCGGAGTAAAATGGATACGCCATATGAGTATGTTTCAGAAAGATGCACGACGTGTGTGGATCAAGATTGAAGTGACATGTGGGCACAGTACACAAACATTGTTTCCGGTAACTTCGTGACGACCTTTAAGCCAAATAGGGCATCACCCCATAAGAAAAATTACAACACAACAGAAGTCATCATCTGTGCCAGTCACTGTTGGACATCGACGAAGATGGACGCACTAACTGTGTACGACGCCTTTCACACGTAAGGTAAAAGGTGATAGAGATGGGAGGCGATTACATTGACGGAAAGTACCAAATTTTCTTGTATGCATAAAGCTAGTTACGAATTATAACAATGTTATCACTACCTTTTATTCAGTCCCTGTAGGTCAATAGTAAATTTGTAATTTGTGATCTGTTGTGAAGTAAAATAACCTTGAGAATTATGATGAATGATTATGGCGTCGGATGCCTTGAGTTATAATATGTAATGGTGCATGAACTGAAAAAAAGGAAACAGTGGCTAGTCAAGCTAATTCAATTTTGGTTATAGAACTCCCGTATAGGCGTGTGGTTAGGATTTGATGAGAAATACATGGGTTTGATTTCCGGCTGGAGTTGTGTGGTTCAGATCCCACGTTAAGATGCAGGTCCAAGTCTCATCTATCCTCGGTGCTGAATGAGATATTAATAAATTCCTAACCAACCAATCAACCAATGAATTTAGGTTATCATTGCAATTTGGATAATAACATCACCGTATCAACTGAAACATGTGACCAGAAACTGCAGAGGCAAAAATAAGGATACAAAGCAAAGACTAGAATGACTCACAACACCCTATAGTATACCCCAGGCCAGATAAGTTCGACAGGAGAAATGTTTACGAGTTATTTATTTACAGGTATATCCAATTAAAACAGGATAGTTTTTGAAAAGAATGCACAGGTATACCAGTGCTATTAACGTTACAGGAAGACATACATAACAGTAATTCGCTGTGCAAGAGCATTTTGCTTACGTATAGCCATCGATCTAATTTTAGGTATTACGATGAGATGCATGCTATATAACGAACATTATAGAAGCTAGTCATGGGAATCTATTGAGTAGCACAATCTTCAATGTAACTCCACCATCAACAATTACAATCTTAAAGGAGTGTTGTACCGAAACAATAGAATATTAATTACTTACAATTTTGGTGGAAAGTTCGAAAGTAGAATGGTAATTGGGCATTCAAATTCCTTCTAAATACCTAAGGGCCACAAATAGAAGAAGAAAACTTAGAGGTCTGCTTAAGGCAACTGAAGGTGGATGTAACAAAGAGAAAAAAGAGATGTTGCCGGAAATAAGAATGAGCTGAGTGGATGAAAGCACTAATGAAAATGAATCATGAAGAAGGAATAAGCAAGAAAACATTTGTTTGTATAATTGGAGGATAGTTTAGTTACGACACATTTAATTTATAGTGGTAAAATGATTATGTAAGATCTTTTGTATAATAACAAATGTGTGGTTTGTGACCTGATACGAGGTAAAAGGATCTTAAGAATTATGATGAATGGTTATACTATCGGATGCTTTGAGTTATGGTATGTAATGGTTGTGTAAACTGGAATAAAAGAAACAGTTGCTGGCCAAACCCAATTAATTTGTGTTTTATTGGAATTATGTAGGCCCAAGGTTTGCCAAATCTTGATTACATTTACATTAAAATTCTATTGATTGAGAATTTGTTTGAAGTTCAATTGTATATATATATAAACATAACCAACATAACCGTATCATCAGAGATCACCGATCGTTAATACAGTAATATCAGATTTGCTAGCTATGTGAATAAAACCGAGTTACACTAAATTTTTTTCTTTCCCAATTTTGACCCAGTACATATAGTTATTAAGTCGCATGCATTGTGTACTACAACTAGCAGAGATTCATCATTACAAATGAAGAAGGAAGAGATGTACATATGTTCTAGAATCAAGCAAAGCTAGAGTTAATATTGTTTGTCTGCTGTAGGAATGAATGGTATTTATATTTCGATAATCGAAAAACTAAATGATAAATATACTACAATTCTTACTTTACATGAATCCACTCCTTTGCCCATTGCGCAGAAGTTATCGTCAAGAATATCTTCTTCTTTGTAGAGTGATTCCTGCAGACACTTTTTAGGCGACATAGTTGTAACTGTTGCCTTTAGAAGCACATTAGAAGACCCACCATCCACAGATGTCTTGCCCCATCCTACAATAATAGCCCGTTTGTCTGATGGATCGTAATCTGTAACATTGTCAATATTATAAATGAGTGTGCCAACAGCTGAGTCCTGTACATGTTGAACATTGACTCTATTTCAATAAAATGGATTGGTACAAAAAAAAAAAAAAATGAACACGATGTGGTATAGATAACGAATCCATCTGTGTTCCATTTATCGAAAAGGAACAAAAGAGAAATATAATAACTGATTCAGAGCTTTACAGTATGGAAGACAGTTCACGTAAAAGCAAGAACAGTACCCCTATTATAATAGTAAATCAATGAAGTGCTATTCTTTTACTTTTGATAACATTATTATAACAAAAAATGAATTAAAGTGGAATTGATTTCGGTCAGATAATTGGAAGGGTCGATGCTATTACAGGCTAATTAAGCTAGTATAACTCTTAAGTGAAAACCATGGGATCACCTTCCGCACAATCTTAGTGTTAGGAGACATCACAGAGATAATATTTTGTAGAATCATTGAAGGTTGAGTATTGTTTGTCTTCAGCTAGACTCAACATAATCTACAGTAAACATCTGTGAGGTAGAAAAAAACCTTGTCTACGCTACATATAGCATGTCATTTATGAAACAGTTTGAGTACAATTGAAATAAGCGAATCTATTGAAGTATGGTCTTTAACATGAAGGATATGATGAGGCTTAAATCTCATTTTAATCTCCTGTCAGATTATAGATTTCTTGTTCCGTCAATCTCCCGTCTGATTCTAGATTTCTTGTTCTGTCAATTTACCTAGAGAAACTATAAAACATATTGTTTCGCAAAGTTTATGTTCGAAATATCCTATTATATATGGAATTGATTTGGCATTATTTGAACTAGTTTGAATTTAATAAATAAATAGAACGTCACATCATTTACCCATGAATGTTTACCGTATAACTTTATTCTAGCAATTATTCTTCAATATAATGTTGGTTTCAGGGGAAGAAGCGATAATTCGTCCCAGGGAGCAAGTATCCGATCGTACTAAACAACGAGTGCTTTTGCAGTATTACTTGAACATCCTATGTATTGAAATTTCCTCAGAGAAAAATCGTCTGAAATAATCACTGCTTCAATACAAAGGTGGGTTGATAAGTTCTCAGTCTCACCAAGAAAACAAGTAAATAGAAGCGTAGCTTGTTGTTTTTATTCAACATATTCCCCTTGTAGTGCAATGCACTTTTTCACATCGCTGTTGCAGTGCTTGCAGACCAGACAAATAGAAGTCGTATGAATGCCCTATAAACCAGGCCTCTGTTTGAGAAATGACGTCATTGGCGCCATTGAAATGCGTTCCCTTTAAAAACTTTTTCAATTTAGGAAAGAGATAAAAGTTTAATCTAGTCAGATAGGCGAATAAGATGGATGTTCCTGTATTTAACACTGTAGGTCCTCCAATTTTCGCAATGTCAGACGTGCCTTGTGTGAGGGAGCATTGGCCTGGGGAAAAATACTTCTTTTGACAGCTTTCCACGTCTCTTCTCTTTTAGTGCTGCTTTTAGTTTGTCCTGAAGAGATGTATAATAAGTTGCATTGCTGGTTTCACCCGATTTCAGATAATCCAGCAATAGAATTCCTTCACAATCCCAGAAGACCGTAGCAAGGACCTTAGCAGAGGAGCACTGTGTCCTAGTCTTCTTCGGACGTGGAGAACCGCTGTGGCGCCATTCCGCCGATTGCTGTTTCGTCGTGGGATTGTAGAAATATAACCAGGTTTCGTCCACTGTTACCAGCCGTTGCGAAAAATTGGCTTTATCCGCTTGAAATTGGGACAGAACTGCCTTACTTGCCTCCACCCGTTCACGCTTCTGATCTGCGTTCAAAAGTTTCGGAATCCAGTTTGCTGCGACCTTCCTTATTCTCCAACTCTTCATGGATAACTTTCCACACCCATTCATGATTAATGCCCGATGTGTCCTCTATCTGTTTAAGCGGGATTCGGCGATTGTCGAGAATCATCCGGTGAATGGCGTCAATTATCTCGGGAGAGGTCATTGAAATTGGTCTGCCACACCTTGGATCATCGTTCAGACCAAACTGCCCACATTTGAAGTTCGCTGCCCATTTCTTAACAGTGACATACGATGGTGCCTTGTCCCCCAATGTCGTGACAAGATCGTTGTGGATCACCTTCGGCGAGAGTCTCTTTAGGAAGAGGTACTTGATGAACGCACGGTGTTCAAATTTACTAATTTCTGGGACGTGGGCTGACATCCTCACTTTTGACCTAAAAAAAGCAAATTTAAAATTGGTTTAGTTAAACCAAATTTTGCACAGTAGCTTCACAAATTATAAGCCTCATAAACGTATATAAATTTTATATCTTGGTTTGTTTGAACCTGGATAGGCTGAGAACTTATCAATCTATCCTAGTATGTTAATCATTACACTGATGATTTATTCCTAACCTTCTCTACATAGAATACTATGAAGATAGGTCAGCAGAGATAGTGTAATCTTCAATTTACAAGAATTAGTTAGATATAGAAGGCTCTCTACACGAAGTGAAGGTGTATTTTTAAAGGTTTGCTTAGCCATTTCATCCAGAGTCTGGGGCTAAGATGTCAAATCTGTTTGTTACAAGTACGTGTGATACCAAATCGACGTACAATGAATTAAACAATGAATGAAAATGAAGTTTCATAATTTTACTGACTTATGTATTGTCCAAATATATCAGACTATAGCACATAAGCGAGATGGTGAAACAAAATAATGAAGTGCTACAAGCGAGATGGTGAAACAAAATAAGAAAGTACTACATCAAAGAAAATTAATTAGTAAAGTGAGAAACCATATTTTATATTGTTTCTATTAATTTTCTTAAGAAAATATTGATCGAAACAAATATTTAAGGCCAGTAAGGACGATTGGGCAGAAATCGTCAATTATGAAAGCAGAGTTAATCGAAACTATAGCTAATAGTTGAATAGTATTTAATAAACACTTTGCTTAAGAAAATGGCTACATTTAGCAATGAAATTACTAAAGTGACAATACTGCTCTCGAGTAATACAAAATACGATGGGAAACAAATTCTACTTCTTTAGTATTCCTTCCTACGTGTCTTGTCTTTTAATTTTTAATATTATTGATGTTTTTTATGTTAGGTATAATGAAGAATTATGTATTCCAAGACTCAGTAATCCGAAAAACGACAGTTGAGTCTACAGTATAGTTCTTCCTAACTTAAGACTTTTATACTAGCTTTTCCTGTAACCAACAAAACTGCTCATGTTTAATATAATAATAATAATAATAATAATAATAATAATAATAATAATAATAATAATAATAATAATAATAATAATAATAATAATAAAGTACTTTAAATTAATTTATTAATACACAATAGCTACATTCTTAGTCAGATCATTTCCCCTTGTACTAATTCACTTAAACAATGTCACTGAAATCAAAATCTATGCATTGATGCTGCACGGCGTCGCTATTGTCGGTAGTAAATGTAAATTCCCAAAGTTGTTTTGCATGGTAGTAGTAGTAAACATAAATAGTTCAGAGTTCTTGTTACCGTTTCACTCCAGTAAATGTTCTGTTTGTACGTACATATATTTAAATAAATAAATATATATTTATGAAAGTAACACAGTATTTATCACACACTTACTGGAAAAGTTGTAATACAGTGGAACCTCCGTTAACGGACATCTCTCAATAACAGACATCTCTGTAATACGGAAAGATTTGTTTTGTCCCGGCAAAAATATGTTCTTTTACGGAACAAAACCCTCCCTTTTACGGACACTCTTATGTACGGACGCATACAGTTCCTTTTTTCCGTAACGTTTATGTAACCTCTTTATAACGGACAGGAATTACTCTCGGTTCTGCGATATATTACAGTAGAGAGAAAAGTATTTTCTCCACAAGTGTATCTATCATGAGTCTAGACTTGGGGAACCATCAAACAGAACAGCTTCAAGCTGAACTTGAAATTCTTGTTTTCTGTCCGCAATAAACTGCTTTCTGGTGGAAATCCTAGAAAACTTTCAATAAGCAATAACACTCATACAGGGTCAGTCGTATTGTCAAGGATTCTGTGCGAAAGATCTTCCCTTGTCTAACAAATTTAGTCTTTTCCTCTGGTCTTTGCATCTTTCTCGGTTTTACAATAACATTTTTCAACGAGCAATGTTTCCTCTCTTACTGTTTTGGAAAAACAACATTTTTCCTTTACTTATGATACTGGAACAAGTTTGGGTTGGAGTTTTCCCAGTTTCCTTTTTCACTTTTTCTAAGAGGATATTGTTTGTGATTGGGGCTAGGTCAATAAACATATGCACTCCCAATAACTTGCCTTCTCATCCATACCGCCAACGAAGATGCCGCGCAAGTACACAAACACCCCCCTACACATGTTGCTTCTGCAACCGTGTTGAGGATTATAAGAGGACACTTGCTATTGAATTTTGTTACCCTTGTAGAGGAAAAAGCACGCCTTTTTCGCTAAACAAAAGAGTTTAGCCGGTTAGTTGGTTCCTAAATCATCTTTTGAAAAGGTTTTGAGAATTTGAAATAAATAAATAAAAAAACTTTCCCTCCCGCTTTCACCTCCCATGTAGGAAAATATCCAGACATCTTTGGCATATTATTCTTCATCAGTTGACGCAGTGCAACACGCATTATCTTTTGCATATACGAGCCCCCAGCAATAATACGTATTATTTAACAGAAACGAATTTCTCCTTCATCTTTCCCATTAATTCAACTACATACCAAATAGAGTATTTTCATATTGAATTTTACGTATTTACGCTCATACATAATGCATTTACTGTATATTATTGCGTACAATTACCGTTGTGAGAAATTAAATTTCTGTAACCTCTCCGTAACGGATACATCATCTCAGTAACGGACAAACATTCATGTCCCATTGGTGTTCGTGATTCAGAGGTTTCACTGTATATACAATTTTGTATTATATGTAGATATTTGAACTGCATGCTTTAAAGCTTTTAGAAGCATTAGATACTTTATACGATAAGTGCAAATGAAGAATTGAACTTTAGAGAATCAGGTGGTCTACATAACGTTCGTAAATAATTATAGCAATATCTTACATGAGCTTACAACATGTACGAGTAATTCTGAAAAATGTGTATCTCATTATTTTAGTCTTAGGAAGTTCTAAGCTCGATATAAATAATTAAATCGTTATAAAAATTCTTAAAAAGTTACATGAAACACTTACTTGTTGGAGGTAAACACACAGGTATTCTATCTCTACTAAAGACAATCTTGTCTTGTAGCTCGATAAGGGCAATATCGTGGAAATCATGGTGATCTCCTTTAATAAAGTTATGATGTAGTATGAACCGTTTAGGCTTAACAATTGTAGCCCGGCTGCATCTGGCTTTTATTTTCCAGTAGTTATGTACTCCAAGAACAACATCGATTCTATTCATTGTAAAGCTAAATAAGTGATAATAGAAGAGAATAAACTAATTAGTGTTATAAATAAACTAGACAGTTCAGAAAATATGCATAATTTTTCTTTCGATTTTATCAGTATTGTACTAAGGTTGTTCATAAAATACTCTGTATGAACTTTTGTGAATAATATGCTAATATCTCATACTCATCGTCTAATCAAAATACATCGTGCAATATATTTTGCTTCGCTGTATTTACTCTTCTCCCAGTGATTCTTTCAGATATTGTGTGCCTGTTGAAGCTTCAATTTTGGAACAGACTGGATGTTGGATTTTTTCATATGATTTGAAACGGAGATCTTTTGTACATTAATTTTAATTAAGGGAATGCGAATTATTTGGCTGGTGACAAGTCAAAGAAGTAAAATTGTTATGAAATGATTCTGATGCTTTATGTATGAGTAAGGTATGGGTGCATGTATTGTTGCAATAAGTAATCTAGGCTTTATTGTGCCACAGTACTATTTCCCTCAATTATTACATCACGGCAGTGCCTACACAGTATAACATTGACTGTGAAACCACGTAACACAAATTCCGAGTGAGTAATCTTACCTTATTTAAACTCATACAATATTATGAAGTAAAAGGTCGGAGCTTTTAAGGTAGGCTAACATAATATAACTCTGCTAATAAGGACACATTTAAAATTAATGTTAATTAATTAAGCTTAAAGTTATACACCAATTTGAAGTAAAAGTTCCGAAAACGTTTAAGGTAGATCAATGTAGCCCTAATTAAGAACATTTCCAATGAAATACATTTCGCATTCCTGCCCCATTACTTCCTCCCCAGCCATCTACGTGTGCAAGATAAATTCTATACACACTTATCAAAAATTGCCAAATTATTACATTACTTACAGTGAAATCTGTCTATGTTGGCCATCATCGATTCCATTGAAAAGTGGGTAATTTACAAAAGAAGTGTCATTGGTATATTTTTAGAGTATGGTTTGCAGTATTGATTGTAAAATTTTAATAAGTAATGGCACGACAGCCACTTTTAAATAATATATAGAGAGTAATCATAATAATATAGAGTACAGTACTAGAAAAATTACTACAGTATATTTAATATATGCACATACTTTTCTCTTCCTGAACACTAGTCTGTTGCACTGAATTATTCGGATTGAAAATACAATAGCACAAACAACCGTAACATAGAATATAAAATAAGGGAATTAATTTCTTAAAACCTCCGCCACCTTTCGACAAGCCATCAGGTGACAATAGTTCACAATTGAGATGGTTAGCTTTAACCTTGAAAATTTTCTCGAATTAATAAATCTCCTCACTGATGAAAAGAGCCAATATAGCTAATGTTTTTACTAAAACAGACAGGGTAAGCAAATACGTACCAACATTTCCTGAATTCTTGTACGTGATTTTTTCTCATTCACATATTCCTTCACCACCCTTTTATCAGGGTAATGTTCTGATCATTGACCTCCAAGAACAAATCGGGGGAATCGATGCTTCTTTGTCTCCAGTCACAAATACACAACATCTGGCTCTCATATGGGAATACGAAAGAGTTGAAAAAATAACAACACGGTATTTTGCGTGGCGAAGATAAGCAGGTAAATTTCATCATAGGGTAAACATTGCTTCAATGCGATCAACTTCCAAGATAGGTAGGTGGCCAACTTAGAGAATAATAAATAACGAATACCTTATGGCAAAATGCAGGTTCAAGACGAACCAGACCAAGATGAGTAGGTGACCAAATTTCGAGAAGTGGCCAAGTCGATACGTTTTACTTTAATTGTAACTCATCTATGGGTACAAAATGGTTCTATACCCTTTTACTGTAAATTTTAAAAGTTATGTATTGCCGTCAAAAATATAACCTTGACTTTTCAACAGTAGTGTATCAGCGGGTCATGAATATCCTGGGAATGCTACATTATAGGTAAGTAACGAATGCCTTATGGAAAAATTGAATAGAGTGAACAAACATTGACATATCATTATAGACATGTCAGTGTTTGTTCACTCTATGTTGTTTGAGATATTGTATATACTTGAACATTGCCTTTCCAATCCACTTATTTTCTTTAAGATGTAACTTTCTGCGTTAGTTGAGATGTGAGACTTAAATCCAATCCTCCAATTTCTGTGACTTTGAACATCATGGTATCTACATGTAGTGGTATCCTGGAAAACGAGTTCTGGCAATACATTTTTTGCGGTATTTACGACTGACGGTGTTCAATACTACGCCATCATTGTTTATTAATCCAATGATATAAATGGAGGTTATTTTTCTGTTTTCTTTCAAAAGAACTGGAATTTCAGTCAATGGATTTTTACTGGTTTGCCTTTCAAGTCTAGTTAAATACATTTTGCAGTTGAAAATGTATTTGGTTGCTTAGGATAACTGGAATTTGGTGTCACTTTTAGCAGTGAGGCTATGTAAGACATGCATTTCGAAGGTCTGTAAGCAAACCACATTGTCACAGGGAGCTCTTGAAAATGAGTTTGTAATAAAGAAAACCTAATTATACGTTACCACACTTGAGAGAACAATTTGAGCTCAAATAATAAAGCTGTATACACACTGCATTTAAACCTGAATCTAAGGAAAACCATATTTGCAAATTACCCCATTTAAAGAAAAATACCATTGTGAGGGTTTTTCAATGTTTCATTTCTGGAAAAATATCATCTGTTTGCTTGTGTATTTTAATTGTTTCATTAATTGAATACGTTTCTAGGATTCTCTAGTAACCTAGGTGAGTTTATTCATGTTTGTGTTATTTTTCAGAGCTTGAAAATACTAATGTTATCAATTCTCTTTCTTCAGGTTTTTGTTAATTTTTAATTTGATATATTTAATTATTTTTGTTTTGTTTCAGTACGTATCTTTCAGTCCTGAGAAGGTGAAAAAACTGATAGTGTACATATTTTTAGAAGGGGAAAGGTTAGATTTAGTGGTTTGTCATACAATAAAGTGTTTGAAGCTAGCCGTTCTTTGTGTTTATTTACATGCAGTGGCGGCGATTGGACGTTAAAAGTGAGGAGGCAAGACATGAGCTGAATATTTGTATATCAATTTTAGTTTCCCTGGTTGTTTCTAACACGTTGTTTCACGAAATGTTGTATAACTAATAGGACACTATCTTTTCCGGTTAAACTATTGTATCGTACTTCATATTTTATTAAGTACATTCACAAGAACAACGGAAGTAAGCTCTAGCCCTTTGTATTAGATGTAGATGTACTAGTCTTTTGTAATCTTAAACAACTAAGGTGTAAGAAGAGATTTGATTCATTGCACATGAACATCTTAAAAATCTGTCTGAAAAATTGTGTGATCAGACTATTTAATAACAAATTTGCAAAACAAATAAATAGAAAGAATAATATTAATCATAGCAATGAATAAGAGGTTTGGTTTATAGAAGTAAAGTTGAAATTGGGGATTGATGAACAACCTAATTTTTAATTTCACACATGCTATTAAATGTATATTATTTCTCTTAGAAAATAACAGACAGTAAATACAAGCATATGCAACGACATTTAAAGAAATACTTCCTTTTGCAGTTTCCCGCAACATGTTCGTTGCCATTAGGTGGTTTTCACTCTCTTGAAACACATCAAAACACAATACTTAGATTCACTCCACACTCTAGTTATACAAAATAATCCTAAAACCTAGAATTATGAATTCGCTACATTTAATTGTATATACACTCGGACACCTCTAAACACATCACTTCACTCGTATATTACACTGCAAAACAATGGAAAAGGAGAAGTTGTTTCTTATTACTCTCTATTTAATCAATATTCCTTAATGTTATAAAGGTAACCAAGAAAGTTCCGTCACTTTTTCACCCATCATCTTCGAAAAGCGACTTGTCAACTAAGACGTGCTTGGAAGATTAAAAATAGTCCCCATCAACATCGTCGACCTCTTGCCAACGTTATGGAAAGTCATGGTATTGCATCTTGACAGAATTTGGTGGGCCGTGAAGCAAAGAAGGCATCAAGTGCATTTTGAACCTCTACTAGGGATTTGAATTGGCGTCGTCAAAGGTGATTGTCCAAGGAATGGAACAGGTGATGATCGGACGGTGCAATGTCCGGAGAGTATGTTGGAAGCAATAGTCCACGATGTTTCCCATCCAAGATGTAGAATGGTATCTCTGCACATCTGTGGCTCAGCGAAGTTCTGTAACAGGACAACTTTGCGATTCCGAAGTGCTGGCTCCAGAGTTTTGAGTTTTTCTTGAACACGGGTCAACTGCTGACAGTACACAGTTACATTGACGCTCTAACCAGCTGGTAGCAATCCCGATGCACGATACAGCGAGCAGTTCACCAAACACACAGGAGGACCTTCTTCAGGTAGAGTGCTGATTTCGGCTGTTTTGGAACGGCCCACTTTTCATTTCATGTCAACACTCTGTCCAGAAATGGCTCCTTCCTCAGACAAGACAGCAAAGAAACACAGGTGTCTGCTCTCGTTGCCTTCTGGCCCGGAGTCAAATCATGTGGGACCCATCGACCCAACTTGTAGTGCTTTGCAAGTTAATGGAGGAGCAGCCGAACGGTTTATCTACTCACACTGAGTTGTAGTCCAAATTCATCACTGGCCACTGTTCGTCTCAATTACTGCCTGAAGATCTTCATTTTGTTCTTGTGTTGGTCTTCCGGCACGTGGTGTGTCTTCGAGCGTTTCATCACCGTCCTTAAATTTGTTAAACCATCGCTGCACTGTCCACGTAGTCACGACACCCTCGCCGAAGGCCTGGCATATCTTCCGCCCTGCTGCAGCGACGTTTGACCCCAGTTTGAACTCATACAGCATACACTCCCTTATGACGCTCTGTAAAGGTCCCATATTCACTCTGTCCTTACGGAAGTTCACGGTTTAACTGAACTGCCACAACCAGATAGTATGTTGGATATATCCACACCAGCAATTAACCTTCACCTTATCGCCATTCGCATTCAACTTACGGTGTAAGCACCAATTGAACACTGACCTCCATAAAATGCGAGACAACTTTATTCGTTACCTTTATAGAGAGAAGAAAATATATTTTAGGAACTGTAAATTTTTGTGCAATTAATGAATTAGTTGTGAAAGATCTTTTTCTTTTCTTTCTTTCTTTCTTTTTTCTTTTCTTTTTCTTTTCTTTTTTCTTTTTTTTTTCCGAAATGTTCTCTCAGTTTCCTGTAGCATTCTTAATTCCACGGGAAGACAACCAATACCTACTTATGCAACGGCAAATATTATATGGCATCATTTTCTCTACGAACCAGTAGTCCAGACAAAAATTTTACATTTCCAAATGAAACTATATACACAATCTTTTTACTTCAAAAAAGTGGGGGGAGCAACTGCCCCCTTTTCCATCTCTAATCGACGCCCGTGTTTACATGTGATTATTTTCTAAATTTCTGAGTGGACAATCCCAAAAAATGTAAATCAAAATCATTCAGATCTATTTTTTTATCAACACCATATATGTTAACGATTTAAAAACTTACATATCTTATTGAACCTCTTATATTATGATGCTCACTTCTTTCATATCAGACCCTTGTTTAGTTAAAATTCACTTTTAAGGTAAAAAGCAATAATCTCCAAGGAATTTCGAAAGAATTTTTAAGATAAAGGAGTGTAATTGTATAGAATATCTGTTGATTAAGAAACTTTTTCGACCTAGTACACTGGGAAAGTTCGGTAGAAGTACAGAAGAATGTTGTAGAAATGGAAAGATCGAAGAAAAATAAAAGAACTTGTATATGAACCCTCAAATAGGAATCAGAATAAAATGAAATGAAAATGAAAGTGGAAAGTGACCGAAGAGGAGATGAGAGAAGCATTGTCTTTCAACAACGTTATTCAAAATACGTTATACATAGAAGAAATAGCAACAAATGTTTTAATTGACGTAGATGGTATTTCTATAGAGCATTACATGTATTTGTTTCGTGTTATGATTCTCCTTGCAGAACATAAATAGAACATTAATATGATGTTAGAAAACTTGGGAAAGATTTATGAAGATAGATCCTAATAAGACGAAACAAATGTCAATTGGAAGGAAAGAAGTGTAGAATCTAAAAAAAAAAAAAAAAAAAAAAAATGAAGGGAAGAAAGTAGAACTCTTAACTATATCGGTACCTAGATATAGCGTTTAGTGAAGATATGAAATGTAAAATGAAAACATGATCTATAAGTAGAAAGCTAGTAGAAAGGTTAGCCAAATATTTCGTGTTGGATATTGTACTATAGTGCAGAGGTATATCTATTACGAGAAAGCTGTGCTAAAGGCCAGAAGCCCTCGAAATGTGGGTGTACAGAATAAAATTAGTTAGTACATCGAAATAGTATTTGTGAAGGGACAATATTGGACACATTTGAGAAAGAAGAGAAACTTCATATCGGAAGCAACTGTGTTAAAGAAAGAAAAGGCAAGTTAAAAATTCTGTAATAATTCGGTCCCTAGCTTTGTGCAACGAATTTTTTTTGACACTATAGGTAATATACCAATTTTGTTCTGATTTATTTCGTTATTTTTCTCCTGATGATTTTTCGATTTTCTGCCTTATTTCCTGTTCATATTATTGTACTATGTGGTTTATGGGTTGATTATCACTTCATTTTATTGCTAAAAATAATGATTGGGGTTATTTTTCCCAATTACACATTTACTTTTATAATATCGATATAATTGTAAGAATTATAACCATGTGTAAGAAGGGAAGTCAGAAGTTCGTGATTCAGGCTTTCTATTAAAATTAATTGCATAGAAAGTTGCCTGGACGCTGTGGAATATATTGTCATGACTTTAATTCTTAAATGTACCCTAAAGAGGGTATAAGCTCCCTTTTCGCAATCGATGTTTATTCTAAATTTACTTATAATTTAAAATCTATAAATTACATCATGATATAAATTACAGTCAACATGATACACTATAATTTTTATTTACGAATAAACACAAAAGAAGGTTTTGATTGCAGAAAGAATACGTACCAACAGGCAGAATGAGATCAAAAATACTGTAATTCTATTCCAATGTTTTTTACGGCTACGCTCATATATATGCACTATGTATATAGTTGAACAATATGCTGAATACTACTTAAAATGAATATCAAGCATATGATGGACGGCTTGATAATTCATATGTGATAATTAAGGTATTTAACGTTAAAATATAAGATTATATAAATAAATATATATAATAAATATAAATATGACAAATAAATACAAAATAATTAATAAGATTATATAATTCATTAATGAATTGTATTGATAAGAGATACATGAAGAGATTAATACTTTATTTAAACTTATTTCGAAAGTATTGAGTCATACATTGGTGGAATTGGCATACATCATTATAATGATGGGACAAGTACTTCTATCGTTTTCGGGATTATTATTAATAAGTACTCTGCCTTTCGGCAGGTTCTGGGACTAATGAAGTTTTTCCTTTCAATTTTAAATTTCTTACGTGCAATACTTCATTTCTGTGCAGTACCGTTTTATGTATTGTATTACCTCTGTGAATTTGTGGTATTTCCCCTTGTACAGAATTTTAACATTAGTACCATCCACATGCTACACGAGTCGCCGGTGATGCATCCTGCTTTGGCGTAATGAGCTTCAGATTCTGTCAACAGATGGTCGAAGTGTGAATTTGAAATACTTTGTCGTCACGTGTGGAGAGATGCTCAAAGCAAGATTGGTGCACGAGTAACTGCTGACTTGTAACGCACCGACCCGCGACGGACAAACCTTCAACGAGACACACATTGACTTGTATAGCACTGGGATCAAATCTCAGTTTTATACTACCGCAGGGAACGTGTTTTAAGCTTCGTAGATGAGTAAGATACAATGTTAATTTTCAGCTTGCGTCTATTCTTTTTTGGTTTCTCTTTGAGGTACATACTCCAAACAGTGACACATACATTCCCAATAGTGACACACATACTGCTAACAGCGACATATGTAGTTCCAAAAGTGACACACACACACACACACACACACACTGCTTGTAAGACATAGTAATCTAATCGTCAGGTTATGAAGAATTTAAACTAAGCCAATGAAATGAAAGACATAAGAATTAACGTCCATCATATTTTGTATGATTTCAAAGAAAGGTAAAGTATGGTGATATTAGGAAGATTGGTATTTAAAACACTAAGATAAATTAGTCATATTCTATTATCGTATTCTATATACTTTACTTACCCGTGTAAACAGTGGCCAGCTGTAAGTACGTATTTGTCATTGATTATTGCTCCTGAGCAATGAATACCTTCATCAAGACGAATGAAAACAACCCATGGATACTCATTCATTTTGGACGGTTTTCCTCCAATGATTCTTGAGTGTGTTCTACTAAGTCCACATTCTATTAATTTACAAGAAAACAGTGTATAATAATACCAGTAATTCTGTATGTATTATGTCGTAATTCAATAGTTCATTACATGTGTGTTTCTATCAGTGGCGAAGCGTACTATGAGGCTCTGAGGCCGGGCTTACTCTGTTTTCTACTGTTGTATTTTCTTTATCTTTGGTTTCTTATAAAATAAAAGTAATTCATTTCGCCTTTTTCGGTAACAAAATAGTAGGTTGGAAACACTTGGAGACCCTTTCGTCTGAGCCTCACCAGTTCGCTACACAAGCTTACGGGCTGTGCTGCTTAGGTAGCGAAGGTATTATTGTTGGGGATTGCACGCATTGTTGGGAGCGTGTGAAGGCTCGCCTCTGGGAGTTTAGTTTTAGCGTTGAGGACATCTTTCAAGGCTAATATGTTACAAAACGATTTCTTTAACGCAGAGTAAGAAGTTTCTGTATACAATTACGTGTTTCTATTAGTGATAATTTGTTCAATTTAGGCATATTCTCTCAGCAGTTATTCAAATAGCTGTTTTTTCCCCTACATGGGGCCTAGTCCATAATAGCTTGTAGTATATGTCTGATACATTAAACATATATATGAATTTACCAAACGCAACAGTACAACATAAGATAATATTATTTCTGTAAAATTTTAGTTGAGTTTTCCATTTCATAGAATCAGTGGGGTATTTACGATTTTCTTTCGGGGGACTTTGCTTGTTTAGGGAAGAGATTTGCTAACTTTATTCCTGGAAATGTGAAAATTCTGCAACATACATAAAACAGTAAAAAGTTGCGATAAAATTTCGGAGGGTGCTTAAACCCGGAAGCCATCCCTTAAATATGTCACTGCATAGAATACAATATTAAATATCTTGAGCTGATTCAAATGAAGTTCCTTCTGAGAATTAACATTTCTAGTCATCATCACATGATGCATTAATTAAATGCAGTAATTGAATTTAAAGTGGGAGATGCAAGTAACAAACGCTTATCCAAGAAATTTGAAAGCTAACTGTAAGAATGTACGTTCTTTTCCTCTCCCTCCATTTTCATATATACAGGAAATGAAAACAGCAAGTGAGGAGGAAATTCCTCTCATCTCCCCTGCAAATTCTAGATAGAAGAAAATATGAAGTAGGGGGGCGCGGTGGCTCAGTGGTAGAGCATTCATCTCTGGTGCTTGGGGTCCCGGGTTCGATCCCAGCCCCCGCCAAGTGAGCTTTGTGGTGGACAAACGCCGTGCTTGTGGGTTTTCTCGGGGTTCTCCCGTTTCCTCCCACTTTCTTTATTCCACCATTTCACTCATTTCTCATCTTCACCGTCTCCTTTAGCCTGACCGGCATAACCGTGGGACGTAAAACTTAAAGATTTCATTTTTCATTTCAAAATATGAAGTAGTGGAGCTAAATGGGAATATTCTATTAATACACATTGCGTGTTTTCCTCCATGTAAATATTTGTTGAATAATAATAATAATAATAATAATAATAATAATAATAATAATAATAATAATAATAATAATAATAATAATAATAATATTGTCGGTTTACTGTAGCTTGGCGCTATGTTTTGATACAAAACCTGGCCAGCGAATCTTAGCAGTCCTTCCCCTACTTTCCCCTTATAGCAGTTGTAACAGTGGAACTAACTCATCAATTTTAGCACTAGTAGGGTTTGGTATTTGCAAGTTGCGTAAATTTCGGAAGAGTTTACTTCTTCTCTAATCAGGACCGTAATTTGTGTGGGACAGGGGAGGGGCAACTTCCCCCAGTGAGGTTCCCCGCCGTTCGAAGGGACCCATTTGGAAACAAAATTTTCTTAATCCACATACAATACGAAAATGAAATTATAAATGAAGCATCAAACAGTTTCACTACATTACATAAAGCAGCGCACAAAAGGTAAATAAAACAAAAGTAAGCCGTGTGCCGCTTCAGTAAGAAACGTCTATTATTAGGGGCCCTAGAAATAACATTTATTCGTATGGCTTTGAGATTTGTCAATGTTGTCCTCTTAAATAATTTGTCATGTATGGAACGGGCCCAAGGGCGTAAGTAACGGCCCCGCAGACCTTACCGTGAGGGAGGGCCCACAGGCTCCGGGGGGCTTAAATAGTAAGAAAAAGATAGAAAGTGGGGGGCCCAAGAATGAGAAAAACAACTTTTTCTAGGAGGTCCAAATACACGTATTAATGCTTACCCCCCAGAAAGAAATCTAAGTTACGGCGCTGTCTCTAATGTGAATTTATTGGTACACTTCTGCTAATAGTTAACTATATCAGGTTGGTTTCTTTAAACCTTGGGCCGTGGAGAGAAACAATCTTACAGGAGGACAGTATTCATATTTTAAGAAGGTGGGGAAAGGAGAGCAAGGGTGAGAAAGATGAGAAGAAAGAAAGAAAAAAAATGAAAGAAACACTTCTACACTTACTTCATAATGAATTTAAACACATATAAACGAAAAAGGGATGTCGCAACCCACCACCATAATATTTGTGGAAGTGTTGGCAACATAATATTCTGAAGAAATATATTTCCCGCCAATTCTGGGGCCTCAGTGTTTGGTCCAATTCTGGCCTTGCAGCAGTGGCGGATCCAGGGGGCGATCGTGGCGATTGCCCCCCAGGAAAGGAAACATTCTCATTTTATATATTTAAATAAAACCCAATCCCAGAGTTTGGAGCTCTTAAAAATAGCTCTAAGTAGCAGTAGTAAAACCCACCGCTCCCAAGAAGTCCGTCCTGGATCCGCCCCTGCCTTACAGAAGCTACCATCTAGTCATTCACCTCGTGGGACTGAGGAAAACCTTAATAAGGAATACCGGCCAGAGCCGGGTTCATGCCCACGCTCGATCTAGCTATTTTAGTGCCTTTTTTGTGTTGCACAGTGTCTGGTAAAGGCACCCAAACAGGGCAAATGTGTACAGCTTTAAAATGTTTAAATGTTAAAATTCGCTTTATACTGTACTTTGAACACGTAATTCAATGTGTATTATATTCTTCTTACAGCAGCATGGTTTATATCCTAATACTTTAAGTCTATGGTTGTTAATATTTATAATTATTGCATCATACTAATCTTTCTCAAAGCTCGTTCAATTAGTATGAAATTCTACACTTAGCAGTTTGCAACATTGCAAACCTTCACCAACAGGCAATATGTAGCGAGAATATTTCCACCTATACTCGCATCGAAATTCCCAGCCCTTGTTTACAATCAGTACAATATGTTTCTGTCGCCTTATCATGAAAACAATGCTGTGCAGCGAACCTAACGGTCTTCCCTCCCTCTGTTTATTGTTTACAACACAAACTGCCATCTTCCAATATTGCCAGGCGTACAAGGTTTTCGCACACTTTCGAAAAAGAACACTTGTACAAAATTGAGTGTGCATTATATGTAAGATTGTATTACATAATAACTTACTCAATTTGTCATAACGTTAATAGCTCAGTCATCTCAAAAGAAGCAATTTATGTAGTAATAGCACTTAGTCCATGACTGTGCAGAAGTAGGTACATTCGGTTCGGAAATTCATGTGCCTGGCAACCATGAATTAACCATGTAGGGGTGAGAAGCAAGGTTTTGACGCTCGCACTACAATTGTTGTTTGTAAACAATCTTCCATCCTAGAGTGAACAGACAATAATAACTATTATTATTATTATTATTATTATTATTATTATTATTATTATTATTATTATTATAGACTACTTCCCGTCTACTTTTGCTTATATAAATTCATTCTTCCTTGTTAAATTAAACAACACCAAAAAGAAAATTCCTGGTATACATGCACATAAGTTTATCTCTTAACAGTGTTAGAAATACAGCTAAGAAAGTTCTTTAAAATAAATAGATTTGGTAGTTTCTTTTGTTTAACTCAATAAGGAAGATAAAATTCTGACCATAATTTTAAATATTTTATGATACATTAAATTTTATTTGTGTTATTAGTTTATCGGGCCTTCCCTATTTGTGGGATTACGCTTCGCTACTGGTTTCTATCAGTGCAGTTTGAATGCTAGGATGGTGTTTATGTTTCTAATATCGTATTACCTATTAGGTCCTTTGTACCTTTTTTTTTTATTAAACGACAATATTCCAAATAAAGTAAGTGAGAGACATCTTGATAATACAAAGTTGAATTTTTTCACTGTTCTTACACGTTAACGTCTTCATATCACGTTATAAAAAATAATAAAGTCTCTGTTTCAGTTACAGTAAAGTAATGAGCAACATATATTTAATTTTCAGAATATTCAGTTATTATAGTAGATTCGGAATTGATTCTCGAAACAGAGTTTGAGGTTCGTTACGTTTGTTCTGTGCCATATAACACAAGACGCAAACAAATCTTGAAACAAACACAGAAATAATAACATACAATACATCAAACTCTAATTAAGTTGGCAAGTTTATTTCAAATTTTCAAGCTAAACAATTTTTAAGTGTACTTATGATGAACTGTGAAAAAATAAGAAAGTAGTTGTAAACACTGGTTCGCGAATGAGAATAATAGGCCTATATGTGTTATCCATTGTATGTTAATAAGTAGCACTACAATTAATTCTTAATGTTTTCAAAACTGAAATTAATTTCAGCAGTAATTTACTCGTATCGTAATCGGTTAATTTCTCAAATGTTGGTATAAAATCAATAATATTCTCAGAAATAAATTTGTTTTGTTAAACAGTAATACAGAAAAAATGTATTATATGTCCACTAGGCTATTTATGTGATCCGGAAACACAGAAGTCCTTAATCGCAGAAATTAAAAGAGTTAATAACCATTCACTCCTCGTCATTCTATCTTACACTCAATATGAAACATTGGATTCATGTTTAGTTGTATATTTTGTGAGAAAACTGTGTTAGATGGAGAACATAAAGGTAGTTTTGAAAATACTCACATTAGTAAAAACAATAACAAAAGTGTTTAACTTACCACAATTCAGCAGATGGTTAGCTGAATATACCTATAAAGAAAATTCTGTTTTCAACACACTTTAAGAGTCTAATGTTACAGCAAGTTTTTGTAGTTTATATAAACTGAGGAATGTGAATTGAAGTGTTTCAGTTCTTATAAATTACTGTACAATGTGGTACTGCTAATTCCCGGAACTGAGACAAATACACTTAAATATTTAACATAAAGTTCAATAACTTAGTAAGAAATTCATAAATTTTATAATTCATAAACTCATAAGACTAGATATTTTCAAAAGAATATGTCCAATATTACAGTTCTTATCTGACTTTAGTTAAACTTGGTTGACTATGAAATAACATTCGTTACGGATAGATTTAGATTGAAAGTTTTGAATTTTGATGTGCCTATATGGTTAGCATACTTGTTTCTGACACAAGGGACAAAGGTTCGCTTTCCAGTGGGAGTCATGTGGTTCGAATTTTACGTTAAAATACAGGTCACGTTTCAACATGGCTTCGGTGCTGAACGAGACGCAAAACTCTAAATCTACCAACCAACGAAGATGAGAAGTTCTTTTTTTTTTCACTGTAATTTCTGGGAATGCTTGCTATTGTTTATTTATTAGAAAAAACTCGTTCTTTCTAGTATTATAATATGTGTAATATATACATTTTTAAATTAACAAATCTCTCGCATATACGTTTGTGCATACATAAATTTTATTCTTCAGCTTCTTTTCTGACATATATTATAATTCACCATAAGCTTTTATGAATAGTCTCATGGAACATCTTACAGAGAGTAATATGATAATTTAAATATTAAAATACTTTACTTTGAGTGTTTGTTTTAAAGCAAAAATAAAGGTAGCAAGGTGAGCGAGAAGCTCTTATGTAGTATCGACATGTTTCTATAAATGACTTTAGCCAGGATTGTTTGGGATAGAATGATCAAACGTTATGCGTTGACAGTGGTCACAGTGTAAATTATTTTAAGCCGAAAGGTTACGATTAAAGATTGTCTTGAGAAATAATGGCCCAAAAATTGTTCCACACATTAGCCTCGTCTGTTTGAGACTATTTCAGGTAGAAACATCAACCTTTGCTGATTGGAAGTGTTCATATTATAGTGCGGAAATCAATAGCATAACGTGGGATAGAATCAGGTAGATGCTCTTCTACTCCATAGGTGGGTTAACTAGGTAATCCTACTGTTGAAGAAGAAGGGGCCGTTACAGCAATAGCATGCGATCAGTTGTGTCAGCTTTCTCTGTCTTCATGCGTTTGCATCATGAGTTTTGCACGTTAGATCTTCAAGTTTTCTTCAACGTCTGCTGCAGAGAATAGACAGGTTCATACTGTATTTAATAAGAATTGTTTTCACACTAGGTAATCCTGTGTAGTTCTTTGCTAGGTTTTTTAACACCATGTTTTGTCTAACAAGTACAAGTGGGTGAAACCGGTACCTATAGTAGAGGAGTACCGAGCAGTACCATTTTGTACCCTATTATTTAGTTTTTGGAAGTGGATACAGTAGAATTTTCTTATTCTTTTAATAGGCCCTTTAATTTGAAAATGTCAGTTAACAATATTTTAATAATTAACATAACACTACAAATTATTGTTTTTGTTTAGGTCTGAAAGATCTGAAAATTTTGCGTACTAAACGGTTTCTAACAATAAAATCTATAAAATGCTGTATTTTATTAGATAACTGTTTTACTTTTTTTGCACAAAAATATTTTTAAAAAGTAATTAATACAATACCAATAACAAAGTAACTGTGATTGCTGTGAGTGTCTGCAAATGCCACAAAACAAAATAAAAAGCCTTAACTAAAATAAATCCTCAGAAAGGGACTACAATAAGCCTAGCCCAACCACATTCTGAAGAGTTTAGGCTTATTGCGTATTTTTCGTGCTATTGTTTTACATTTTTTAAGTCTGTGTTTTCTTTCTTTTCAGATATAAAGATGCCTAGAAATTACAAACGGAAGTCGGGTCGACAATTATGGAGTCAGGAGAGTATGAAAGAAACCAATATAACAATTTCTCTTGTGATTTTTACCACTAAACACCAATCTGTTTCTATAGGCCTGTAGCAAGAACACTAGGACAGGGAGTGGGATCAGTTTTTATTTGGGAGTGGGGTTAAATGAGTCAATCTTACATTCATTCATACGTACAACAAACAACTAAACTTTTTATGGAGGTTGAGCTCTTGGTCAAATTCTATTCATGAGCTTAGTTTAGACCACAATACAAATGTATATTAATTAAATAAAAAATATTACTTTTCATTTTGTGAAAGATTTACATGCGTGTGTGTCCTACGTACAATTTACCAGTATTTTACCAACATTTTACTATAGCATAACTTTAGCTCCCAGAAGCTATCACACCTTACCTACTCGGTTCAATCTCACTTTCCCGACATAAAGTCTGGAAGATTATTGAGTCTATTTTTGAGATAATTATGAACGGTTATACTATGGCTTACACAATTACTGTACTTACATTAAGCTTCTAACATTATTGATAGAGACATATTCAAATTGAGACGCTGTATAATATGATAGTGTTATTTTAATTTTGATGTTTTTATTAGTAAGATTTCTATGAGTATAGAATAATTATTCCTTACTTGAGAAAATCAATATAAATCTGAGATAGAGTAAAGTCGGTTGTATTTTCAATAAACATCACTTAAAGGCTTACATTTTTTGATACCATCTAAGAAACTATATTTGTATTTTAAATTTTCACTTTAATCAGTTTATACTTTAAATTTCTCCTCTTGGTCCCAATTTGATTTGAATAGAATGGGCATGTAATGTTGGATTACTATCAATAAATTTTAAGGAAACATTTATTCCTACTGTAATGAAGACTGTTGTAATTTCTTATGCAGTGTTGAATTAAATTCTGTGAAATACTTGTTTTTCTTGTTTATTTTGTTTCACACAATATATGGGATCATTTCTCTGAACTTGATACTTTAAAGGTTTAGTTGTTTATTGTATTTTTTTAAAATAATAAACATTTAAATTGTCAAATAAATAGTGCTTAATCTTCCGAAAAGATTTATTTATGTACTACATTTTGTATTAACTGAAGAAAAACATTTGCTTATATGTGCATCTTATTGTTATCTAGTCATTATGTTACATTTATCTTTTCGTCACATGTTGATATGTGTTGTAAGATACACCTTTGAGAGAAAACAGAATATTTAAAATTCCAAGTGTACTTGTGTGCCTGCTAATAAATATCGCAAGTGAAAGTACTTGAATAAATAAGACAGTTGGAACGTGTCGTACTTAATTATTACTATGCTGAAGAACATAAATACAGGTAAATCGAGCCATTATAAATCTTCTAAAATTGAAAGGGGACTTAATAATTTAAGAATATTCTTTTTGAAAGCAGTAACTCAATATGGGCTATTTCCTTTTGCTTATGTAAAAGTCCCATAAGAAATTAATTATTTATATTCGTATTATTCTGATGGGTAAATAAAGATTTTATGTGATTCCTATCACTCTAAAATGTAAAACAAATATCATAAGCACTATTATCCATGTTACGTACACTGAAGCAAGAATATTTTGCCATTATAACATAGTTCTAAAGAAAACAAAAATGAAGATTTAAATAAAAATAAAGAACTGTCAGGAATGTTTTAAAATTCTAAAGATTTAATTCTATCACAAATTACGTTGTGTACATAGGAAGCAACTTATAAATTACGTATAAAGTAAGTGTTATATTAGGGAGTTTTCAATAATTAACACAATTTTTGAATGAATAGTTTATTTTTGGAAATCTCTATTATATTTCATAGACATGTTTCTGTAGACAAAGGCTATTTTGAATGAGGCAGATATTTGCAGATAAGTGATTACCATTGCAAAACAGCAGTAAAATGTTTTGAAAAAAGTGGTCAATGATTTCCGGATAATTCATTATATTACTTAATTTATCTATACCGGTTGCTACGTATATCTTGCTAAACTGACCATATTTTTTTTATATTGATATTAGGTTGGCCACTTACGTGATTATACAACCATGATGAGGTATATCCAAGCATGATTAGTTTGAAGTTTATTCTTTTGTTTGACATAATTTTCTCTATTGTCTTGAAGCAAGCAGTTAACTATTGATTAGATACTTCAAAATTGTCAATTACTATTCTCTTTATGGAATAGTTCGTTTATAAAATGTGAGTATAAAACTTGACTGAGTGTGGTAAAGGTCTACTTAAGATAAAATAAGTTTTCTGGTACTTTCAGATCAGTGAATTCGTTGATGCATTGAATGTGATCTTTCAAAAATTGTTACGTAAGAACAATATGTTATAAAACAATGAAAAAAATTATATTATATATATTATTGAGGCGCAAATGCACCTTTTGCAAAACTTTTATTACATGTAATCACCATTCTTAGCAAAAGTTGCAAACATTTGAAAATTATATTAAAATAATATTTTATAAAGTTAGAAAGTTAAGAGTTCATTTGAATTAAAATGAAACATAAATAATATAAAAATATAATATAAAAATATGATATAAATAATATAAAAATGATATAAATTTATCAGATAACCACTAAGAGTGAACTTGTGTTACCAATTTACTTATATTCCTGTTAAGTATATAACATAACATTAACGCTCATAAATGAAATCAAAGAAAAGGAAATCGTAACGATTATACACTTTAGACTTTCAAAAGATGACGAATATCCATAAATAATTGATGAGGAAATGTTTGAGGAATAAAAAAGTTGACAAATAAGAGAATGGAGGGAGAATACACTAAAACTGTGTCTGCATTCCAGCGCGAAGACCGATAAAAAATGGAAACCAGATCATCTTGTTTGAAGCTGAGCGCTTTCATAATGTTAAACGACTACAGGAACAAAATTAAGTCACCTGGTTATTGGAGGCCTAAAAGCTTTCTAACTGGTGAATTGTCGGTACATTGGTTCATATTACTCATGATTCTGCTTTTTAAACGGAACTATTTTCATTTTAATGCAAATAGTTTTTCAATTGAATCATGAAACTGGGTAATGTAAAAAATTCTTTCCTCCACTGGGTTTTGATCTTAAAGCCATGCAACTATAGGAATTAAAGTAGGAATTGAATGAGTGTATTTTAAAAAATGTAAGTCTCACAGTTATACTATTTAGGTTAAAGAATATGGGTGATTAATAAATGTAAAAAATGAAGAAATTGGTCAAGTGAGAATGTGGAATTAAACGGGAGAATCCAGATCCACACGGACAAGATGTTGCCTAGGGTGGTTCTTAATTTTGGATTTCCGAATTACTTTGCTCCCAACCCCTAAATTGATTCCATGTAGGAACAGATTAACCCATGGAATAATTGGCTCAACTGAAAAATATTTAGTCAACCCCCAATCGACCTAAACATCTGATTACATATACAATATACATGGTGGCCTAAAAGTAGGTATAGAGTTCCGTACTGATCAACTCATTGCTTTTTATATCATTCCTCATTGTTATCCATCAGGTAGACTTAGTTTCTTTAGTATTTGTTCTTAATGTATTTTCTCTTATATCTTAAGCTCGGAACAGTCGAAGGAAATAAACCTATAAGCTAGAATGTTATACTTGATTAACGCAATGGTGTATACCTACTTTTGGGCCACCATGTATAGTATTTGGCAAAAGTTTGGAATATACTCTTGTAACTTTGAAACGACTGAATGGAAAGAAACCATATTTTGGATAAAGATAGTGGAGGTAGATCCACACCTGAAACTGAGTAATATCATGATGGTGCCATCTTGAGGTCCGCCATATTGGATTCAGACCCAAAATTTAAAACAGAAATGGGGTTGTAAGGCATATCGTTTTGGAGTAGCTTTCACTACAAATACACATCTGTCTTTACTTTTGACTTATCTCTGATCCTGTAATAGTTATTACCTTTGGAATATAAATACACATGTGTGTCATTTTCTGTAACGATACTGGAATGCTCTAATGTTGAAAATTTTAAAATGTGGGTACTCGAGCTGCAAGTAGCTAGAGAAAGTTAACAGACTAACGATATTTGTAACTTTTAACGGCAAAGAATAATTATTAGGCATCCCTGAAACACCATCATCTGCAGGGGAAAGCACAAGCTACAGCTATTTACGAAGCAATGAATAAATGGGGCATAGAACACAAAATACAAGCGTAATGCTTCGATACAACTGCAGGTAACAGCGGCAGAATAAATGGTGCTTGTACAAACCTTGAGAAGAAGTTTCATCGTGATTTACTGTACACACGTGCCAACATCACCATCTGGGCCTGATGTGATTTTGTTTGAAAGATTTATGTAATAGTGGTCGTCCATTGACAAAAGTAATTACCGAACTGGGTTAGATGATGTTACGGAAGATGTCCGTGTCAGTATGCTGGCATTCATACAACAACAGATATGCCAGAAACACCATAGAGGCCTTGATGTTTCTCTATGGTGTTTCTGCTGTTGATCTATGAGATGGCAGTGACCTTCCTAGGTGGCATCCTTCCACAAGGAATTTCATTTCACATTTCTAGAGCTGAAAGCCATGCTCGGTGGATGGCAAAGGTTATATATCGCACACTTGGTGGAAGAGTGTTACAACTCAAAAAATGGAAATTTTGAGTTATCATCGCTCAAAAGAGAATTGAGAGAGAGCAGCGAGCTCTACCTAGGTGTTATTTTTGCTGAAACGTAACTAAAACAATTAACAACTAGATGACTGAAGTATTCCAGGAAGCGATATTAACAGAATAACAAACTTTAAGAGTCATGTTCCCATAAATGTGTATTTTTGATTTGCAAGTCTTCCACCGGGTATGCGATATGTGGATTCCGAGTGCAACAAATGATGTAAATTATTCTATTGATTTTCTCATTCGTTATATTATGACAGATTCCCAGTAGTTAGAAATCCGCCAGGAAGATTTTATGGTTTGTTGGACCATGGTATAATAGAAAAAAATTCAAAGCAATAATTTTTCTATTGTGCGGTTCCATTATGTTCTTTTGAAAATACTTGTTGTTTTGAAGACTGTGCCTTTAATGAATTTATCTTTAGGTATGTTTCTTCACGAACAATTTCAGCTCATGATCTGGTACAAGTTATGGTACCTCATTTCGTCTGCTATGAAATCCACTTCTTGAATCGGTAACAGTATTGATTCGTCTTCCTATCGAATAGGTGTTCCTTTAATGACACGGTCAGCTGTTTTAGTGACATATGTCACTAGAGTTTCACATGAAACACTCTTCAGAGGGCGCGGTGGCTCAGTGGTAGAGCGTTCACCTCCGATGCTTGGGGTCCCTGGTTCGATCCCAGCTCGTGCCGTGTGGACTTTGTGGTGGACAAACACCGTGCTCGTGGGTTTTCTCGGGGTTCTTCCGTTTCCTCCCACTTTCTTCATTCCACCATTTCACTCATTTCTCATTATCACCGTCTCCTTTAGCCTAACCGGCATAACCGTGGGACGTTAAACTTAAAGATTTCATGAAACACTCTTTCCCTTTTTTCGTGAAGAGTGTAGCCTACACTTTTCCGCCACACATGATTCGGCAGACTGACTTAGCAATCGTGTTCATTTTGTGAAACTTTGGTAGTCTCAGCGATAGACCGTGTTTGCATCGTATTCCGTAGGAATTTGGATGCAAATTGATGTTAAGCGGTGCAGTTTTGCAGTGTCAGTCTCTTGTCGCAGTACTTTGACCTGAAAGTTCTTACGGAAGTTTTTTTAATGAAATATGTCGCCCTTATGTCAGTTTTGTTTTATGGCAGTGTATTGCACAGAAGTTTTGATTTTTCACAACAGTAATCCCTTTTCTTGTTGCAATTGTCGTCTATCTGACTTGCTTCTTTTTGTTTGTCATGCTTTTCCAGAATAACTGAGAACACGTGGATTTCAGAACACAAATTGTTTAATATTACATCAATTACAAAAAAAAAAAAAAAAAAAAAAAAAAAAACTACATGTTACATAATATATTAATGCGATTATCTGTGTGCATATGTAATAAGAATACATACGCTACGAAATAACTTCGAGAGTTGTTTAACAACTTCACATACCAGCAGACATGTATTCATTGTAGAATACCAAAACAAAAAGTATTTTCAAAAGATCATAATGGAACCGCACAACAGTAAAATTATTGTTTTGAAATATTTTCTATTATACCATGGACCAACAAACCATAAAACCTTCCTGGGGGATTTCTCGGTACTGGGAATCTGTCATAATATAACGAATGAGAAAATCAATAGAATAATTTGTATCATTTGTTTTCTATAGAAAAATGAAACGGAACATTGATACAAAGTCATACTCATTCTTCCATGAAAATCAAATTTTATGAACCCTGTGAAGAGTGTAAAATACGTATTTCCTTTGCTGCTATTTGATGGATCAAGACGAAACTTTCAGTTTAAGTTGAACATAAAATAGGACACATAAATACGTTTTATTATTCACGTAGTTTCCAGTGTTGCCAAGTAATAACTGTACATTGACACAAACTCATAGTCGTGCTTCCATGAAAATCAAATATTATGAACCATATGAAGACGAATAAAAGGAACTGGCCATCTGGAATCTCTAACCAGGTAAAAAAATAGGGTATCCGTAGCTGGCGGAGAAAAATAAGCAAGTCACTAGTATTTCCATCCCATTGGTTGAATCGCGAACTTCTAAATACGGTTGGATTACTTGCCTCCTTGAGGTTCAAGGAAACAACCGTCGAGTTGATTTCAAGCCTCCACGGAGGCTAACACACCTAACTGGTCTTACCTCAAGGTATATAAAATAACAGGTAGCCCCAGTTCGCGATTAGCGTTCTGATTGGCTCCCTGTCCGTGACGTCATGTGGAGGTATCGGTGAAGATTTTTTCGCTTGCCTGCTTGTTACACTTCGCGCTTTATTCGTAAAACTGGATTCAAATCATAATTATGATATTCCTTGTCTTTCCAAATACAAATAATGAGTTATTTCTACTCACAGGTGAGACATTATAATGTAGTAATTATATAAATACCGTCAATAATGATTAATTATCTATACAAATAAAAATGAATGTAATGTTTACTCACTAATTCATTCTAGAGCTTTGGATCGGTTTTTATAATATTTAGTTCCGTACATGAGTTGACCTGGTTCTTATTACGTTGCTTAAAGGGTGAATACTAAGGGGTAGAAGGGGTTCAAAATTTGTACCTAAAATACAGTATCTCACGAACCTATCAAGTTAGAAAGATGAAACGCGGTATATAAACTCCTCATTAAGCTTAAAGAAAAACATGTCCCATTGTTTCTGAAAATTTCCGTTTTAAGGGGAAGAGGGGGCATTATCTATTCATTGTAACAATGTTTGATTGCTAACTTTTCCTCTACCAACTTTAACGATTTTTGGTACTTTAATGCAGCCAGGCCTAACTTAGGATCTTATCATTGTTTTGCTCGGGATGAGAGGAGATAGGAAGGATGTGACAAATAATCAAAAACAGCCGAAATTGGTGTCCAGTCCATAATTTTCAGGGTCACTGAAATGAATAGGGACCATTCCGATACCGTTTAAAACCAAATTCATCCTCTTTGGGCGTGCGGAAGGGGTGGCAATATGGATTTTTGTCATTGCACTTTCATTGAAACGTGAATTCTAAGGGTGGAAAGAGTTCAAATACTTTCCATAAACAAATCCTCTCAATAAGAACATTTCAGATAGTAAAATACATAAAGCAAACATTATTAAAAATTGCAAATTCCGGGTATGTAAGAACAAATTAGGTTAGGTTGTTTTAGGATAGGTTAGGTTGTTAGACATCTAATCTACCCTAACCTAATATAACCTAATCTAATTTGATTAGGTTAGGTTATGTTAGGTCAGGTTAGAAATCTAATCCAACCCGTTGTATTTAGTGTGTATTAACCAAATTGTCTGAAATCGTGACTGCAAAATATTTCCTTTACATTACTAATATTTGTTTATTACTCAATATAACACATTTTACATTATGTATTACAGGTTATAAGTTGCACAGATATCTATAGAGTGGTATTATACATACATAAAAGAACCACCATTACAGGAGAAAATTTGCAGTTATTTGTCCTACACTTTGCCCTTCGATTTATCGGAATTCAGTTTTTGTGGCTTAGCCCCCTCTCTCGGTCAGCCTTTCAATTATAAGAATATGATAAGAGTGCACTTTGATCAGAACAAATGATTTTGTCACACGATGTGGCATTCGAGATGGAATAAAATCAATGCGATTTGTTCGTAACAGGTACGGTTCGGTTAAACAAGATTAGATTAGATAAAGTTAGGTTAGGTTCGCTTCGTAATAGGTTTCTATGAATGTTCTACTCAAAGTGCATTTTCCTAGAATAATGTTTCAGATAACAAAACTTGCGAATATAATTTAAACTAAAGAATATATGAGAGTATACATTTATATTCTCGTTGGTACCCCCTTCCACTTCGCTTTACCTACATAAACTCCTTAAGCTTCAGGCCCTCAGAAATAAATGTCACAAAAGTAAAATTAATTATTGTTGTTACATACCTGTTTTTCAACTTGACTAGTGTCTAGTTTATTTTTCCCCATGCCAGTTTGGTATCAATAATGAAGGAAAAGCGTCAGATCTTAAACACTACTTTTGCAGGAAACTTAGAAGCTCGTTTTTTCAATCTCGTTAATAATCCTCTGGTGAAAGGTGAGCAGAACATATTCGTGCGTTATCCACATTAAAAGTGTTCTTCCGCTTACAGTGGGAAATCAATCTTCTTCGAAGTTCATCATTTTTAGGGAATCGATGGAACATTATTTCATTTGTATTGCTTCCTATGTTATTAGAATGAGCTACTGCACAAGTAAAATAACTTTCCCCATCTTGAAACAGTAGTGTTATTGTTATGCAGAATTTCACTTATTTTGAAAAATACCGCGATACCTCCACGTGACGTCACCGACCGTAAAGTATCCTGGGAAAAATGAGAGCAGAAAAGCTATCCCGAGAGTCCCCTGGTCTTACCTATTGACGACGCTGCTATTGTTCTTGGTTTTACGGTTTATTTGGTATCTCCTACTCGGGCTTAGCCCACCAGACGGCTTTCACTATGGCGGACTCTGGCGTAGACACTGGCAAATCTATAACCGGTCGACACAAGTTACCTGGCCTCATTTCAGGACCTTCCGGATGTTCGACTAAGGTGGAAAAACGAAAAGAGCGTTAAAAGACCTAACTGCTCGTACCAGGAGCGTATCTCAAAGTCCCATTAACTCTGTTGCATCACTCTCTTCAAGAATCCAAGGTAGCTATGCTACTCGTTTGCAGCTTTCACCACCTAGTAAAAAACCACATAAGACTTTGGATATTGAGATAGGTACCAACAACATGGAAACCGAACCATCTGCTGCTTCTGATTATTCCAGTCCACCATCTGCAACAACTTATTCATTTCTATTGACGAAATTCGACACTAAATTTGCGAACGAGAAACATATCGCCATACAACTTCGCAAATATCTCCCTAGAGCTTCGTTAAAAGAAATTATCAAGACTAGAAATGGATACATCTTTAAAACAGAGGATCCTAATTTACTCAGCACTATTAAGAACAAAGTGCCTATTGATACGTTTGGAAAAGATGCTCAACTTAGCAGCCTTAATGCATCTAAACAAAAACAAATGCCTCCTCCAAGACGTACACCACTGCTATCTGTGGTTATTCGGGGTGTCGATCCTTCCTACACCGATGAGGAGATTCAAGAAGAACTAACCTACGAAGGACACACTCTCCAGAAAGTTCTGAGAATCCGTAACGCTACAGGCCCTACATTCATGGTTCGAGTTTTAACATCATCGCAAAGCACTATAGATAGTCTGCTGACAAATGGCGCATATATATATATAACAGGAAGCATCGTGTCGAACCCACTCGCTCCTCTGCACCAATGCCTGTTCGTTGTGAAAAACGTCAGGCTTACAATCAGCACACTACCGCCAACTGTACTAACATCAACGTCTGTGGTTACTGCACTGGCGAGCATTTAACACGTGCCTGTCCAAATCTAGAACGGCCACCTACTTGTTCTACTTGTCACGAAGCACATCCGACATATAGCTATAAATGCAAAGGAAAACCTGCTCCTGAAGTAAATCATCCAGAATATGTAGTACAATTGCGCACACATAATTATTCCGAGGATGTTCCTCCTACTATGGACTCACCTATAACAGTGCGAAATCTTCTTTCTTTCCTCACGCTTACCTTACAAAATATCCAACCATTTCATCGCTTTCACGTCTTACAGCAAATTACTCACGCAGCAAGAGAGATTTTTCATGTTAACTTCTACGCAACTTATTCAGGACAAAATGTATACTTTCATACCTCACGCTTGAAAACCACTGTTTAGCTTTGTCTGTTTCATCATGGCTTATATACCTTAACATTCGTTCACTTCACAAAAACAAACCTTTATTCGAAGCGTTACTACTAGAGGAAAGAGCCACAGTCTTTATTCTTGATGAAACCTTCCTTACTCCATCCATCTCTTGTCAGTTTCCTGGCTACACACTGATCAGGCAGGATAGCTCCCTTCCGCTCAAACGAGCCAATGGAGGAACAGCTGTGGGTTTTCCACATCGTGTTCCATCTCGCAGACATCATTGCAATTTACCTGGTCTTCCTGAGTACCTACTACTTACATTATACTTCCGTAACGTAGCCATCACTGTAGCCACCATTTACATCAGACCCGGCCATCCACTACCTACATCCTTTGTTCAGTATATTTCCGATAACTATAAACGTTTTATAATCATGGCCGATTTCAACATACATAGTAGATCAGAGCAAGACAGAACTACATTCCGAAACTTCATTACAACTCATACGCTTGGTATCATTCACAATCTGCCTAAACATACAAGACCTATCTCACAAACTACCCCGGACATCGTCATTACTTCATCTAATCTAGTCTCCCAAGTACATATTGATATTCTTGATCCAGTCGGCAGTGACCATGTTCCAGTTAAACTTCAGCTCCGTACAACTACTATCAATTCCTGTAATCATTTCCAGCGCACTAGTCTCCGCTTTGACAAGGCAAACTGGGCTCTGTATCGAGCTCATCTAATGACAGCTATAGAGCCATTAGAAACAGCCACCACGGAAGATGAACTCTATGCTCGTATCGACACTATCACAACTACAATCCAGGAGGCAAGTTCTCTCTTCATACCAGTTTCTACCTCCATACCGTACCAGCCTCCATTACCTCCGCAATACCTTACATTCGTTACCCGCTCTCGACAATTTTATCGAGATTATCGAAGGACTGGCAATCCTGAATCATTTCGTCATTATCAACAACTTCAGCGGATGGTCAGAAACTACATATGTGCTTACAAACTACGCTGTTGGGTTAAAACATGCAATTCATTATCTGATACCAATCATCCCACAAAGTATTGGAAACGTTTTAACACTCTTTGTGGAAAGTACACAAAAACACCTTACCCACTATTACAAGGGGAATCTCGAATTCAATCAGATACAGAAAAAGCCAACGCTTTCGTGATTTTCTTCAAACAATATTCACACCTAACAGGTCTCCTCCTACTTATCGCCATCCAGCAGACGCAGTCAATACGTCATCTCCTTCTTTACAGCCTCATCTACACCATACTCTTCCACTTAATCAACCTTTGACAGAACCAATTACAGTTCAGGACATCATCACTGTTGTTCGAAATAAACGTAATAGTGCACCAGGATTCGATAATATCACTTACCGACATATCAAAGAAAGTCCTCTTTCATTGCTTATTCTGCTTGCCAGCATCTTTACCTTCATACTTCGAACAGGCTATTTTCCTATTCAGTGGAAGACTTCAAAGACGTTAATGTTTCCAAAACCTCACAAACCACCTGAAAGTGTATCATCGTATCGTCCAATACAATTAACGTCTACCTTCAGTAAAATCTTAGAACGCATACTTGTCTGACGTCTACATACATACATCGACAGACGCCACCTTCTTCCCATCCCTCAAGCAGGATTTAGACCAGGC
Organism: Thermobia domestica; assembly: GCF_964235325.1. NCBI lineage: Eukaryota > Metazoa > Arthropoda > Insecta > Zygentoma > Lepismatidae > Thermobia > Thermobia domestica. The sequence goes on from NC_137458.1 coordinate 218,806,310, forward strand.
TATTCTATCAACGACCAACTGCTTCGCTTATCCACTATGGTCACACATCATTATAATTCCGTCAAGCCATCATGTCTTGTACTGTTTGATCTAGAGAAAGCGTTTGACAAAGTTTGGCACTTAGCACTTATCTATAAATTAATACGACACCGTTTTCCTCTCACATATATCCGTCTGATTTACAACTTCTTAGTGGGTCGCCTTTCCTATGTTTCTATTAACAATTGCCTATCACACCCTATTTTTCTGCTATCCGGAGTTCCTCAAGGATCGGCTTTATCGCCACTTCTGTACATTCTCTACGTTGCTGATATGCCTCCACTACCAGATAAAGTCCATCTTTTTCAGTACGCCGATGACACTGCATTCCTTGCTTTGGGATCGACTATCCAATCAATAAACAAATCTTTGCAAACAGCTATTAACGATTTCCTCCGCTGGTGTGATAAATGGCAACTTACAATTAATGCCACGAAAACCCAGGCGATTGTATTCATTCCCTCTAAGAAAACCTCACGAGTCCGTCGAAATCCCAACCGCCTCACACTTCATGTCAACCATACACCTATACAGGCACGCTCAACAGTGACCTATCTGGGCATTACATTCGATAGAAATCTAACATGGAAACCACATCTTCAAACAGTCACCGCCAAGGCTTACAATAGACTAAATCTTCTAAAGAGGTTAACCGGAACAACATGGGGCTTGAAACCTACTACAGTATTAAATACCTACAAAGCTTTCCTACGACGGACTCTAACATACGGTCACACTGCTTGGATAGCTGCTGCACGATCTTTCTACGAAAAGCTCTTAATCTTAGAAAGACATGCACTACGTATTGCATTTCGCATCAAGTTACCTAGCCCAACAGCAGAATTATACAACCGCATTGAGTTTCCATCTCTACAGTTTCATCTTGAAAAGTTACGTCTCACCTACATACACAATCGTTATGAAGCACACCATCCTCTACTTCTGACTACTATGCATCATATGGCACTCCACCCATCAGCATTTCGATATTTCCATCCACCGCTATCACTTCTGTATACTCTGTACTGCTACACACTACCTCCTGATGCACTAGACCTGGAGTTACTTGCTGACTATCAAATTCCTGAACATCTTCCGCTCATCTTTCCATCCTATGTTGCACAATAACTCCATCCACAACTCCATATAACCTATATAATGACAACTAAGTTGCATCTTGTACATCATGTAATTGCTCTGCCACCCTTTCCCTGCCTGATGTTAAGGCCCGCACAGGTCCTAAGTCTTTGATCGCTATAACAAGCTTTAATAAAGAACTCTGAGACCCTCTCAAAGTCAGGCACATCTACGGTTCTCATACTTCAGTTCCCTAAGAGAGGGCATAACCCTCTAACAGGGTTCTGGCCGAAACGGCTAGTCACTTACCAAAAAAAGACGAATAAAACATACTTTTCAAGAGGTTTTGCCTCTGAAGCGCCACCTACCTAGAACGGTGACCAGTTTTGTAGAAACCTTCCTACTCCTGATCCTGGACTTTTCTCTGAGTTTTTTCAGGACACTGTTCATCAGACTTATCTCAGCCAAGGGTGTACAGTGTCACTGCATTAATAGGGGAACTGTCTTACCTGGACTACTACCCAAACGGGTAGTCCCACCTTGAGATCACTCACACATCTCATCATACACTAGTCTCACTAGCTTTTGCATCTGGGCAGTTGCCCATCGGACGGTCTTTTAAGATGGCGGATTCACGCACCACCTCAGGCAAACGCACGAACAGTCGGGATACGTCAAAGGGGCAGACAAACGCTACAACCGCTCGCACCCGAAGAGACTCTCATACTTCAGTTGCATCTATTGAATCTACAACCTCCGTCCGCTCCAGGTCACCTCAATCTAAAGACAGCTATGCTGCACGTCTTCAGGATTCACCTCCAAAGAAAAAACACCACAACGAAGATTCCGCTAGTGACACTATGGATATAGGAGCATCAACATCGTCCACTTCACCTATCTCATCGACCTTTTCCATACTACTTCGTAATTACGACAGCAACTTTTCCAACGAGAAGTTTGTCTCACTTCAATTACGGAAATATCTACCACGTGCTGCTCTCAAGGAAATAGTTCATACCCGGAATGGTTACATTCTCAAGACAGCGGACCCAGATCTTTACACCACTATTCGTAACAAAGTACCAATCGATACTTTTGGCGCAAACGCTGAGATCAGCACGCAAACAACCACCTCCACCCCGACGGCCCTCACTTCTCTCTGTGGTTACCCGCGGAGTAGATCCGTCATACACAGACGATGAAATCCATGAGGAACTGAAACTCGATGGTTACACCGTTACTAAAGTTCTTAGGATTCGTAACGACCTTGGGCCCACCTACATGGTCCGAATTCTTACACCTCATCAGGAGACTATAGACGATCTCCTTGCACATGGGGCATACATCTATAATCGAAAACATAGAGTCGAACCATCGTGATCGTTAGCACCATTGCCAGTACGTTGTGAACGCTGTCAGGAATATAATACACATACCACTTCTGAATGTAAAAACAATTATAAGTGCGGGTACTGTGCAGGACCCCATTCAACACGGCTCTGTACCAATTTACACCAACCAGCGAAGTGCTCCACATGTCCCGATAACCACCCCACTTATAGTTATAAGTGTAAAGCAAAGCCGGAACCAACACCAGCCCATCCTGAACTTGTTGTACCACTCCGTACAGCACCTGCCGCCCCTTCAACTCTGCCTGCTACTGACGCTCCTGTCACCTTAAACCAACTGCTCACATTTTTTACTCTGGCACTCCAAAATATTCACCCTTTCATACGGCCACACATTCTACAGCAAATTACTCTAGCAGCTAAATCAACATTTAATATCAATTTCACATTTACTTATTCTGGTAATACAGTACACTTTCATGCATCTCCAAACACTCACCTCGGATAATCACCCTTTCATTATGGCTTTAAACTTTCTGTACTTGAATATAAGATCATTCTCTACTAATAAACTCCTGTTTGAAACTCTACTTCTGGAGGAACATATCACAGTTTTTCTGTTAAACGAAACATTTTTGACAAAGAAAACTCCATGTCGCATACCCGGCTACACCATTCTTAAGGCAGACAGTCACATTCCAGCACAACGAGCTAATGGAGGCGTAGCAATTGGTTTCTCTCCGCATCTTCCCTATAGTCAGCACGATTGTCCCATCAATATGTTACCTGAACATCTCATCACCACTTTATACTTCAAGTCTCTCAGCATCACGTTTGCAACCATTTACGTACGTCCTGGTCACCCTCTTCAGACTCAGTTTGTTCAATATATTTCAAACACTTACCGTCACTATATTATCATGGCCGATTTTAATCTGCACAGTCGCTCACAACTAGATCGTATGAATTTCGAAACTTTTATAACTACGCACACAACTGGGATCATACATCCACTCCCAAAGCCTACTCGGCCCATTTCCAACACAACACCGGACATTGTCATCACCTCAGCAAATCTCTCCACCCATAGTCTCATCACTGTTCTCGATACAATAGGTAGCGATCACGCTCCTGTTCAATTTATGCTTCAGTTACAAGCCACTGCATCACCTCGCTCGCAATTGCCTTCTCGCCTATGTTACCGCTTCGATAAAGCAAGCTGGACTCATTATCGCAGCCATCTGACTCAACATACAGCACACCTAACATCACCCACTACTGAAGATGAACTTTACGCTACAATGGATACTATTACAAATACCATCCAGGAAGCCAGTAAACTCTCTATCCCAACTAGTAAAAGCATCCCATACCAACCACGTCTACCACCACACTATGTGACTATGATATCCCGCTCCCGCCAACTTTTCAGAGATTACCTTCGCACCGGAAACCCTGAAGCTTTACATCATCATAAACAAATGCAACGTACAGTGCAGAACTACATCAAAGCGTACAAACTCAGATGATGGGTTAAAACCTGCAATAACCTATCAAACACCAGTCATCGAACAAAGTACTGGAAAAGGTTCAACGCTTTATGCGGCAAGTCCAGTAGCACTCCATACCCCATACTGATTGGAAACTCCGCTGCTCCTACAGACACAGACACAGCAAATGCTTTTGCCGATCACCTCCAGACAATTTTCACTCCGCCCCCTTCTGAGGACCGGCCACACATTGCTGATCGGGTAAACCCATCTACTCCATTCTTACAGCCTAGTCATCTGCATGTTCTCAATCCAAATCTACCTGTTACCGCACCCATCACCGTCACGGAGCTCACCGATACCATACGATATAAACGAAATACAGCACCAGGTCTCGATAATATAACGTATCGCCAGATCCGAGAATGTCCTTTTGCACTACTACTTCTTCTTACAAACGTTTTCACTTTCATTCTACTCACTGGATACTTTCCTATGCCTTGGAAGACTTCAAAAATGCTAATGTTTCCGAAACCACACAAACCACCTCATGAACTATCTTCTTACAGGCCGATTCAACTCACAACAACATTTAGCAAAATTCTTGAGAGCATTCTTGTTAAACGCCTGCATAACTATCTCTTAGACAGAAACATCCTACCACTCAGCCAAGCGGGTTTCCGCCCTTCCTTTTCTATAAATGACCAAGTCTTACGCCTCACAAGCCTAATTAGTACACACTATAATTCAGTGCACCCATCATACCTCGTCCTCTTCGACTTGGAAAGAGCATTTGATAAAGTGTGGCATATTGGACTTATTTACAAGCTTATTAGACTTCAGCTACCTACCGCCTACATACGCATCATCTTTAACTTTCTCTCCGGCCGTCTTACATACGTAGCCATCCGAAATTGCCTATCGCATCCGATCTTCTTACTCTCAGGAGTCCCTCAAGGTTCCGCTCTCTCACCTCTATTGTACATTCTGTTTGTAGCTGATATGCCACGCCTTCCAAATTTCGTTCATGCCTTCCAGTATGCAGACGACACCGCTTTTCTCGCGCTAGGCACATCCATTCAACATATTAACGGCATCCTACAAACCACTTTTGCCACTGTTGTCGACACTGGAAACTTAAAATTAATGCTACAAAGACAAAAGCCATCGTTTTCATCCCGAAGAAGAAAACATCTAAAGTACGCAGAAATCGCCGTTGTCTCTCCTTACATGTTGACCATGTTCCGTTACAAGCTACCAGGACAGTAACCTATTTAGGCATCACTTTTGACAGTCACCTTACATGGATGCACCATCTTAAAACGATAATGACAAAGGCTTACAATAGACTAAAGTTGCTTAAACGTCTCGTGGGTACGACTTGGGGTCTAACACCTTCTACTGTCTTAAACACCTACAAGGTTTTTCTGCGTCCTACCTTAACATATGGCTTCACAGCCTGGATCGACACATTCTACAATAAACTACTTGTTCTTGAACGACACGAATTCCGGATAGCTTTTCGTATAGTATTGCCTAGCCCAACACGTGATTTCTATTCCCGTATCTCATTTCCAACGTTGCAATATTATCTTGAAACTCTCCGACTCTCCTACATCCGTAGCCGCTTTCAAGCTCATCATCCCCTTCTCTTTGACACAATGCAATACTTAACATTACATACCACACCTTCACGATATGTACACACTCCCTTATCCCTTCTTTTCACACTATATCATTACACACTTCCACCCGATGATCCCTCACTTTTGATTATCAATGATTACCTCACTCATGTTCATCGTCCTCTCATATTCCCATCATTTCATGCACAGTGATTTCCTCTGTCTACTAACTTGGGTTCCCACCGTCTTTCATCATAGCCTAGAGTCCCCCTAGGCAAGAAGATAACCGCATTCGTCTGCTAACATTACATCCTTTGTGTTGTCCTGTGCATCGCACCTCACTTCATCCTTCACTCCCATCAACAAATAATTACAGACTCATATATTAAGATATATATTTTCTCTAGTTGTCTTTATTTCAAAATTTGTCTCTTTTCACATGTTCTAGTTCTTTCATATTATGTTTCTTATGTATGTTTTTCCGTGACTATCCTATATACTAAAACATTATTTTCATTATTTTTATTATTATTTTGTTTTCTGCAATTCATAACAACTGCATGACTGTATGTATTAACATGTATCACTGTATTTAATGTTTGTCAATTGTGATATCCACGCCAAATGTTAGGGAACGCAAAGTTCCTTAAGTCCAGCAATTAAATGAATAAATATATATTACAGCACTTAGACCATCCATAGACCTTGAAACCTAAGTCTTCCCACACCACTTCCCTAAAACAGGGCGTAACCCTGTAAAAGGTAGCTAGCCTTGGCTAGCATTGTAAAAAAAACGAATAAAATACATATTTCCTCTGCTGCTATTTGATGGATCAAGACGAAACTTTCAGTTTAAGTTGAACATAAAACGCAACATTTAAATACTTTTTACTATTCACCTAGTTTGCAGTATTGCCACGTAATAACTAAAATAATGGAGAGAAGGGACTTTTTTATCGGAAATTTTCTTAAATGTCCCTAAATTATTTTTCCTTTGTACACAGAAGTGTCTCGGTCGTTACGTAAACTGAAGTCTATACTCTTCCAAATCGATCGAGGTATATAACTTGTTCCAGTGTTGCACTTATGGACGTAACATTGACACAAAGTCATGCTCGTACTTCCATGAAAATATATTATTATGGACTCGGAAAAAACTATAAAACAACATGTTTCCTCTGCTGTTATTTGATGGATCAAGATGAAATTTTCCGTTTAAGTTGAACATAAAATAGGACACCTAAATATATTTTATTATTCACCTAGCTTGTAGTGTTGGCACGTAATAACTAAAAGAATCGCGAGAAGGGACGTTATTAAGGGAATGTCCCTCAATTTTCTTAAATGTCCCTCAACTAGTTTTCCATTGTTGACAGAAATGTCCCGTTCATTACGTAAACTGAAAGCCTACTCTCTTACAAATCGATCGAGGTATAACTTGTTCCAGTGTTGCACTAACGATCTGATTTACGGTCATTTAAAGAGATCCCATCGATGCCTCTAAATATACACTGTTGTTAAAGGATTAAGGTCCCCAGGATCCAGGTGTTGCACTTGTATGTTGACCAACAATTATTTTTTGATTCTAAGGACCCTAGGAACATTTCTATTATAGTGGGAGAAGTTTTCTAGGGGGAGTTATCACCCCCTTGGCTCTTGGTCTAAGAATTGAATCAAGAGAATATGCAGTTTCCTTGTCGGAATCCATTTACAATTTTCGTTCCTTGCACCACCGGCTGTGAAAGCTCCATATCACGATTACAACTTTTTACAGAAATTAATCGAATATAAGGAAGTAGAACCAGAAATTACTAATTGTGTTGTGAAAAGACTATCTATGGTATTTGTCACCAAAAGCTGCATCAATTGCATGCTTTGATGATGAAGTAAAGCAACACGTGCCGAAAAAAGTGTTTCTAGTGTAACGGAGAGTACAGGAGAATATGATGTATGGACAACTCCAAAAGTGCGTTACCACCTGCAATTCTCTTTTTCCCAGGCAACCAAAAAACACGGTCGTAGGAGCTAGTTGAGAATTAGAAAGGCGTTGGACGAAACCTTACTTTTTTACAAAGATAGCAGTGTGGTAAACTCCAAATAAGAAAATAAAATAAATAGGTAAGAATGACTTCTTTTTAATCGTGACGGCAATGCATGACATAAAAAGTTACAAAATGTTCTTACTTAAGCAGTTCAAACAAGACGAATGGTAAGAAATAGATACAAGAGAAAAGCAATTTCTCTAATTTATGAAAAAAATCTCGCAAAATAAGAGAAACATTACATGGGTTATTAACAGCACAAAGATAAAGATCCACTAGACGGAAAGAGAGACAAACACAGAATAAGGTACACTAGTGGCATAGCAGACTTGCGGCCCTCACACGCAAAATAAAGCTGTGGGACCCCAGATGAAAACCCAATTGTTATAATAATAATAATACGAGTATATGGAGAATCCTTGAAACATTCATGAAGTCACTTTCAGAATGAATACGAAACTTGGTGGTCAAATAAACTACTCAACTTCTAGTAGAAGTGTAGAACTGTGAGTCACATCTAGGATAATGTCAAACGTTTAAAACATGTTTTGTTTCCGCATGGTTCTTCTGGAAATTCGGTAGTGTTCATTGGACGTACTGATCCGAAGTACATTCTAATAAACCTAGTAGATAGCGCAGGTTACAGCTTCCATTCCAGGCTACTAATGCAAACTGAACAAAAAGAAGGAAAGAGAGAAAAGAAAAGAAAAGAAAATGAATGAATGCTACTTAACTACTAAATTTCTATCAGAAACACCCTATATTAAAAGTCCAAACTGAATCATAATTAAAAGTTACAAATGATCAAAAGGAAAATTGGATGCTTCTTATACAAAATTTGATGTAGCAAACCTTGTATGTTTCAATTTTAAAATGAGAATAAAGCACACTGAATTATAGGATGGAAACAAATTTTGTTTCAAACTAATAAGAATAAAATCTTATTTTAAAATAATCAGAGGGGCACATTTTCTAGTCATCTTGGAAGATTTATCTGTTCCCAACATCCAGTGTTGGTTTCATCTATTGCGGATATGATGTAATTCGCGCAGTTGAAGCGATTACTTTATGCAAAAACGATACTACCTGGCGGGGAATCCAATCGAGATTTTTCACGTGGAAGTCTTGCACGATAACTTCTACTCCATAGATATCTCTTCCAAATCTAAACCAACATTCGTAAATCGTCTCTATCATGATACAGGTGTTTGATTCCACATTCTTATAGATTACTCATTTAGTATGAGAAGTCGATTCATGACGATTACTTGAATCACGAGAACTTGAGCGTAAACAGGATTTGAACCTAGGTTAGGTAATTGTATTGTTTGTAGGTCCGCCATGTTACTCCTACACTATCGTGCCACATGAAGCAAATATCCAAATATTACTAACTTTGCCTTTGGAACGATCCGGCTTCATGTATGGTTATTTCCTCCAAAATGTGTCGTGCCGAACGTAAGTCCTTCACCAGGTAATGGCGACTGCTTAGGAACCAAATGCAGAGTATCAGAATTAAATCTCTCATATCTGTAGTTTGGAGTAGAGAAGAAACTAAATTTTGTACCAAATTTTTAAAAAAACAACTCAAGTAATTTAAATAATCTACTTTCCCGACACTTTTCTCCAATTCCAACTATGTAAGTTTTGCCTAATGTTAGGGGCGATTTTACAAATTTTAATGCAATCTGTCCTCCTTCGGAATTTTTCTTCTGTGTTATTATTATTATTATTATTCACCTACGTTTGAACTTGACTACGTTCGAATTACTGTTTCTGTAATTTTTCTTGGATTGTATGTTATTTCGCTTATCAGTGGGCACTAATTTGTCTCTAGGCAGTTGAATAAATGAATTTTGTTATGAATTTTGGTGTAAAAAAACTTACAAGAAGAAGCCGATTCGTTCCAAAGCTGAAGTTAATAATATTTGGGGTTTTATTTCATGTGGCATAATAGTGTAGGGGTAACTTAGCGGACTTACAAGGAGCACAATTATCCAACCTGGGTTCACGCCCAAGTCGTTTTGTTAACAAAGTGATCGTGAAGGATCGACTTGTCATACTAGATGAGCAATTCTTAAGAATGTGGAATTAAACATCTCTATCATGATAGAGACGATTTACGAATGCTGGTTGAGAAAGGGCGAGGAAATTACGAGGACATTCAAAACACTCCATTGATCTCCAACAGTTTTCGTGTTATTGTTGTGGTAAAGAAAGCCTACACCATTTGCTAAGTAAAGTTTGGGTAGAACAATCGGTGCAGTAGTGGTTACCGTGCAAGTCTTCCATGTGGCAAAGCACGGTTTTTCCCCCTGAAAGGTAGTACCATTTTTTCGCATAAAAAATGGATGCAACTGTGCGAATTACAACGTTATATCCGCAATAGATGAAATCGACACTGGATGTTGGGAACAGATAAATCTTCCAAGATGACTATAAAATTTTCCCCTCTGATTATTTCAAAACAAGATTTAATTCCTATTAGTTTGAAACAAAATTTGTTTCCATTATATAGTTCAATGTGTTTTGTTCACGTTTTAAATTTGAAACATGCAATGTCTGCTACATCAAATTTTGTATAAGGAGCATCCAATTTTCCTTTTGAACATTTGTAATTTTTCATTATGACACAGTTTGGACTTCTAATATAGGGTGTTTCTGATAGAAATTTAACAGTAAAGTAGCACTCATTCATTTTCTCTTCCTTTCTCTTCTCTCTCTCCTTCTTTTTGTTCAGTTTACATTAGTAGTCTGTAATGGATGGTATGACCTAGGCTATCTACTAGGTTTATTAGAATATACCTCGGATCAGTAAGTCCAATGAACACTACCGAATTTGCAAAAGAACCACGCGGAAACAAAATATGTGTTAAAGTTGTACGTTATCCTAGATGTGACTCAGAGATCTACAGATCTACTGGAAGTTGAGTATTTTATTTGACCACCAAGTTTCGTATTCATTCTGAAAGTGACTTCACGAATGTTTCAAGCATCCTCTATACACTCATATTCTTCTTCTTCTTCTTCTTCTTCTTCTTATTATTATTATTATTATTATTATTATTATTATTATTATTATTTCTTTATTTCTCTGATCTAGGCCTGTGCGATATGTCGGTATATCGATATGGTCGATATTGATATTCACACATATCAAAAACCGATATCGCGAATATGTCGTCATCGATATATCAACATCTTCAATTTTCGATATCGACATTCGGGGGCGAGGCAAAGGAGGCCCCTAGGACTTGCGCTGAATAAAGAAATAAAATTTAATTTTTACAATATCTTCTAATGACAATTTCTTTATGACCACAAATTACAATGTAAATAAATCCACTTTCAAATTTCCAACATTATATACTGTAACTTCTTAGCCGCCAAAATTTTTATGTTTCCGAAAAAGGAGAAACAAAAGAGCACTTGTCAAGTGCAAGTGCTTCGAATTTTGACCTAGAATTTATGTTAAAGTTTTTGTTCCTCTCTGTCGGAGATTTTCATCCCTTTTAGCCTTTGCGACCGCTCATTGACAAAAGGTGCATATATGACAGCTACATGCAAACGCTCCTAGGCAGTCACAAATTTTGAAAAGGAAACGAGTTATTATTATTATTATTATTATTATTAATATTATTATTATTATTGGGTATACAACTAAGATCCCACCTCTTTATCTTGCATGAGAGGGACACAAATCTGCTACGCCACTTGTGTCCCTTATTGTGTTTGTCTCTCTTTCCGTTTAGTGGATGTTTATTTTGTGCTGTTATTCTTTTATACTCTTATTAAACCACGTGATCACTTTTTTACGAGATTTTTTAAAAAATTAGAGAAATTGCCTTTCTTTGATATCTATTTCTTATCATTCGTCTTGTTTGAACTGCTTAATTAAGCTCATTTTGTAACTTTTTATGTCATCCATTGGCCTCAAGATCAACATTCTTAACAATTTATTTTACTCTCTTATTTGCAGTTTCCCACACTTCTGTATTTATACCAAATTGAGGTTTAGTCCAACGCCTTTCTTATTCTCAATCACCCCTACGAGCATGTATTAGGATTGCCTACTATTACAGGTGGTGATGCACTTTTGGAGTAGTGTATACAAAAGATTAATGCGTAGAGTATTTTTTTCGGAAATGTGTGTATGATTTAACATTTTCTTAGTGTTGATATTTAAAATGCCAGCACAGAAATTCTCTCTTTAATATAGAAATTCCCTGCTTGCATCTTACCGACATTTTAGGCGAGATGGGATTGGGCAAGATGGGATTCCCATCTCGCCTAAAGTGACGGGCGTTCTTATCTTGGAGACATCTGTGGTTGATAAGTCGTTAGGCAAAATGGGATTAGGCGAGATGGGAGGACACCTTAGAAGAATACATAAATTCGGAATTAAGCGACGAAGTCAGAAAAAACTTATTAACGTTAGAATTCTGCTATTTTCGACAGAGCGTTTGGAATAGCGATTATGAGATTTCGATCTACTTCTGTGGTTCGCCGTAGGAAACCGAGGAAAGCTTACTTAATGAAATAAGCTTTACACTACAAAATACAACAGTATCATGTTCTCAAAGGCTGTCGATTCAGCTCCAATTAATAGATGAAGGTATCAGTGCATTCGTACCTTGCTGAGCAACGAAGAACCTTTCTTGCATAAGGTATCGAAAAGCTTGTGGAACGGTGGACCAGGTGCGTTGAAAAGCAGGATGATTATGTTGAAAAATGATATGTATGAAAACATTGTACTCTTATGGTAATAAAATAAAAACTGATTGGAGATAATTATTGACTGAGCCTCGTAACTAATTCACACTCTTAATATCAAGGATATAAACATTTTGAATATGTTATAAATTGTTTTATATATTCTTTAGCGAATTCAATGTTCTCATTATTTTCTTCCCTTTACTTTCATTTTCTCCATATTAATTTCATCTCTCGTTATTCCATTTTCTTTATATTGTCTCAATGTAGTTTTCCCATATTCTTTCGTTTCTCATTATTTCTTCTCCTTTTTCGTAGTTTTTCATATTCTTACCTTTAATTTTCTTTACTTTTCTGATTTCACTTTTTAGTATTAATTTCATTTCATATATTCCATTTTCTTTACTTTCTTTGCTTTGCTTTGCTTTCCTTTCCTTTCCTTTCCTTTCCTTTCCTTTCCTTTCCTTTCCTTTCCTTTCCTTTCCTTTCCTTTCCTTTTATATGGAGAGATGAAATGTACAAGTGATCGAAAAGTACCGATATTATTGTCAAATCCAGTCTTCGACGCCGTTAAGCTACTAGTGATAGTCCAGATGACATTTAAGGTAAGGTTTAATCGAGAAAAGGGACATTCCAGCGCCCTTTGAGGTAACATGTGGGTCAATCCATCTGAAGTGATCCAAAGATGGTGAAAATGGTTGCTCGACAATCTCCGAAAATTATAAAAATTGTGTCACGAACCGTGTGTATGAGAATCTCAATAACATCATTCACGTTGTCGTATGTACAAGTGTTCCTGCTTGTCGGCTACCTTTGTTGTCGGTGCTGGTTTTTGTATTTGTAAGCGTTTACATAAACTACAGTTGCTCAGGACGTACGACTCAGATAAACACCACACGAAAATGGATGTTTACATGGGAGACTGAGGTACACGGACAATATAAAATTTTGCTTCTAAATAAATATGCAGGGTTGCAAACCAATACATTGTATCACCAGAAAAACTACAGAAAATTACATTTTTAAACGGGCTGTATTTTGGAATGGCATAAAGCGGGGATGTCATAAGGTTTGTGCTGAATACTATTGCATGTAAAGAGTCTAAAGAAATATCCACAGGTATGATACTACTAACACCGTAGATTGATGGGGGTCCGAAAGTTTGAGTTTGTGATTTTGATGTCATTTTTGCGGCGTAGTATCTCAGGAGGGCAAAGTGCTAAAAATTGCTGCTTAGGCCGCAAACAAATTCTGTAAGTGAATAAACTATTGTAAAAATCATGACTGATATTACATGAAAAAAAATGAGGACATGGTAAAACCGTTAAGAAGCACTAAAACCGTCTCTTCCTTTTGTTTGTCTGAAATGCCTTTTCTAGAACCTAAATAAAAAATGTCACAAAATGTTCCCATAGCTTCAGAAACACTTTTTGCGAACCTGAAAACTATGAATTCGAAAATAATTTCGTTTGTATTCTATTACTTTTACATGTGACCCCTTCTCCTCCTAGGAATGGTTTCAGTGTCACCCTCCACAGTATATTTCTTAGATGGTAATTTATAGGTATACAAAATTTGTTTGAAATACTTTCGGGAGTCCATGTTGCATCGTACGATCCACTATATATTTTTCTTAGTACAAAAATTTAAAGATATTTAAATATATTACAGTAACAATGGTATATTGTATTACCGTCCGGCTGTCGTCGTTGTACAAAACTTCATCACGATATGATGTAGGGAAATGAGTTAAATTAAAGTTGTAACATTTAGTATCAAATTTGAAACATCACAAGTTAAAGATTACGTGTAAAAGTAAATCTCATGTTTGAAAATGGTTTCAGCATACATTAGCTGCGACTACATGTAATTCAATATTGAACTTCTAGAATGCACAGTATGAGTATATCTAAAATAAAAAAGAGAAAAACGGTCGGGATTCTAACCTATAACGAAGAAGTCCCTTACAGTAACCATTCATCTAACACACAACCACGTAAGTACTCTATTTTTAAGTTATAGGTTGTCATGTGTCACTCTTATGCGCATTGCCATTGCTTTTTTAAACTTATCTTTTTTTAAAATCTAACATGTTTACGACGATTTGTTTCATTTTGCACTAGAGCTTTGCAAAAGGTGATTTATGTCTGAGTATTTGGCTCCACTTTATCAGACGGGTCTGTGAAATTTAACCCAATTAACACAGTAACAACAAACTATGCCTTAAAAAGTGTCCCTGAACAAAGGGAAGTTCATTATGCGCCCTGTAAATAAGCTAGAGTAGTAAACGCCCCACTTGAGGCCACTTTTACCGCCCCTGGAGCGAGGCGCCCGCCGTCGCCGCCAAAATTTTGCGCCCCGGGCCCCCGGCGCCCATTTTTGGGTTACGTGGCTAGGGGTCAATGACCTAGGGGGCGCCCGCCGCCGCCAAAATTTTGCGCCCCTGGAGTCCGGCGCCCATTTTTTGGCTTACGTGGCCCGGGGTCAATGACCTAGGGGTACCTTGGCCCACACCTAAATTTTGGCAGGGGTACATAAGACCACCCCCCTTAAATTTTGAAAATTGCCAAATCTAAAAATTGGGTGTGGTAGCCTAGGACCATAGTATGTACCTCTATTAGTATTGGGTGTCTATGTCGTTCCCTTTTATGGGTAAAAAATTGCCAAAAATTCAAATTTCGGAGGTTTTTGACCTAATTTATCCCCTTTGATGAGGTGTTAATACCTTATATAGTTATATGGGCGTATACAGGTGTTAATTCCCTTTCATAATATATGGGTATATTAATGCACCCCTTGAAAAATTTGGGAAGGGTACCTTGGCCCACCCCTTAAATTTTGGAAATTGACCAATTTAAACATTGGATATTATAGTATAGGACCCTAATATGTATTATAATAAATTTGGGTGGTCCACCTCGTTTCCTTTTAGGGGTACAAAATTGCCAAAAATATAAACGTAAGCAATACGTTGTACCACGTGTTTGCCTTTTGGTCCATTTTATCCCCCTTTGATGAGGTCCTATTACCTTATATAGTTATATGGTCATGTATAGGGGTCCATTACCTATCATAAGACATGGGTATATTGGTGCACCCCTTTAAAATTTTGGGAGGAGTACCTTGGCCCACCCCTTAAATTTTGGAAATCGCCCAATTTAAACATTTGGTATAATAGTATAAAACCCTAATATAGATTACTATAAATTTGGGTGGTCTACCTCGTTCCCTTTTAGGGGTATAAAATTGCCAAAATATAAACGTAAGCAATACGTTGTATCACGTGTTTGGTTTTTGACCTAATTTATTCCAATGGATGAGGTCCTATTACCTTATATGGTTATATGGTCATGTATAGGGGTCCATCCCCTATTATAAGACATAGGTACATTTGTGCACCCCTTGAAAATTTTTGGGAATGATACCTTGGCCTACCCCTTAAGTTTTAGAAATTGCCAAATTTAAACATTTGGTATCATAGTACTGGACCCTAATATATATTACTATAAATTTGGGTGGTCCACCTCGTTCCCTTTTAGGAGCCATTTTGTTCCGCTTTAGGGGTGAACATGGATACAGTGGTTTACCTCGTTCCCTTTTAGGGGGCATTTTGTTCTGCTTTAGGGGTGAACATGGATACCTTGGAATCGTCCCGAGTTTGATTCTTGGAAATGTTGAATTTAACGTCCCCGCGAAAACGGTGAGAAATGATAGGACGAAACATAAATTTACTTGACTGAGGATTGAAGCAGGGACCTCATACAGTAGAGGCAAACGCTGAGCCATCGTACACGTATGTTGATTACTATGCAATGGTCCCGAGTTTGATTCTTGGTGCTAGTGTTAGAAAAATTTAACGTCCCACTTGAAACGATGATGAGAGATGAGAAAACATCATAAACTTACTTGCTTGCGAATTGAAGCAGAGACCTCACACATCAGATATAAGAGCTGAGTCACCATGCCCCATTGAGAAGTTGAGTTTGTTGATTACTATGTAATGGTCCCGAGTTCGATTTTTGGTGTTAGTTTCATGAAATGTTGAGTTTATCGTCCCCTTGAAACGACGATGAAAAAATGATAGGAGGAAACATGAACTTACTTCGTTGTGGATTGAAGCAGGAGCATCACACATTAGAGACAAGCTCTGAGCCATCGTACTCCATTCAGTGCGAACAGTTTCGCGTATGAAAAGAAGACGAGCAGATTATGTTACATTACACATTTCAGTGCGAGCAGTTTACACTAGGTTTATGTTTCATATAGAAAGATAGAAGATCTGTGTTGTCATCTTTTTACTTCGTGTGCGACTTTGACCTTGAAGAAAAACCTTGCTGACTCAGTGCTAAGCATTGGCGTATACACATAATCTTATTGTTTAGTTGGCTGTATTTAGAGATGAATCAGACATTTAAGGTTGTTGGTTCGAATCTAGTTGTGTTCGCTGTAACTCAGTGCCTGAGCGATACTTACCGAAATTTTCCAGTGTTGCCAACACTATCAGGATGAATCGATTCTTTTAGTCGGAGCAGTTTCGTGACGAAAACTGATTTTTGTTTTGTACACAAAATTTTTCTGAAACAGAATTTTGTTTGTACATAAAAATTTTTCTTAAACAGTTTTTGTTTTGTACACAAAAAAATTCTGAAACAGAATTTTGTTTTCGTACACAAAAATTTTTTTCTGTAAACATTTTTTCGTACACCAAAAAATTTTCTGAATCAGTTTTTGTTTCGTGCACTAAAAATTTTCTGAAAACAATTTTATTTTGTACATAATTTTTTTTATTTCGTACACGAAAAAAAAGTTCTCAAACAAAAAATTTAGTTTGATTTTTTTTCCGTAAAACATTTTTAGAAAATTTATTTTACCGGTAAACTGATTCAGAAAAAAGAAATTGAAATCGCAGTACAGGAAAAAGAATTTGATTTGTGATGTGAAATAAAACACAGAATCATGTTTCTGTACATTTATTTTTAGCAAGTGAAATAGAATACAGAATTTCTTTTTCTTCAAAGGAAGACGTGTCCGTGACAGGTACAAGTTCTGTAAAGAGAAAATAAAACATATGAATATGCATGGTAATATTTATTTTGTTTCCTGTGAAAGAAGAAAAACAGATTACTAACATCGAACCAACTGATCAAGAGAGAGTGAGGTGAGAAAAGAAAAGCAAATGTGACGTACCTGAATTCCTTTTTTTTCCACTGGTTTCTGCAAGGTGATGTCATCTGAGTTTGTCTCCGCTCGTGCATCGTTGAAGCATGTCCCGTGCACGGTCTTGATTCTTTGCCCCGTCTTTGGGAAGTGATGTTGGTGGAATTAGGGAAAAATATGGCTGTTATTCTGTTCTGGCTTTTTTATACCCATAGGGCAATGTCTCGTATGTGTCTGGTACTAATCGGCGTTTTTTATAGTTGAAACTGTACTTCTTTTCTTCAGGTTTTGTGACAAGATGATGATCGTGGGTTCTGTAAATTTTGTGCGGCGTACTAATGGAGATTTTTTCACTCGATTGATTTATGATCATTTGCTCCAGACTATTGAAATTTAACTTTTGACTTGCAGTATAATTGAGTGTGAACCCACGAATTTTGCATACATAACTGGTTGATTTCGTGTCGGGGTCGTAGATTTCCAAGGCGTATTGTTTTGGGCCACCAGACACGAATTTTTTAATGTATGCTTTTGGTCCAATTGATTCCAGTTCATTTGACATTGAACCAAGAAATACTTCTGGTTCTATTGTGGTCTGTGATGGTCGCTGCGTGAATATCACGGAATCTGTATCGAAATATAGTACTCTTTCTTGCAGCAATTCTAAATATTTGTAGAGTTCCAGACGAGCTTGACACGTTGTAAATGCTCCAAGGACAACATTAGCATTGTGATTTTGTACTGGAACATCATCTTCATACTGCCAATAAAGGTATAACAACGAACCATTAACAGGTAAAATTTGGTTGACTTTTATATCTGGAGCAGTTAATTTCTGATACAGTTCTTTGGGGTCGTTAATGATGGTCGTTTGGCTGAAATTGTCTCTTATAGCGAGTCGTCCCCAGAAGGCATTCAAACAGAGTTTTGCAAGACTACGACGTGCTGAATTTGTCATTATATTTGCTGCATCCAAAATTATGCCTTCACGTTGTTGTACCACTTGAATATACTGCTGCTTTTCTTCTTCGGTGACGCAATTGGCAGGCCAACCAGAAGCTTCCAGCTTAGATTTCAAAAATGTGTTAATGTATTCGCTGAATAATCCACCAGTCTTGGTTTCTGGATCATATACGGTGATGTCGTAATCCCAAATTTCGTAAATTTCAATGACTTGATACCCAAGTTCAATGGCTTTTTGAATTTCATAGGACACCCACGTTCCTGTTAGACTTCGTTCACTGTCCGAATGTGTACATTCAGAATCTTGATTTAATGCTGTGTCACAGGCAGCACAAAGTGGAAACAACAACTTCTTATTTGAGCGAAATGGCAGTACTGGATGAAACACATTTCTGCTAGGCAAAATCTTCAACTTGACTAATCCGTTGACATCTTGAATGTCGGGCATTTCTGGATCTCCCTGTAGATATATTCGTGGATGCCCTATTGGATACCGTCCACATTTATTCACATAAGGATACAGGGAAACGATATCCAAGAATTTTATTTCTTCGCCTTCATTTTCATTTGCGACGTGATACAATTTAATGGCATTAACACGACCACCATAGAAGCTGTCTCTTGGATTTAATGGTGTCTTATTAGTATAAGGATGTGTGCTTAAAGAAGAGGCCAATGCTGCATTGGATTTTAACACTTGACGAAATTCACATTCCCACATTTCATGTACTTTATATCCCATGGATCGTAATAACTTCATTTTACGTTGTGTTCTCTCGTAGCGATAGTTCATCGTTTCTTCGGAGTTCTCATAAATGGGCTGATCACGGCCTGTAGGGACACATAGAGGACAGCCATGGAATCTACAGCCTTCAAATTCATACACGTGTTCCTCTTTAGTGTCGGGATCTTTGTAGTAACCGTCCAGATGAAAACCAGCAACATAAACTTCTTTGCCTTTGGCCGCATGTAGAATTGGATGGCCCTCTTTTTCCTCCATGTAGGCAAGCCACTGCAAAGCAATCCGTGACTGATTGTTTCTGTGACGGTATCCTCGTGCAGGAAGAATGCTAATAGTATTGGGCTTTAAGAAATTTCGTCGAAATACTAAATTGCACGCACTAGCCAAAGTGATAGCCTCCAGGAAAGGATTGACGTGAGTTTCTTGTTCAAAAGTGGTCATGAAAGATATACAAGCCATTCGAAGTACGTTGACGTCCTGGACACAATAGTTCACCAATTCTTCTTGGAAAATAAACGTATCGTTCTGGTGTTCGTTGTACCATGTCATGAATTTTTCTCGTTCATCCACTTTCATTTCATCTGCACCATAATAATGGATGTCCGGTAATTTTCCCACATACGCTTGATTTGCAGCAGTATTAAAAAAGTGTGGAAAATATCCTTTGGTCGCTGGTAAATGAAATGCCTTGGATAATTTACTTAAAGCCATTGGCATGAAATTTAAGGAGTCAATAAACGATAAGTGATTCACTTTCATGCTTAAAATTTTTGCTCCGTTCAAGATCAAAGTAGGTTTCAATTCATGTTCTTCCACTAAAGATTTAAGAATAAAATGACCATCATATCCCTTACAGTTATGTGCCAAAGATACAATAAGTTTGATGTTGGGTCGTGGTTGACGTAAATACACAAGAAAGGCGTTGATCGGATCATCTTGAAAAATATGTTCCCGCTGTCCACAAACTTCACACGGATGATGTATATCCTCATCTTGAACACAGTTGTAACATACTTGTTGGGCCACCAGTAAATTGGGCTTATGAATAAACGTGTCTTCATCGAAGAAAGTATCCTGTGTGGCTTCGATATCATAGAAAACAATCATAGCCTTCTTGGCATGTAACACTGATGGAACTCCAGGTTTTAATTGAGTTGTATCAGGCTTCATGTAGCATTGGTGGGTAGACGTAACGTGTTTACGACACACATTACAAAAATAATCTGTACAATCATGTTTTCTTTCCCCTGTATGGACAAACGAATAAATGCGTAGACATTTGGCACACTGTTTCACCATCTTGCATATTGGTTGACCTTTATGATATGGTACAGTCAGATGATTTATATAACATGTTTCACCATAAAATTCACGATTGCATTCTAGGCACTGCTTCTCCATATTGGTCTTACTGCATGGCGGTTTCTGCAAACATTTCTCACACATGGCCGAACAGTTCTTGACGTGTGCAATACGATGATCATATTTTTTGTGGCATGCAGCACAGTAGTACTTAGTAGAAAAAACCGACGTTAATGACGTGATGATGTCATAATGAGAATTGATGCACATTAAATTGATTGGAATCTTGTCTTCGCCACCCGGTCCTTCATACAGAATATCTTCTCCGGAAAAGCTGGTGTATACGGTAAGTTTATAATTTGTCAAGTAGCGTTGCAATTGTCGTATTCTTCCACGGATCCCCCATGATCTAAATTCACTGAGGATCGAGACAAAAGTTCATGTACGTCTGCAATAACAACAAACTTGCGCTGTTTCCGATATTGATTGTACAGTTGCTGATTTGTATCTTTATATTTTTTCAATCCAATAGCAATCACAATCGCATAAGCCAAGCATTTCTTGTCGGTGTTTTTTACTCGTAGAATGCCTTTCTTGCATTTTAATAATTCGTCGTTTGATAAAAGACCTCGACGCACCAATCCAAATCCACGGGGCACATCCACATGATGAAAATGTACAATGAACGGTTCGTTCATGAGAAAACTATCGTTACTTTGAAGGATGCGATCAAAGGAAGCCCATAAAGTCTCCAGTGTCAAATTACTTGCACGCCGAAAAGATAAATAAAACGGTTTGTTCTTTTCATCATGAGATAAAATCGATAATCCAACCATCGATGATTCGTCAACATTTTCCAATAAGTAATCTAACATCTGTTGAAAGGAGGCCTGAACCCACTCAACAATATCGGTGTCACTGGCCGGAGCATTAATTTGAATTTCCAGCATTCGTCCTTCAAGATTAAAACGCCGATAATGTCTATTGACTTCTCGCAAGACAGTAAAGCCAGAAGTAGCCATATTCAAATAGGAAAAAGGTAAGGTAAGCAAAAAGGAATAGGCAAAGAAAACAAATATCTAAAACGAGAAGAGAAAAAAAGCACGAATTAAAATTGAATTCAGAGATCACTACGTTATCAAAATGACTACACGATCAATCCTAAAAGAATTATCATATCTCAAACAGTTCTACTGTTAAAATTTTTATTGTCGTCATACTGGAAATCAAACCCGGGACCAACATGTAACTGACCTAACTTTCTGTAGTGATAAAAAGAATGAATGAAATTGTTTTTCTAACTGTGTTGAGAGAATCATTGTAGTAAGCATTTTTCCTCTGACACTGAACTTTAAAACGTATGACGAACATGAAACGAAAACAAAATCTCATGCGCTTGCTTTTCTCGAGCTAAGGCAAGAAAGACTCGAATTCGTTTCTCGGAGGGAGATCAGATCCCACATTAAACTGTAGGTCCACGTCTCACGTTGTAGGGAACAAAATCGTGCGTAGTTTCTTTGTTTACGTTAATCGTAACTTTTAGAAACTGAGCTAAGTGGTTAGCGTTACGCACATCTGGCCCGGGTTCAACACCCAGTATGCGATCAGATTCAACATTAAGCTGTATTCCTAGCCCCCGACTACTGAAAGGACGCTAAACCAAAATCAACAAATGATATCATTTTCTCGTGCTTACTTCTAATGTGTGGATGTGGCCCGGGTTCAACACCCAGTATGCGCTCAAATTCAACATTAAGCTGTATTCCTAGCACCCCACTACTGAAGGGACGCTAAACCAAAATCAACAAATTTCTCGCGCTTACTTCTAATGTGTGGGATTCCTAATTCGATCCCCGGTCAAGTAAGTGAGGGTTATTCTTCCATTTGCTAAATATTTCATGCTAAAATAAAAACAATGATAACAATGTTATCCTCATGCAAAAGCACTCCATTGATATTAAGAAAACGCGGTTGATACTTACCTCAAATTCAAGGAACGGAGTAAAGTCACGCTGACACAAGAGGTACACCTACGTTCATTCACGATCTTCGTGGAAGTAGAACTTCAAAAAATGAAATTAAGAATTTTATTTAGGTCTGAAACGTGTTCAACTATAAAGTGACATCACTATCAGCCAATCAGAAACGAGGAAAATGAATAAATGACATCACGGAGAACCAATGAAAACACAGCTTTCATCATGTATCATGAGCCGAAACGTGATGTAAAAAGCAATCTGATTGGTTGTGACATTATTCACGTTTTTTCTCCTTACACATCAATCGTTACGACATCTAGTATCGCAATTTTGATCATGACATCATACCGTTGACTTTAATACGACATTCAAATTACCACATCTAAAATGTGATTCATTTTCCTTAAACTTGATTGAAAAATGTAACACTCATCGATATGTTATGAAACTGTCTTTGACATAAATGTAAAGTTGAGCTTTAAAAATCCGTCAGCTGAGAAAAATGCTGATGTAGTACTCTTCGTAAAAGCACATGCTGCAATTTCACAATAACAAACTTCTATGCTTAAAAACGAGCAGAAATGTGTAATGTAACATAATCTGATCATGCTCTTTTTCATACGCAAAACTGCTCGCATTGAATGGAGTACGATGGCTCAGCGTTTTTTTGTTTTTTTTTTCGATGTGTGAGGTCTCTGCTTCAATCCGCAAGCAAGTAAGTTCATGTTTCCTCCTATCATTTCTCATCATCGTTTTCAAGGGGAAGTTAACATTTCCTAAAACTAACACCAAGAATCAAACTCGGGACCATTGCATAGTAATCAACACACGTGTACGATGGCTCAGCGTTTGCCTCTACTGTATGAGGTCCCTGCTTCAATCCTCAGTCAAGTAAATTTATGTTTCGTCCTATCATTTCTCACCGTTTTCGCGGGGACGTTAAATTCAACATTTCCAAGAATCAAACTCGGGACGATTCCAAGGTATCCATGTTCACCCCTAAAGCGGAACAAAATGCCCCCTAAAAGGGAACGAGGTAAACCACTGTATCCATGTTCACCCCTAAAGCGGAACAAAATGGCTCCTAAAAGGGAACGAGGTGGACCACCCAAATTTATAGTAATATATATTAGGGTCCAGTACTATGATACCAAATGTTTAAATTTGGCAATTTCTAAAACTTAAGGGGTGGGCCAAGGTATCATTCCCAAAAAAATTTTCAAGGGGTGCTCAAATGTACCTATGTCTTATAATAGGGGATGGACCCCTATACATGACCATATAACCATATAAGGTAATAGGACCTCATCCATTGGAATAAATTAGGTCAAAAACCAAACACGTGATACAACGTATTGCTTACGTTTATATTTTGGCAATTTTATACCCCTAAAAGGGAACGAGGTAGACCACCCAAATTTATAGTAATCTATATTAGGGTTTTATACTATTATACCAAATGTTTAAATTGGGCGATTTCCAAAATTTAAGGGGTGGGCCAAGGTACTCCTCCCAAAATTTTAAAGGGGTGCACCAATATACCCATGTCTTATGATAGGTAATGGACCCCTATACATGACCATATAACTATATAAGGTAATAGGACCTCATCAAAGGGGGATAAAATGGACCAAAAAGCAAACACGTGGTACAACGTATTGCTTACGTTTATATTTTTGGCAATTTTGTACCCCTAAAAGGGAACGAGGTGGACCACCCAAATTTATTATAATACATATTAGGGTCCTATACTATAATATCCAATGTTTAAATTGGTCAATTTCCAAAATTTAAGGGGTGGGCCAAGGTACCCTTCCCAAATTTTTCAAGGGGTGCATTAATATACCCATATATTATGAAAGGGAATTAACACCTGTATACGCCCATATAACTATATAAGGTATTAACACCTCATCAAAGGGGATAAATTAGGTCAAAAACCTCCGAAATTTGAATTTTTGGCAATTTTTTACCCATAAAAGGGAACGACATAGACACCCAATACTAATAGAGGTACATACTATGGTCCTAGGCTACCACACCCAATTTTTAGATTTGGCAATTTTCAAAATTTAAGGGGGTGGTCCTATGTACCCCTGCCAAAATTTAGGTGTGGGCCAAGGTACCCCTAGGTCATTGACCCCGGGCCACGTAAGCCAAAAAATGGGAGCCGGGCGCCAGGGGCGCAAAATTTTGGCGGCGGCGGGCGCCCCCTAGGTCATTGACCCCTAGCCACGTAAACCAAAAATGGGCGCCGGGGGCCCGGGGCGCAAAATTTTGGCGGCGGCGGCGGGCGCCTCGCTCCAGGGGGCGGTAAAATGGCCTCAAGTGGGGCGATTACTACTGCTAGAAGATACCTACTTTCAATGTAACCGGAATACCTACCGAGTCTACACTTAGAATATTTCAACGTAGCTAAAGGAAAAAATATATGAATGACTGTTAAGAGTTTTCCTAAGCTGAATGGATAAAGTTATGATTCGATAGTTGAGAGGTTCATGGCTCGAAACCCGTCTTGGAAGCTTAAATATTTTTAAATTCTTAATTTCCCAGATCTTAAGATCTTTCTCTCTCTTCGCAATATTCTGATACTCCAAAAAAGAGTTCTCCACTTCAATTCAACAACTGCCTGATGTTATAGTCACAGTTCGGAAACTTTCCTCCTTCTGTTTCACAAAATTACAAATTTCGTCCTAATATGGATTCTGTCCGATCATTTTTTCTCCAATTCTAAACTTGCATATGTAAATCATTCCTCTTTGTCTACATATTTGAATCTCTGCCTCTCTCAATGTCGTCCACTATGAACGTACATGACTTAGGATCAAACTTTCGCCTCTTGAAACCAAGTGTAAGCGCTTTAGCAATGTGCTACCTTAACTCTATAAGTTTTTGCTAAAGGTGGGTTCATTTTAGATTTTGTTCGGGGGGAATTCTCCGCCGACATAAGAGTTTCCCTTTTTATATCAGTGTTTTACTGTATATTTGATCAAACAATATGTGTTTATCACACCCAAGGGAGGAGAGATTTATTACACTCTCTTCTCCTACTCAAATGACGCCTCTGGAACATTTCCTTGCAATTACTGGAAAACAGAATTTAATAAATCATTGAATAACACTAATTTCTGTCAGCAGTTTTTAGAGCTCTGCGCACGCATTACAGACTTTGGGAAGCACAAAATCTACCGCCAAAAATCTAGTGTCTATAGATTTCACAAGGAGCATCTTTCCAGCTTGATGTGATATACAGTATTTGAAGAAGGGAAAGAATACTAATAAAAGCGTTCATGACGCTATGGGAACATTATGTGACTTTTTTTATTTAGTTTCTAAAAAAGGCATTTCAGAACAAACGAATGAAAGAGATGATTTTAGAGCTATAAAGCTTGTAAATCTGGTTCCTGTTTTTTTCGTCTTAATAGAAAGACTATATTACATCACACGAGAAGGATAAGTTAGATTGATTAATAAAAGCAATTTCTCAATCGAGACGTGTGTTTCTGAATGCATAAGCACGCGGCGCAAGAGTTTCTTAGTAATTTCTACTTAAATGTTTGTAACATTTTCAATGCCGCGAACTGTACCTACAGTATTATTATTCTCAAAGAACGAATTATTGCTAATAATTATGCAAATAATTAACTTGGTCAGGTCTATCTTATCACACAGATGTTACTCCCTTACAACGTTTAATTGAGTCTTCCAAGTTGCTTTGCAACAATACAGATAACCAGTTCCCTTCAGACTTATTCAGAATGAACTTTAACAGCTCACTGACCTCAATTAGCTGACTTAAACATTGTTCAACATCTATACTCAGTTGTAGCAGAGTAGTATTCTGCTCAGATTTACTTTTTGATCATCACACTGTCATGTAAGTGCTGCCATGCATGAAGAATGGGCGAATATTTTGGAAAGGTTTCACACGAAAACAAAACGAAGGGCTTCTACAGAAAGTCTAAAGCTGTGTTATTAACAAAGATGCATTTTATTTAAAATGTCCCCATTATTTTGATACCTATATGTATAAACATTATCTCTAATATACAGTATCTTTTAAAAATCAATTGTTCTACTTATAAAAGTGCAAATATTTATGGAATACCAAGTTTAATGGGCCATTCATAACATATCCATCGACACATATCATCGGTTGTGTTCTATGTGACAATCAGTTCACTTCAAGATTGCGTGACCGCATGTTTAACCAAAGAAGATGGTTTTGCAAGTATACAGGGATATTTAATTCCGCACGTGTTGAGACATTTCCGTTCCCGAAAACTTTTGCGCAGATTGTTAGAAAAGGGCGGCGATCAGATAAATATGGTGACGTACCACTTTTTTTGTTCAGAACACTGATGCGACGTTGAATGATGTTATAGAGATCGTAAATAGTAGCAAGAAGAACATTAGAGTAAATATTTATAGGAGCTAACTTAATGTAGTTGTGATGGCTATCTTCCTTGCCTTTCTCGTTCCCCTTAAATATTGAAATTTATGATTACCATTCGGTCAATCATATTCCTTGTAACACGTTCAATTACGATAATCTTTTATTGATGCCCAAACATGTTACGTGGAATTTGCTTTGAAATAAAGTCATGAGGAATACGTGAACAAAAGGATACTATTGTGAACTTTATTAAAAAATGTTGCTTCATTCCTTAGGAATAAACACAACCAAAAATTATGAGAGGAATTGATGAACCTTTCAAATAGTTCAAGATGAGGAATAAGTGCTCAAAAAAATAGAGGTTCAGATTAAGAACCCGGTTCTTTTAAGATAATAGCAAAGTCAAGTTCCTAAGTAGAAATACTCTGCAAATACATACTGATTTCTCCCTCTTTTTATATTTTCTCCTGCCTACCGTGTGTGTACGTATTTATAGTATAGATGTAAACACAAAATGAAAATAAATACAATAAAAAGAATTGCTATGCTACTGTTCACTAGGGTGGGCCGAAAAAAATCGAAAGTTGATGAATCGACTTCCGATAGTGCAGTAAGTAGTAATGGGCAATTTTAATGCATCCGGAAAACATTATCTTCTCCATGGTGACCGACAATAGGGCGCACATTAGAGAGTTGGATCTCAGAAGAATTCTGAAATCAAGGGAGCAAGAGGAGAGTGTCATCAGAGTGTTTGAAGTTTCTAAAATCAATTTTGATGGAACAGATTATGTGGATATTATTGACTGGATTAACTGCAAATTTACCTCGCCTCCAGTCATGCAGAATGTGGAGACAGACTTTATCAAGTCATTGATCCAAAATAAGGAAACAGTTGTGGACTGGGAATTTTCAGCCTTTCCATGTCACACCCAGGCGTTGTGTGAAGGTGGTCACAGAAGCGTCCCAAATGGTATGTGGTTCCCAGAGAACGGGCGGATTCATTCGTGCAATACTGCCTAGTCAGGCGGCAATTCCGAAGTTTCATCACAAATCTGACTACAGTGCAAACTAAAAACTAATGAACAACGATCGTTAAGAACTGAATTGTCAAATAAGTGGGCTTTGGTGTTTTTTTGGTTTTTGGGCACTTCTGAGGAACCTAAAGATATTCATTGACGTAGCTGAATTTTTTATTGTTGCTAAAGACTATTAAAAGTGAATTCATTATGCTGTCGGAAGTTGTTTAATGTAAAATTTTTAAGAAATAAAATTAGTACCAAAAACAGTATTTTGAAAATTTGTCAAAAAAAAATTGGGTTTTTGGTAAAATTTTGTAATTTTTTGGCAATTCTAAGGAACCTAAAGATATTCTTTGATATAGTTGAAATTTTTTACTGTTGCTAAAGACTATTAGAAGTGAATTTTAATTGCTGTCGGAAGTTGTTTAAAGTAAAATTTTATGAAATAAAAAATTTTAAAAAAACGTGTTTTGATTAATTTTCAAATTTTTGGCAGCTCTGAGAAACCTCAAGATATTAACCGATTTCGTTGAAATCTCGCAGAGGTTGTTTTGAGGTCATGAGGCAAGTTTACAGCACTATCGGAAGTCGATTCATCAACTTTCGAATTTTTCGACCCACCCTACTGTTCACATTTACTAGGTGTGTGTTTGCAGAAACAGGTGTTTGTTAGACACTTTGAAATGTGAAAGCCGAATTTAGCATTTAAGGGGGTAACATTGGAGGGGGATTGGCCACCGAAGTCACAAGGATTGACGCTATTCGCAATCATTCTATACTTTACAAATAGAAACCCTACTAACAGAGCATTGTATAATGGACAATTTTAATGTTGCTTGTATGTTAATGCCTCACTTACATGATTGGGCGCTTACATGAAGAAGTTTCTTAAATAATTTCAAATGAAGAATTAGCGCACGATGCGCATATCGTAGCTTTTGAATAACATCAACAGTTGGCACCTTTAAAAAAGCATTTATAAACAATGATATCATTCCCCAGTTCAGTTTACCTTAAGAGACTGTAATGGTAATGGCAATAAATTAAGAGTTTTCTGGGGAAAAGTCGATCCAAACTGCTAAAGAAACAGTTATCTTTTACTAGATTACTTCCACAATGAGATTCATTTGAAAACCAAGTGAGGTTTGTAGGAGTCTTGAGTGAGCGATGATAGGCGATAAATAGAGAGAGGGTTGGATACTGGACTGGGCACTAGAGTAGATAGCCATTTTACGCACATACAGTATTATCTAATATAATTTGTTTGCATGAGCTTTAGCTGTAATATATTTCTTACCTTTTCTCGATGCACTTCCTGTACTTTATATTATATTATATTCAACAGCACGCTATATAAAGCATAACTCAGAGACTTCTTGTCAGTAGTGTCATATATTCGTTACAACAATCAGATTTAAAGCAGCTTTTCCGTACTGGTTGATTGGTTCACATCTTGAACATTTCGAAATAAATATGAGATCAAAACAGAAGGAAGTAGCACATCTTCATGGTTGGGTGCACACAATGCATTTATGGAAAATGGGAATTTATTAAGCAGTTATTTTGTCCTCTGAAACTCTTTGCTATTATTTACCTTGCAAATAAATCGTATCTATAAATTACTTACTTCAGCAATATTTTCTCTTTCTTATATAACACATTTCCTTTCTAAGTTTTAGGTGTTGGTACACTTGTTCTAAAATCATTATCCATTTATCCATTAATTCCTCAAATATTGAAAAACAGGTTATTAAACTCTACCTTGGGTTAAACGTCAACATAGTGTATTATTTTTTACCGATATCTTTAGAAATGAGAAATAATTCTCTAAAATGATTCTGAGAAAGGATTCAGGTATTTGCACTATGAAAAAGTGTTATTGATCTTTATATTTTATTATATTCAATAAAATTAACAAAAAATGTGGGAATAAAAGTAAACATATTCATCTTATCGATGTCGACTTGCGATTTATCCTGCTCCTCAGCCTCGGTTTGAATTAAGTCATTTCTAGTTACTTAGCTCACGAAAAAGTAGCATCTGTTAGAGAATTGGAAACTTAGTGCGGGTGACTTACGTCACATCTCGTTATATAGCTCGTAAATACTAATATAGAATAAGCCCTCTGAGCCGGATTTATATCTCCAAAACTGACCACAAATATTCAGTTATTTTTATTTATTTTTATTTTTATTGAACAAATCTCCAGATACAGCATAATTTTGCCATTTTATGCAGGGAAATGTTAACAAGCAGGAAAGGAAAAAAAAGGACGAAAACAATAAAATAAATAACAAAAGGAACATCAATAATGTCAACAAAGAGTGCACAAGTAATATTATTTGGCTAGCATGCTTTTTTTGCTCTTTTAAATACCGGTTAGCTCGAAAAAATGTCCACCTCACTAGTTAGATTATTATAATAGTTCGGTACTGTGTGAAAAAGAGACCTCTGTATAATTGTCAACCTAGGGCGTGCAAGATGGAATATGTGGGTATTCCTAGTTTTGCGGAAAGGGACACGTAAGGATAGTTGTTGAAGTAGGGTTTCTGATCTTAGGTTCCCATTAACTATCTTATGAAGAAACTTCAAATCAGAGTTATTCCTGCGTGCTTCCAGCGTCTGGATATTAAGATATCGCAAAACTTCCTGCTTAGGTAATATTCGAAGTGTGGGAATATGAAAACGTACTATTGCAATAAAGAAATTGAGGACAGACTCAAGTCTAGAGAGATGTGTAGGTGCGGCCATGGCCAATATGGGAGAGCAGTATTCGATCTTGGGTGCTATTAAAGTTTTAGAGAATGTTTGCTAATGATGCCTCAGTGAGCAGTTCAGTGAATTGGTAAAGAAGCCACAGCATACGCATTGATTTCTTAACTATTGAGGAGATGTTATGCCCATGCCCTAGAATTGGGTGAGCCAGGTTATGGGTATAGGGTCCATCAAATGTTCCTCAAACCATGTGTATTATCCTGGAATATGGCGTCATTGTCTGGAAAGATCTCGACCATAGGGTGCTTATGATTCCCTAAAATAGCGATATAATCACAGGCAGTGACGCGACCGGTAAGCGTTAGCGCAGGACCAACTGAAAACCAGAATTCTGTCTTGTAACATCACAGAGCCGCTGCTTGTTCCATGGTTGGGCGGAGGCACTGTGAATCATACGCTTCCTTGGCCTTCCGACAAACATAAACACACTTTATGGTTTGAAATAAGTTGAGCATTGATTCTTCCAACCGCGAGTCATCAGCAGCTCATGTTTTATGTTCGCGACACCATTGACATCGTAATAAAACACCTCTTACTATTGGTTTTGCCAGAAAATCCGATCCCGTATGCCAATGCCATGCGATTCACAGGAGATTATCATTATTCACACACGCTGTGGGAGGCGTTGCTTCAATTTATCGGTCACTTGCACCCAGTCGCACATGTCACTGAGGATTTTCTTCTGACCACTATTTCTATTTGCCGATGTGGTTTTACCCTGAATTTCTTAGGGCGTCACCATCTTGTACACAATTCTAGAGGGACACCCAACAAACTTACCGCTTTCGTCACGTTCGCACATTACCAAGCGCCAACAACTTGCCCTATTTGGAAATCAGAAATGCCGCTCATTTTACATTATAGTCATCAATTAAATTCACTACGCACTGCACACACTGCAGCTCTACTGTTCCTAACGTAATATGGAAGAGGTTTTCCTTAACACACTACCAGAACAGCTCGACGCTACGATCACCACTTGATAGTTACCAACTCAGATAATTGACATACTTTCAACTGCAAGTATTTATAGCATTCTGATAACTATCTGTAAATGTTGTAATTTGCTATGTTGCATAGATGTGACATATTATGTATTGCTCTTACATTTATTTTCTTTTTAGACAATTGCCTTTGGAGTCTGAGACCCGGTACGATTCCCGGCGGGAGCTAATGTGGTTTGGAGTCCACGTTAAACATAGGTTCCTTCTTATATAGCCTTGCTGCTGAAAGTTACGTTAAACTCCAAATCAGCTCTAGTCTTCTTATATAGTTGTTGTACAGGCATATTATTTCCTTTTTTGTTGTGTATGTATGTGTGTGTGCATCAATAAAGCGCGGATTCTTTACAAAAGCTGAAATATTATAATTTCTCATATAGGAGTGCATGATGGAAGGAGTGCCTGCCTAAATATTCAAGAGGAGAAAATTATAATTGTTAATTGGTAATATGGGAGCAGACTATTGTTTTCATATAGGTCTATTGTGCATGTTACCAGGGGTAAAAGCACTGATGCTATTCAGCCAGTTCGCACCGCTTCGCTAGAACCGGTTGTTAAAATATTTCGAGTTCACAGAACCGTTTGTTATACCAAGTCATAACAGCAAATTTTACCCAGTGAACCCAGGAATAGTAAATTTTAATTAACTATCTTTGTTTTCATAAATTCTTACAGCTACATGTTAAACATGCGATCTCTCAGAACAAAGTATAGTTAAATGTTTATTTCTTAATCTCAAATGCTCAGGTATCAAGAATGAGAACTGGGATCACATGGGTGTGAAATGGTCTTTGATGTGAAGGCCAAAATTCTTGTAATAAACTGTAATTCTGTAGATGAGATTACTAGGAATATGGCGTTATTTCTGGCCTTATAAACATCTATTAATTTGACCCTGCGTCAATGGAGTCGCCATCCTTGCATGAAGTCGCGTGGGAAAACTAATCAGAAGGTCTTCAGATTCAAATTTTGATAAAATCGCATAATGTGAGGTTATTAGACGTTATAATAAGTGGAAAATACATAACACATTGTTCACAAAACAATCTTATATTCTAATTCAAAATTTAGACATATGGTTTAAATCCAAGCCAAACATAGTACAAATAAAAATACGATACATATGCAGCTATTATCATCCACTCCAAAATACACTACACAAAATAATAACAGAATCCCATATACTTCAATGTTTCCGCGACTTTTTGATATATACACATTCCATCTCATCGATAATGTTTATTATTATTATTATTATTATTATTATTATTATTATTATTATTATTATTATTATTATTTGTAGGACTATTAATCGTCTCCTCCACCTTATAATAAATAATATTCTGCCTTTCGTAGTAAAATCATCATATTCATAAAATTCGTCGTATTACTTATATTCTCACTCATATCTATATATATATCATTCATTATATATATATATATATATATATATATATATATATATATATATATATATATATATATATATATATATATATATAATGACCATATCTATATTTTTTACTCCTTTAAACCTATTAAATATTCAAATAGCATAAATAACTTTTTGGGCTGATTAATGTATTCTATTAAAATTAATAATAATAATAGTTCTGGATTAAAATACATATACTACCATGATATTATTTCAGATGATCAACTTACTCATTATCATATATGAAACATTGCAAGTATTACGTTGGTATGCACGATTAGGTTAGACATTTCATTAATTGACTCCAAATAATGAAAACTAGATACATGAAAATTTGGAAGATTATTTAACTTTGAATAATTTTGAATTCAATCAATCCACTTATTGGCAGTGGCAGCACATTTAAGGAGAAAAAGAGAGAGTGAAGTCTCTCCCGACCTAAAATTTAAATTAGTGCTGCATTTTTAATTATCTACTTCGTAAAAATGAGAGGGAACGCCTTTTGCAACCCCCAACAATATGTACGGCGTCCCACAGGTTTCTAAAAAAAAATATAATGGGCAAAGATAGGCAGGGGGACGGCGTGGTGTCATGCTGCTATTTATCTTTTCAGATTCACTTTTACCCCTGCATGTTACTATATTTCATAAATA
Organism: Thermobia domestica; assembly: GCF_964235325.1. Taxonomy (NCBI): domain Eukaryota; kingdom Metazoa; phylum Arthropoda; class Insecta; order Zygentoma; family Lepismatidae; genus Thermobia; species Thermobia domestica. The sequence continues at coordinate 218,840,067 of NC_137458.1, forward strand.
CGGGAAATGAATTTGTCTGCCGGGAGAAATATGGGTATTGGATATGCCTATATGTTTTTCTTTTTAACTTGGACAGTGGAAGATTTTTTCATTTTTCTCTTTTTTGCAAGAAAATAGGATGACACATAAGAGATGGCAGGAGCAATATTTTTCACTTTTAGTGGAAGTTTTCTCCGAAATGGATTAAAATGTAGAAATTGCTTGAGTATTTGCAGAGAAAGAACCACATGGTATTGTTCTCTTTCAGAAGTGGACAAGATTTCACTTGAACCCACTTCTGCAATTATTTTATCAGTTTCCTGTAGTTTCTTGAGGTTAGTTCTCTGACAAAGTAAGGGAGTTTATTCTGTAAGAGAGTTTCTTGTAGTTTTTTTAGGTTAGTTCTCTGACAAAGTAAGGAAGCTTATTCTTTGTTTTCTTTTTGAAGAGGTTCTGCAGCAGGATCTTATTAACTAACTAATCTATTCAGGAGTTTAACTTTCCAGTGATTATGTGTAATGTAGAAAATGTCCATTGTTTAGTCCCATTATCACGCTGCAGCAGGAGCAGATCCAGGCTGAATGTGTGTGTGTGGGGGGGGGGAGGCATCGTTCGAAGTCAAATCAAGGTAAAAGTGTATTGCAAGAAAAAAGTAAAACAAATTTAGAAACTTAGAAAAAGTGTAATTAGAAAATTAATTTATTTTGAAATGGATACTGATGGATTACAAATAATAATAATATGTAAGAATATTCTATTCTGAGGAAGTGGCCGATTGCCCCGATCGTCCCCCTGGATCCGCCCCTGCGCTGCAGCTGTGTTGTAAATGGGAATCGGAAAAGGTCCTACATGTGCTAATAAAATATTTGTAAACTTGGCTGGTATTTTGTTACTTGCAGCATGTTAGCTATTGTTTATATGCAGGAAATCAAACAAGTGTGATTCCATTTTGCTGTTGAAGGTTTTTGTTTCAATCAAAATAGAGAGAGGTGAATAGACAAATATTTCACATCACGCAATTTCCGAAAATCATGTTAAAATGAACAACAACTACCCTAGAAAATAAACCTCGCTTGACTTATTTTCTCCTCATTGTCTATCATTTTTTATTTGTATCTGAAATTGTAACCTTTCTGTGTCCAAGTTTCCTTTTTTTCTCCGATGTATGCCGCTATACCCGCTGTTATACGAGGTGGTATGGTCAACTTTGGCTGCTTTTAGTCCTCAGATACCCATTTCACCAGTTTTGATGGAATCCCTGGGCCGCATTTGGACGAGAATAGAACAGTTCAATGAATCCCTTTTCAATCGCTAAGTTTGAACCTAACTTTTATAAGTTATAAATACTTAAATTGTACTGAACTCAAGCAATACACAGTGTTTCATACAATTTTTTAAGCTAGGACAAGAAAATTGGAACCACATATACAGTAGAACTTTTGGGTGTATATTATCCAAAATACATTTCTTGCGCTTCAACACACTGCAAGCAAAGCTCGTACAATTTGTCAAAAAGCTTCTGAACATCCTTGACGTTAAAACTCTGAGTGTTTGCAACAACATCAGAGTAGGTTCATTTCTGCCACAAACTTAGTTTCGTGAAATAGTAGTGCTTATGAGGAGAAATTTAGGAAGATGTGTAAAGGATATTATCAAAAGCTGATGGATAAGCACATGTCTCCGACTTAGTGCACTGTCAATCAAAAGGGATCATCTGCCGTGTTCGTATTTTGTATGGAACCGTTTAATTTTTCTTCATAGATCCTTCAATATTTAAAGATAGAACTTTTCTTGACGGTCCTGATCCTGATCTCCTTTCATGGTTTTACTTAAAATGTCCAATAAAGTCCTTAGTTCTACTTACAACAGCGCTATAATATGATGGGTTCTTAACTAAGTAAATCATCCAGCGATGAAATGTATTCACAGTCTGTGTAAATGTGTTAATAGTTAACTTACAATGTTAGAATAGACGTGAGATAGAGATTTTGAAATGCACATTTTAGATGTATAAAGTTGGAAGTTTTGAGAGATAATTGTCAATGAGATTGACGTTGGTTTTAGTCTCTCTTACCAGAATAATCTGATCTACGGTAACACTGATTTGTTCTCTATCACTAGGGTTCATTTTGTACGCCGTCTTGGATCTCCCGAAATGTTTCACAGTGCTGAACTCTGCTATGTCCAAGTAACCATACTGTGAAGATATGTGTATTTGGACACATGGCAAAGTATCTTATTTTGAACAATGGGACATTCTATTTTTAAAAGAACTTTACAGTGAAAAGAATAACCATTCGTTTTAAGTTAAACCACCTTTCGATTTGTTTCTAAGTTCATTTGCCTTTGCTGTTTGTCATTTACTTCTTACGTTTGTAATTTCTCAATTAATAAAATAACATTTTGCTTCCCCGTCCGCATTCCTATCATCACCTTACCTTGGTTAATCTACGAGCACGCACTTTTTCATCGAGACGCAAATCAGAGTGAATAACCCAAGACATGAACCCGGAAGGAACGCCATACAAAATCGATTGAAAGACTATTGGAAGGGAAGTCGACATGGAGCGAGAGACGAGTTAGAATGTAGACCACGAGCTTCATTTTGAAATTTACGATTGATAGCCTTGCTCTGTCCTGTAGAGTACCTTTGTTTCGGCTCACGCCAGATAGCCGTTAAAGACGATGTGTTGTTTTTATGAGAAGAAGTTTCGACTCTAACTAAAATTGCGGTCCTCGTAAAGTTCGTTTCTCAGTCCGGGTTTCGCCGACCCTTAACCTTGGTTACTTGGATGACCAGCCAGCCAAACAGAGAGATGAACGGAAGTCGGCCCACTGGAGGAATCGTCGAGAAGGCAACCATCAAACACGCAAGTAAGTGCAAGTAGATTAACCTATCCTAAAAGTTACTCCCTTCTTACCCCTCATAGAGAAATAAAATTAAGAATGGGCTAAAATGATTCCAACATCCGTATATTATGATTGAAAAATATAAAAAACAATTAAAGTATTATTTTGAACTGGTACGTAAAATGTAAATACATGCATTAAATTTTGATGTATAATTATTATCCAGTCATACATTAGTGACTTTGATACTTTGAGGATTGAAGTATACAATAATTACGATTTGTAATGAAATTTTAGTAAATCTACAAGAAATATAGTGGGAGTGGAAGAAATTGTTTTGTTTATTTGCATGTTATGATACGCATTTCCGCTGAGAACATGTAGCTAAGAAACTGAATATCCATTTACATGACGTTTGCTTGCAATAAAACTATTTAGGTTAGATTGATAAAGGTAATCTGATAAAAACAAGACGTATTAAACTTTCAAATGGTTGTATTTTATTTCTTGTAATGTTTGTTCTTTTAAACAATACATATACTTATACGCAACCGAAGAGATCGTTCTCGGGAAAAGTCAAATTTAAGGTATTTCTCCTTAAATAACTTGGTTACACTTCATCAGGTTTTATGAAGAATATTTAAAAGTTAACAGCGTTGTAAGCATTGAACAATAGTATGAATTATGCAAGAAATAAACAGGTTGCTCAAACGGAGTTCTAGATATGTCCAGTGGGAAATTTAACTTACATTTGTTTATGTTGGGATGTACTACATATTTATTCTTTCACAAGGTAAGAAAAACATAAGAAAATAAAATAAATATAAACTTCTGTATTGTCGCTTATCACTAATGTGGTTTCATTAATAAGAGTTTAATTTTTCATATATTTAAGTAATATTATTATTGTTGAAAATGAATATTTTAACATTGTGAGTTATCTTCTGGTTTTTGCTGAACAAGATATTGAAAATTCAATAAGTTCTATAATTGACAGAATAATTCTAATAACTGTTTCCTGCATATAAAAAATGATAAAGTTCTTTATTAAGAAATCCCCGCTAATGTAACTTGTCGATACTATCACTTGTAGTACACTTTTGATAATACATACACATCATATATATTGAAAACTATACATTCCATTTCTATGAACATTTATGTAAGAACTGTAAGATCTTCCGAGTTTTATACTTTTCATTGTGTGAGGTTATTTTGTTGCAATATTTTCAAAGTAAAAGAAACTTGAAATTCTAATTCTTGATAAGTGAAACAAAATTGATTTTGTCTACTTTTTCAGACCAAATTCATTCAGTACATCAGTTTAAACTGCATTGTCTACTTTCCACTTAAATATTTTAATACTCATAAATACATATTAGTGAAAGATAGATATACTTGGTATGTTTTTTGTCATGGGAAAGGTTTTTATATGTTGTATGAGCATGTTGCATTTCATGGGAAAGGTTTGTTAATATGATTATATGAAATAAATAAATATCACACACATAAAACGTTTTTAAAGATGTAAGTACGTTAGAGTTATTAATTTTAATTATGTAGATATGGAAACTGTGTTTGCAATAATTGTAAGGTTATCTGTTTCTTTAAAAGTTTTGCAAAAAATTATTCTCACTTCAGAGAAATGATATTCGTCAAGAATTATTTAAGTACTTTAAGGAGTCAGTATATGGAAATTAAAGTATTAACTTACTACAACATGAATGTTTGTTTCTAACAAAACTGGTTCATATTATGATTTTATATGGATGAGAAACAGAATGTATGTTCTATGTTGTCTCTTCATTTCCGAAATTACTAAATTAAAATTTTAAAGCACATATATAGAATCGTAAGTTGTACAAAATTTCATATGAGATTGCAATGAAATGAAATGAAATTCTTGAGTTTTACGTCCCACGGTTATGCCGGTTAGGCTAAAGGAGACGGATATGAGATTTCAATCGACGCTACATGTCTCTTTTAGAGCGTATTACAGAACCAAGTAAACTGTCTTGAAACCTGGTGTAGAAAATGAGTGATTTAGTAATTAGTGCTCGTTGTAGGTGTTATCATTCACAGGCTTACTATTTGAAAAAAAATGCGAAATTCCTTTATTTGTTTTTATTTTGTGTATTAAAAATTCAATTATTCATACTACCAATTATGATGATTGTACCTTTTATTCTTAATACTGAAATTATGAGTATATACATTATAGTTTTACTAATGTAAGCAGTTAAGAATATAAGTGTACGAATGAATAATTTTGAAGAGTTATATCACACACTTTAAGAAACTGCCTCCAATACGTGAGTGAAAGTATCATATATATATATATATATATATATATATATATATATATATATATATATATATATATATATATATATATATATATTCTTTTATAACAGAATAAAAATACCAAATATTGGAAAATGGTTTTACTGAATTTCACAGAACTATTAATTATATTATCCGAGTTCAAAAGCGAAGATAATTTAAGAATAAGATATTAATTTTGTAAGTTAAAACTTCAACCAATTTGAATCATGGTTTCAATTTTTCTAATTTTGTCTCTAAAGGAAATATAAATGATTCAAATATATATTCAACTATTTCATTATAAATAAAAAAGTAATAGTTTCATTATTTTTCAGACATTAGCTCGCCGTTTCTTAAACTGTGGTAAGTATAACATATATATATTGTATAACACACGATATTTATATCCTGTTGATGCAAATAATTATGCTTAAACTCTATTTTGGCAATAGTATTTATTTATTATTTACTTAATAATGTATTCATTTATTTGAGCTAACAATGTATCATTTAACAATAAGAGATTAGATTTGTATAGCACATAAGGGACAAATTCAATAACCATGTTTTCTCTATAACAATATAAATAATATTAGGATGGTATAAATATTCACATTATATTCATATATCTGAATAAGGAATATTTTTGTCTTCCTGAATACCTATTTGTGTAACTATACTGAACATTTTGCTCTTTTTTCTTCTATTTGATGATAAACTGTGTACCAGGATGGGCTGATATATTTCTTTTCTTACTTGCATAAACATTCGTAAAGAGCTCTTGAACTATTCAGATGCAAACGGATATAGTACTCTAAAACTTCAAATTTCGTGTCATTTGTTTTATATTTTTCAAATGAAAATTTATCGTTTTCATACACTGCATATTATAGCAATGTAAGATATGATACTTATTACTTCAAGTATGATAATGAGTACTTTAAAATGTTGTGAATCTTCGAAAAAATAATACATTATGTTACGTTCGATAACACAGCTTATGCAACACATAATACAAACATAGTAATGAGCAAGTGAAAAAGAGATAAACAGCTATATGCTAAGATTTACACAACAGATATACGAGAAGAAAAAAATTGATAGAAGAAATTTATTGTATATGATATACATACTTTGGCTGTTTTTCGACGTAGCCACAATACATCTCTAGCCATTTCTGATAGTGTGGCACAAGGTTCCATATACACCCTGTATAAAAATCTGCCTTCTGAGAGTGCAGCCAGTCCAGAACCGACGTCTTGAACATTTCACTGTCGTTCAAACACTTCAATGCACGCCATCTTTTCGAGTGAACAAAAGGAAACAAATCACTGGGGCAGAACCGAAGCTATAAGGGTGATGATTGTTTAATTTCCATCGAAATCTTTGAATTGTTTCAATAGTAAAACCAGATGTATGTGGACAGACTTGGATCAGAAGAATTCCAGGACGCAACATTCCTTTTCGCTGATATGGAAATCAAATCCATACTATGTACCTTTAATATATTTTTGTTGTATAACTGTCCAAGTGTGCAAACTAAATATTTGAACTGTATGGCCATCAGATCTTGAACCAGATTTGGCATTGACTTATTTATAATATTGTTAAACGTACATCTTGGTTTTAAAATACTTTGTAGATTTATCAATATTATGAGCATTCCTTCCTAATAGGTTGAGGAGACTTATTCAATCTTATATCATGAATACAGATACATGATTTTCATTACATTCATTTTGAAACGCCATCTATGAGTAATTTCCAGGACGTAGTAACTTATTTAATTATGCGTGCTTATCGCTTTTAAAATCCAGTGAAATCACTTTAGGCCCAGGTTTCACACTATCTTTGATTTTGAATTGTATTTCATTATACACTTTTTGTTGTATTAGTATTTACCTAGGTATCTTCTATTTCAATATGTAATTTTAATTCCATGTATTCCTGTCTCTTTCAAAATGTAATTTTTATCCTATGTATTCCTTTCATAACAGTCCCAGGGATCCTGTCCCCATAGGTTAATATACCCTGGGCTAGAGTATCGTTGGGATATATATGTGTTGTATGCATATAAGAACTTTAGTAATTGCACTTTTATTTTATTTGATAATAGAATGTGGTATTCTGAATAAAGAAAATCGAATAGTAGGAGGAAAAGTTGCAAAAGCTAATGAGTTTCCGTGGCTTGTTCTGATACGTAACGAAGGAGACATACATTGTTCAGGAAGTATTATAAACAATCAATATGTTCTCACAGCTGGACATTGCCTCTATGAGTAAGTAACTGATATCAGCAAACAGATTTGGAATCTTTGCATTATATTTTAAAAACTAACAATAATCAATATCTAGGTACACTCATGTCCAAAATGATTGTCGCATATCTATAATTGTGTCCTTTAAGAATATAATTTGATAATGATTTTGCAGGGTACTTTTAATACTGATGCTATGTCTATAATCGGGAAATGTATATTTGTGGTAAATTTCATAGGAAAATAATTATAAATACGTAAATTAGAATAAATAAAACAAAACGTTGCTAAATAGACAAGAAAGTTTTATTTTCGTTTCATTGTTCTTATTTACTGCTCTTTTGACATGAAATTTGCCACATACATGCCCTTGTCGATTATAAACATACTAATATTATAAGAAATACCTGGCGAATTTGTTATCAAATTATATTCCTACAAAAACATATTTATAGACATGCGACAATAATTATGGACATGAGTGTACATTTTTAAGTCAAGCATGTTGAAATTATCGAAAACAGAACTCAAGTCATTGAATAAAACAAATAGATACCAGCTTCGTATTCTTGAAGTATTTAGACACTGCAAAAGAACCAGATGTATAATCTTTCCACTCTGTTGACGATTTTGATTTTTCCGTTCTTGTCAGCAATTTGGCTATATAACTTCCATCGATTTCTTAAAGAAAGCAGACTATTGCTCGGGTTATTATTCGGGATAGCACTTTATTGGGATCAAATCCATGTATACTTCTCTCATAGTGTATTTTTCTGTAATGAATCAACTATCAGTGTTTGGACAACTAGTAGGATAGAAGGGGGAATTGGGAGATATGTTTTTTGTCAATTTTTGTTTTCTCACAGGTTATAGGTATGTTTCTAGTGTTAAAGCAGTGACTTTATGTCGCAGATTCTCCTGCATCTACTCTTGTATTGGTAAGCTTTAGGCATCTTTACTTTTGATACTGGAACATTTTTATTGTTGTTGGTCTGTTTTCCACCCAATTACCAAGGTGGTAATTGGGTGTAAAATGATTATAGCCATTGCCAGCACACAAATTCGTGGAGGCATTGGATGTAAATGAAGAAATCTCATGCTTTCATTTGGTGTATATAACTTCTATTCCAGTTAAAAACTAATAGCTTATGTGGGTAGAAAAATATACCTTTGTTTAGCAAAATAAGAGTAGCTCATTTCTAAATCTCAAAGATATTTTCAAGCCTTCCAGGTATTGTTCATAGCGCAGTATATTGTCCTGTGAACTTAATCCTAAATGTATCATATACAAGAAAAAAAAAACTATAAGCATCAAGACTTTGGCCGCAAATGTAGAAAAAATATAAAAAAACAAGAGAACAGACCCTGGTATTGAAACAAACATAGGAGAAGGTAATAAGACCAACGCTACTTAACAATAAACTATTACAATAGAACATGTGTTGGAAGTCTGGATTGATAAACAGCTCCTATTTACAGCATCAGCACTATTGCCATACGCAATTGCCACTGGAAGCCTAGGTTGAATAAAATAACTTAATAAGCACAATGCACTATGAAACAAAAATATACAACACAAAAGACATGTATAGCACAGCATTTAAATGAATCATAGCAAAGAATGTGCAGTTAAGGCACTCCACCCATTTACCCTCGCATTATGCGTCCAATCACCCAGTGGGGTTAAGTGAGGTACAAATTTTAACAATATTTCAAGTACCTCACAGTGGGGATTCGAGATTGCTGCACTTCATGCCACCATCCTTCTGATGTTTTTAAGCAGCAGTAAAAAATATAGCTCAAAACATTAACAGATGTGCGATTTATTGTGACTCAAACCAAAACACACAGAAACCTGAAACTCGGTTTCAAATATGTCATTTCTCAACCAATTCAGTTTCTTTTATTTTTTGTCATTATTACACCCTCTCAAAATTCATCTAACAAAGTAAGCTATCTAACTCCTCGACGAGTATCGCATTGAAACTTGCACAAGTAGAAGGACATGTTGAAAGATGGAAATATGCTTACTTCTACGATTCGCAACGTCGTCGAACAGGAAGTAGAATGATTATTCCCCCATTGCCCCTGAAAGTTATGTACTTTGGTCGTACATGCCAGAATGTAAAATGAAATGAAATCTTTGAGTTTTACGTCCCACGGTTATGCCGGTTAGGCTAAAGGAGACGGTGATGATGAGTGATGAATGAAATGGTGGAATGAAGAAAGTGGGGGAAACGGGAGAACCCCGAGAAAACCCACGCACACGGTGTTTGTCCACCACAAAGTTCACGTGGCGGGGGCTGGGATCGAACCCAGGACCCCAAGCACCAGAGGTGAACGCTCTACCACTGAGCCACCGCGGCCCCCATGCCAGAATGTAATACACTGGAACTTCTTTTCTCACGAAGACAAATATTGCAAACTCAAGATGATAGTCGCTGATGATTATGATCTCTGGTACGTCATTGATGCAAATTGATGTCAAATGGAACACGATACTCGATCGTAAGTTCCAAACGAACACGTTTACCCGGTGGAGAAAAGGGACAAGCTGAAACCACAACGCAAAAATGACTTTCTATTATTATTATTATTATTATTATTATTATTATTATTATTATTATTATTATTATTATTATTATTATTATTATTATTATTATTATTATTATTAATAATAATAATAATAATAATAATAATAATAATAATAATAATAATAATAATAATAATAATAATAGTGGTGTTGATGGTAACAGTAGTAGTAGTAGTAAGATTAGCATTCTTAATATGAGCAGTATGGTGAGTAAAAATAATAATAGTGAGAACAAGAAGACCACAAATGTATTGTTCGGCCCGTTCAGTAACGAAGTAATTCGGCCCGTCTTGAGTGTCCTCTAGCACATCTATAAAGGTTTTAAAATCCACAAACAACCATACCTCAGCCGGGATTCGAAGTCGAGACCCTTGAGTCGCTGGCTTGACGCTTCCACCAACACGAACATAAGGTTGGCAATAAGACGAATAAAATGACAACCTCATAGCATCCAGCTCAGAACTTGTTCATTTCGAATGGAGAGTATGGCCTGTATAAATTACTGTACTTTGCAGCGAATTACAGTACTACTACTCCTACTTCGACTACTCATAATAATAATAATAATAATAATAATAATAATAATAATAATAATAATAATAATAATAATAATAATAATAATAATAGTAATAATATTTTATACCAGTGGTTTTCAACCTAATTCCGATCACGACCCCCATATTATCATATCCTCTTGCCAGCAACCTCCTTATAATTTGTCGCTTGTAATCAGCTTGTGGGATTTTTGCGGAGATCTCACTATATAAATCTATTTCTATAGTGGTAAAATTCATTTCTTGTATGTAGTGGATAGAGTAACTTCCCGAAAAGCGAATGGATTAAAACCAAATTTGGTCATTTCATTCATATTAGAAATATCGAATCCAATCCTTCATACTGTTTCAAAATGGAAGCCGCTTGAAAACTTCATAACTCCTTTAATTTTGGGTCATATGATTAAAAAAATAAAGTCGATTTGCATTCTTCTGGTATTTCAATATGCAGTTAAGTTTCATATCGTACCTCTTTCATTTAAATTAATTTTTAACCAACCCTGTATCTGTTGAAAATGTTTAGTAAACCAATTTTTTGTTGTTCTTGACAGTATGTATACATTGTCAATCAGAAGAAAATTCAAAATGATATTTAAAAATATTTCTCGGTATTAGGTTCTAATTATATTTACCTCTTTCGCTTATTTTCGCGACCCCCAGGTTGAGAAAATCTGTTCTATACTATTTCTTCTTCTTGCCGACCTCGTTTCATTTCGGTTGAGGCGTCAAGCCAGCGACTCAAGGGTCCCGCCTTCAAATCCCGCCTTCAACCGAGTAAACGTGTTCGTTTGGAACTTAGCTCATCCGTGGCTAAGCGGTTAGTGTACGCGCCCGGAGACCCGGGTTCGATTTCCGGCGAGAGCTCATGTGGCTCGGATTCCACCTTAATCAGTAGGTCCACGTCTCATATAGCCTCGCTGCTGAAAAGGGACGTTAAACTTAAAATCAACTCAACTCGTTTGGCACTTACGATAGGTGTATCGTATTGTGTTCCACTTGACATCAATTTGCATCAATGACATACTAGAAATCCCAATCACCATCGACTATTATCAACTTGAGTTTGCAATATTTGTGTTCGTGAGAAAACAGGTTCTAGTGAATCAGATTCTGGCGTGTATGATCAAAGTACATAACTTTCAGGGGCTATGGGGAAACGATCATTCTACTTCTGTTTCGACGTCGTTGCAAATCGTAAGAGTAAGCATATTTCCATCTTTCAATATGTCCTTCTACTTGTGTAAGTTTCAATGCGATACTCGTCGAGGAGTTGGATAGCTTTCCTTGTAATTTTTTTTTCGATCAAAATTTTGGTGTAATTCAATTCCATAAAAATATACTGAAATGCAAAATATACATTTTTAAAAAGTTTTCCACCCAATTACCCCTGCACCCAATTACACCTTCTACCCTAAGAAAGTAAAATTATATTCAAGTAATCCATTTACTATTTTGAATGTGCTATGAAACTATCAAACTGGTATTGCATAAGGAAGTAATAGATACATAATCTCAACTTTAAACGTTCACATAATATTGAATTTGATGATTTTTAATTTTCTACTATAGTACATATATTATAAATTATATGCAAATATACATATTATTATCCATTATTAATTTACCATTCTTTCTAGGTATAGTCTAGACGCTATTGATGTTGTTCTTGCTGTTCATGATCTTCGGTACAAAACCAGCAATAAATCAACACCAGTTTTAAAGCCCGCCAAGTTCACAATTCATGAAAACCATCGACGAGGGGAAATACACGATTTTCATGATATTGCACTTATCAAACTTAAAAGCAAGATACGATTTTCAAGGAAAGTTATGCCAGCATGCCTTCCTCCAATGGGTAAGTCTTGTGAGACTGACAATCTTTCCGTTTCCATTAACTTGAACCTAATGTGTAATATATTTTGAAAAAGAGATAAAGATAATTATTGAAATCAGAGCATAATTAGTTATGCCATTAATAACATCAAATGTAAGGATTCTCATACTAATATTTTAGACCTGTATGTTCATGTTATAAGTTATGAAGTGACTATCAAGAAAGTCCAGGAACTATTAGGATAACAGGTTTCTTTTCACAAGTGATTTTGATTGTCAATAGGTATCATCCCATTTCCAACTTTTCATTTTATCATTATCAGGTTTCTCGTTGTCACCGTCTCTCTTATCCTATGTACACTCATGTTCAAAATGATTGTAGCATATCTATAACTGTCTTTTTGTAAGAATATAATTTGATAACGATTTTGCAGGGTACTTTGAATACTGGTACTATGTGTATAATCGGGAAATGAATATTTGTGGTAAATTTCATAGGAAAATAATTATAAATATGACAATTAGAATGAGTAAAATAAAATATTGCAAAATGGACAAGAAAGTTTTATTTTCGTTTTATTGTTCTTAATTACTGCTCCTATGACATGAAATTTTCCACACACATGTCTTTGCCGATTATACACATACTAACATTATAAGAAATATCGGGCGAATTCGTTATCAAATTATATTCCTACAACAACATATTTATAGACATACGACAATAATTTTGGACATGAGTGTACATAATCAGGGCCGTTAAATTAAAAAGAAATATTCTGGAGAAATGATTTTATTCCCTTTGCAGCTGATTGCTTGAACTAAACAAATTATTCGATTTGATGTGTAATATTCTAAATAAGAACAATCTTTGAAATAGTATTAATAATGTAATCACTAATCAAATGTACATTATCACTCACTGAAATCATGTTGGGTAAAAGATCGTTGATCTCGTCAAGCACGCAAACGAGAACATCACCAACGCGATGAAAGTGGATGCAACAGTGTTATCATTTCCAGTAATTGTACCGAACAGAAAAGGAGAGTCTATACTTTACTTCTTTTTATTGCTCATCAGACAAGTGGCATTGGTACACTGTCTTTTAAACCTATGGACTCTTGGCATATAGAGGCATTAATAGAAAACTAAGCGATGATGCGTGTAGCGGTGTCTCTTCTTTTGATTGACTGCTTTCAAGTACTTGTAATTATTTAAAATGAAACGTAAATCAATGGTTTCTAGCAATGCATAACTACATTAACTTATTCACACAGAACTCTCTTTCTTGGCTTTAGGAATAGCGTACGTGCCCTGGCGCAGACGATCTGGGTTTGGTTCCTAGCGGGAGTTCAAATGGTTTAGATTCCATGTTAGCTGTAAATCCGCATCTTATATAGAACGTTGCTGTTGAAAGAGAAGACGCTTGATTAGTTGTAGGCAGTAAGCACATGTGAAATTCGAAACATACACAAAGTATAACACATATCCAATATTACAATTCCTGTACTACTACATATGAACCCTACTTGCCTATCAGAATTAATATTATGATTACTTTTATATGCTGTATTTCTTATAGTTCAACTAATATTTCTTAAGCAATTCATCAGACACGATAAAAGAAGGACATATTATACAAAGTTTTTATTTTCTCTTTTTAGCAATACTACATAAATATTGAATAGTTCATAGTAATGAAATAGCAACTAAATCATTGATTGAAGTTGTCTCAAATACAATGTATTAATAAACACTTCTTTTAAAGAGACTCTATTACGTTTTAAAATTAAAATACCCTCACTGCATTTAATGTGGCCACCCGTCTATTTGCACTCACTATGTTTTGTAAACAAAAATAAATATTGAAAAGTGGACTTCTAATTCGCAAGTTTCATTTGATTTTGTTTGTTCTCAGTTTAGCTACCGTTTCAGGAGCGAGGCTATATGAGACGCGGACCTACAGCTTACCATGGAATCCGAACAACATGAGCTCCTGCCGTAAATCCAGCCCTGGTCTCTCAACCTAAAGGCGTGTATACTAACCGCTTAGCCACGAGAAAGCTCCGCTAGCTTCATGATCAATCTGTTATTTAATGTATTTAACTCCCTGCATTTCAGAACAAAACATGGTATATGCAAATAAATGGATATCAGAATCAGAATGAATTCTGTCCATTACTATGGTTGTCTTAATTCCTACTACCTATTAACATAATTTCTGTAAATATTTCTGTGAATCTGGATGCATGTAATGACCTGAATTAATAACGCTGAAAGCAATCGATTAGCTTGTTTCAAACCCCGAAGATATATACTCGATTTACTGGGTCATTTTTAATTCTTCTTAATTTTTGGAATCAATATCCTCCCTTGTCTGCCTGTTTCGTATGCCTCTCTGAAACTCTCGGTATATACAAGAAACAGAATGTACTTCGAAGAACAGAACTCACGTTCCGAATCAGGCAAAAATGACACATTACAGAATCAACTAACATCTTTACGAGAATTTTGAAGCAGTATATTATGCAGCATTAGATGTGACACTACAATTGCCTTACATACATGAATTCAACTATTTCTTACTCAACTATTTTCTTAAGAATCTTGATCTTTAATGAAAATCAATTTTTGATTATAGCTTGTCACACGTCCAGTTACGTTTTTAAAAAGCCTGTCTAACGGCTCACATCTTATGTATTGAAAAGTCTTGCATTGCTAATAAAACTATTTCAAGAGTCCTCACGATGGATGAAGCATTTAGTTCAAGTAATAACCATAGATTATATAATGTATACTCGAACAACGTTTTTAATCAATATCTTAACCAGGAAAGAAATACTACAGATCACAAGTAGGCAAGTTTTAAACTGAACTGCTAAATTTTGAGGCACTTCGTAAATATACTATATACATTTTCACTGTATCAACAATCTACTAGAGGCCTACAAATTGAAATACAAAGGTTGTTCAGTCTACATTTGGCCAATTTCGATTTACCTAAAAAATTAGAAGAATTCATGGCGCCAGGTCCGTAAGTGCTCCATGTGTTTCTTTTGGTTCCTAACAATAGCCTGGCAGCGTAATTACCACTGTAATACGTTTCTCTGAAGAACTAGGAGGGGAATCTTGTCCCATTCCCTTTGCACAGCTTTCCAAAGTCCTTCCACAGTTGTCACACGCCGTTTTCCCAAAGCCCGCTTCAGCAATCCAAATCCACAATAGTCCATAGGGCTTCCATCTGGAGATTTAACAGGTACCTCATTGAAAGGTATCACCTGTTTACCACTTGCCTCCTCCATCTCCCTGTAGAATCCGAGGGACGATCGTGGTGTATGTGATGAGGCCTTGTTCATGTGAATTCCGCACCAGATTGGCGTCATTTCCGTACATTGTTGGAATCTCATGATCGTAGATCAGTCGCATGATCTGATCTTGAAAATACTGCGAATTTATTTTGCAGTTCTTTGCCATCCTACGAATCTTCATTTTACCTCGGTAACAGTAGCCAGTAACAACTATGAACCCTTTTTGGAAGGATTCTTTACAGACATGGACCCACCTTCTGAAGTTCTTGCGCCTTTCTTTCGGTACATGATGGCTCTCGGTTTGCCGCAGTCGGAAAAGTAAATCCACGCTTCATCGAGCCTTACGACGTACATCCACCTTTGTTTTGGCAGATGCCGTTCGTACAGGTTCCGGGCGTTACACTTTCATTCCTTTTGGTGGGCATCCGTGAGAAGATGGCCACGAGCTTTCATGACTTTTTCCAGCTTGAGTTGATAGTGTAATGTCCGGCTCACAGTCCCCAAAGACGTCAAGACGATTAGCCATACACCTTGTGTTGGTGAATTTTCTTGCATTGCCATTTTGCGAAGTTTCCTCTGCATGGTGGAGGTGGCCTTGGTGCATTACCGCTTTCTAGACAACCTCGTTGGTGATCCAAATGGTGGAGCTTCGTTGCCATTGTACTTTTTAATAACATTTTTTATTCCACTTAAACTGATGTTGCAACCATTCTTCTGCACTGTTTTCTAATGACAGAAACACTAAAGTGGGCGTCATAAAGAGCAGCACCATAGCCTTCCCAAAACCGGCTTAGTTTGGCGGCATTTTGGTCACAGAGCGGAAACCGACACACTTGGAAACAAATTTAACACAACACTCAGAACAATGGTCCTGTTTTGTGCGTTATTGTCGTCTGTGTGGAAAAACAGCTCCGTTCCCAGGAAGCCAATGCACAAAACTACAGGACGCCACGGGCCAGGTCGAGTGATCCATTCTGCGCAAAAGGGGGAAGGAACGAAATCGGCCAAACGAAGGCTGAACAACCTCTGTAAGAATCCAACTTTAATGAATAGAAAGTATTGTATGGAGGATGTGCAGTTGTGGTTTCATAAATATCTCAATAGTTTTATTTTTCTTTCCTGTTTTGATAATTCAACAAAATGAACGTGTTTAACTATGAATCAATTCATGCCTTACTAGTAATATTCATGCCTTAAAATTTAGAGAATTATAACATTTTAAATTTATGAATCTAATTGAGGGGGTGAGTGCAACAGTGGTCTAACCCACATATTTTAAAAACGGTGAAAGATCAAGTTAAAGTTAAACACATGTGCTTTTTGTATAATATACCAAAAGCAACCACAAGTGGTTGAATGCGTCATATATATATATATATATATATATATATATATATATATAGTACAAAAAATCACACGTGTTTAACTTGATTTTTCTCCATTTTTGAAAATGTGGGTTACACCACTGTTGCGCTCACCCATTCAACTTTAGTTTATGTTTACACTGTTTCCTATATATGTTTATCGCATGTCACATTCCTTGGGAAAAGACAAAAATAAGTTTTAAAACTTAAAAAATTGTAAACGACGAAATTATTGGAAGATTGATTAGCTTTTTCTTTACTATAATTATCGTCTCATGTTTATGCTTTGTAGGGTAAATGGACTATCTGTATGTTTGAAGTTAGTCAACCATTTTAGAACCCCCAGACGAGTTTTAGGGCCAGTTAGACGTACATGAGAAGTACACTCAGAGTTAACATGGGATTGGAACTACAAGAACACCCACTGGAAGCCGAATCCCTCGCCAAATTCGTCTACGTTAGCCATACAACTATGAGAAAGCTGTGTAGAGTTTATGGGATTCTATAGAAACAACAATACTAGCCAATATAATACCATGTTATACAAATATTCTTTCCGTAACAGATGGAACTCGAACTTCAGACTGTCTTGCGCTCGCCATTCAACATCTTGGATCACTCGACTAGACTCGTTGTAGATTTTGAAAATTGAGAAAGTAGTGCTCATTGACTTTATCTATTAAATACTCCTTTGGAACACATGGATACATACACAGATTGTTGCTATCTTTTAGACATAACACTACAATTAGTTGAGAACACTTGCTTTTTGACATTGATTCTCCAGGTATATGCTCCGACCTACTTGTTAGGAGCTGCGATTAGATGGACAATGAAATAGATAGAAACAAAAAGTCGAAAATATAATTAACACACTTCACACAGTCTCGTCGTTTATCTAATATTTGTTTTAAACCAAACACCAATTTGAAGAAGGACGAATATTATGAATAAACGGTGTAGAACAACATACGGTAATAAGTAATAATTACTAACATTTTGAAGAACTATTATCATATTATATTATTGTTTTATTCAGCGTTTGGGATAATTACCACTTCAATAGTTATTGCTTTTACATTTCGTTTCAGAGAAATGCACTATCACTCATTTCGTCCTCATGAGAGCCCCTCTTAACCTCACTCTTTTCCATTTTAATAAATGAGAGTGAGGGTGTGGTTGGAAGATTCAGGCTTAATATCAATAAAAATCAATTTCTTAAATAATATACATATATATATATATATATATATATATATATATATATATATATATATATATATATATATATATATATATATATATATATATATATATATATATATATACATATATATATATTTGTCAATTTCATGAATACTTTTTAAAATTTCAGAACGTACACAATTATTGTGCTACATGGATTCTGTAGCAACTAAGAAATTAACTCAATCGTTCAGTACGAGATGCACTACCAAGTAGATCAGCTGATGAGTTGTTTTCCGGCCTCTCAATGGGAAGAATTGGTTCGATTCAGTGATTAATTTTTTCCTCCTACAGTTATATTTATGTGACTCCCCTCGACACAACAATGTTTATACAGTACTTTTTTAGAGCTAAATGTAACGTTTTTCAATTCCCTTTATTTCTTATAAGAAATAAGAAATTCGTAGGTAGTCCAAATCCACATATATCCAGTAAAAATTTATGGAATCTTTACAAGTATTCGATTTTTTTCTTTTTGCTACGAATGTATTTGGTTATACATTGTCCAGTCACTATTGGAAGCAACTGGAAGCAATATAACGTATAATAACTGCTACAATTTGTTGTTTTAAAAGGCAACGAAAGAAAAGGAGTGTGTGTGTGTGTGTGAGAGAGAGAGAGAGAGAGAGTCGAAATAAAACTTTAGAAACATTAACAATAAATTTATGTAATATCATGGAATATTATTTTTTACCCTATAGGTTCTGATCCAGCAGGAAAACATGCTACGATTGCGGGATGGGGTAGAACTGGAACATATGATGATCCATCCTATATTCTTAGAAAGGCTGAGGTTGATACGATGTCACGTAAAACATGTCTTAAAGTATCACAATACAGTCCGGAAGATGTCCTCAATGACAATTTCTGTGCCATGCGGAAAGGAGTTGACTCTTGCTCGGTAAACACGTACACTTTTGTTATGAAACTATCATAGAACATTATATTTTAAAACTAAGTTTTGCAGTGTAAGTTTCTTTCACGTACGATATATGTGAAAACCCATACCGGATGGAATTCCCTTTAGGCCACTCCTGGTACAGAGAAAACACAAGCATATTACTTAAACAGAATTAGGCAAACATTAGCAGGATACTTGGACAAGTCAGACCTGTGGATGGGCCCCAGCAATGAAGACTTTCTCATCTACGTAGCCATCTATAGTAGTAAAATATGCGATATGAAGTGGAATTTAATGGAAGGTAGACAGTTTCAAAACTAGTGTATTTTAACTGTAACTGTATTTTAAAAAAAATGTTAGTTATTATGATTCTAACTTATGTACCCGTAACAACAACATCTAGAAATAAATACAATATATGAGAATATACATCCAGTGCTTGCAAATCAAAGAAGAAGTAGCCTTAGTATTGTGAAGGTCATACACAGATACAACGTGCGAAATTACAAAATATGGAACTATATTGCTGTTCTTTATGCAATGCACTTTCTTAGTGGAAGGAATTGGAAGGAAAACATTATATGAGCAATGACAGAATTTTAAGATATAATGTTTATGCAATAACTGTCAATATCATCATAATCATCATAGGTATTAACAATCACGTGCCCCAATTAAGAAGTTCCACGGTCTTCAGCTAACCTCTCCGTCTACACGTGCGCATTTTTTGTTTTGATTTCATCCGTCAGCTGCAGCCGCTTTTGCCCCCTCCCTCTTTCCTGCCACCATACCTTCTAGCACTTCCCTCATGATACAGTTCGTTCTTAGCCAATGTCCAAACCAGTTTCTCTTCCTCTTCACAATAATATCTTACATTGTTCTTTTTCTTACAAACCATTTCGAACCCCCTTTCATGCGTTTTCCGCTCGATCCAAACAATTCCCTTCATTCTTCTCTATACCAACAATTCGAAGCCTTCCACGGCTTTCGAAGGCACCCACGTTTTTCATGTTTTTACCCCCTGCTTTTACCCCATACTGTGCAATATTCCACACGAAACATTTTATGAATCCTTTTCTTAAGTCTTTATTTAAGGTCCCACAAAATAAACTTTTCTTCCTCCTAAATGTATCTTACACGATTCCTAACCTTGCTTTTATTTCACGTGCGCACTTACTATGATCATTAATAATATTATCCAGATATCGACAACTAGTCATCTATTTCCCTCCTCCATTTCTATATTTGACGTTAACCACTTCGTTTCAATCAATCACCATGGATTTTCTCTTTGTAACGTTTATTTTCATTTTCTTAAAAATTTTCTTAAAACATCATTCGAAAATATTACACTAATGCTTAGTCTTGAATTAAAATTACGCAATATTTAGGTAAATAGGTAATATTTTTTTAAATTCAATTTTCTCCAAGAAAAAAACGATTGAAATAGATAAACCATAGATACACATGGAAAAGTATAAAAACCACGAATAGCATCTGTGTATCAAATAAATTTAAATGCCTATGGCTTAATGATCTTCACTCCGCTCACTACAATTTTTAATACTTTCTATCTCAACTCCGAATCTACGAGCTCGAACATTATGCTTGAGTTCCCGAGATGTCTTCCCCAGGTGGTGGTCTTTGTTGTACAGACAACTTATTCCGACAATACCCTAGAAGAAAACATTATTTATATAATACATAGTGATAGAATTATGAGGTTTTGCGTGATGAAAGCTGTTGAGATTTTGGTTTGCTGAAGACCATCGATGAACTGTAGCTTGTGCTACGCTCATTTTACGTTTTAGTCTGTAGTACGTAATATATGAAGAAATGTAAATGAATTAAGAATAAACAGTGAACACTGTAGCAGTGTCACCCAATGTCAAAAATTATGCATTCTCTAGATTACGTTATTGTTGCACATTTTTCTGTGTAAGTGAAAGAGCATTTGATTGAAATAAATTTGTAGCTATTTATTCAACAATGCCAATAAATGTTCTATTCATCCTAAAATAGAATTGCTTAGTTACCAGTATTTTGCATGTCTGTCTTTCTTTCCTTACCTCGTATACATATTTTATAATCTCACTTCACTAATATGAGGATCGAATATGAACAGCTATATCATCCCAAGAACGAAACTATTAAATTTAAGCAAAAATAACATAAATAAGAAGTAAATCATATCATATTTGCAAAATGATACTAAATAGACTAAAAATGCGATTAGTTTCAAAGTATCTTTCTCAAGATACTATCTACTTCACTTTCTACATTTGTGATGTTCTTCATTATATTTAAGTTACTGAACGAATTTTAAATAAAATATGGAAAGGTAGCCAGAAACCTCAAAAAATACCTCTGGTTTCTCATATTTATGGTGTAGCCTAATCTTCGTATAGAGAAAGTAACGGATTCTACCAATAAAAGTGTGAGAATTGTATCATTCAAAAGACATTCAAATATTAAAGGGTAAATACAATCAGCACTTTAGACTATGATGTTTTATTTTGAATTGAGTACTTTTATTGAGTACTATGATGTTTTATTTTGAATTGAGTACTTTTATGTACTATATTCATAGTTTTTAAACTTTTAAAATCTTTTTTTGTAAATGTATTCAAAGAGCCTGTGACACATCCATAAGGTGTCTGGGCTACAACAGCCGATTTTGATGAAACTTGGTAGAGTAATAGGACACCTTCCAAAACTAATGTAACTAGCAGGAATTTGTCGAAAAGGCTGTAGTTTCCGAGATACATTCGATTCATTAAAGATGACATTTGTTCTGATATTTCGGGAACGGCCCCACAGAGATCAAGCAAACTTTGCAACCCATAGTAGGTACATGATAGCTTTTAAACGAAATTAAAACGAATTGTCTGCACCTGCGCACAACAGCGCATAATGTGCAAATAATTATGCGCATGCGTATATCTCGAAAACGTGAAGACTGCGATATATATTTTTCTCTTGCTTAGTTTTAACTACATGACGTGTATAACATAATGTAAGAAAAAAACTAGACTCAAACGTGAGCGTTTTCAAGCAACTGAGGTGAGAAAATGTTGGCGGTGGTCTGTGTCCGGATACCACTCTCTAGTTACGGCACTCTGTCTCGCTTCTCAGTTATACATTTCAATTACACCTCTAAAAGTCATATAGTTGACGTTAATAGTCGCCGTATTCGGGTCGCAGTGATAACAAGTAGTGTAACTCATCAATGTTGCAGAACATTAACACAGTATTAAGAGAGCGTAAGGATAAACTATCAGGCCTATGGTCTCGGTGTATTGGAACTAGTGGTAGGCACAAAAACAGGTTTTTCGTTTTTTAGGAAAACCAAACCGGGTTTTGAAAAGTTTCAAAAAACGATTTTCACCGAAACCGGTTTTAATCGAAATCTGTTTGGTTTTCACTGAAACCGGTTATCAGTTACTCCAAATGAGGTTCGGTTTTCGACCGGATCCGGTTTCGGTTTTCTTCAAAAACGGTTCAATTTTTTTCAAAATTGGTTCTATTTCTGACCAGATAGATTCCGTTTTCACAGAAATAGTTTTGTTTTCCAAAAGTTTTCACAGAAACCAGTTTTGGTGAAAAACCGAACCGGTTTTTGGAGAAAGCCGAAACCGGTTTAGGTTTAGAAAACGAAACGGTTTCAGTGGAGAAAACGAGCCGATTTCGGTGAAAAACCGGGCTGGTTTTGGATAAAACCGAAATTTCGGTTCTTCGGTTTTCGGTTTTTCTAAAAACCTGTTTCCGGTGTTTATAAAAACCAGTTTTGCCAATCCCTAATTGGATCCAGCCTATACTTTTTGCGAAGTTACTGCTTCACGTGACGAGATGAGACAACTCCACAGTCTCGTCTCATGGCCACACTAACTTCATATAGGTAACCTTATGGGGTATGATTTTGGCAAGTTTCTTTGAAGCATAGATACCTGCATCACACTGATGTATTCCAATAGACTGCGACCATAGGCCTGATAGTTTATCCTTACGCTCTCTTAATATTGTGTTACTGTTGTACAACATTGACGACTTACAGCACTTGATATCACTACGAATATGTCGACTATTAACGTTAACTATATGACTTCTACACAGGTGTATATGACTGGGAAGCCGAACAGTAGGGTGCCGTAACCAGAGGGTGGTATCCGGGGGCAGACCACCCCGAACATCTTCTCACCTCGGTTGCTTGAAAACGCTCACCTTTGAGTCTAGTTCTTTTTTGTTACATTATGTTTTACTCGTCATGTAGTGCAAACTAAGCAAGAGAAAAATATATCGCAGTCTACGTTTTCGAGATATGAGCATGCGGACAATTATGTGCGCATTATGCGCAGTTCTGCGCAGGTGCAGACAATTCGTTTTGATTTCGTTTAAAAGCTATCATGTACCTACTATGGCTTGCAAAGTTTGCTTGATTTCTGTGGAGCCGTTCCCGAAATATCAGGACAAATGTCTCCTTTATGAATCGAATGTATCTCAGAAACTACAGCTTTTTCGACCAATTCCCGCTAGTTACATTAGTTATGCGAGGTGTCCTATTAGTCTACCAAGTTTCATCAAAATCGGCTGTTGTAGCCCAGACACCTTACTGGATGTGTCACAGTCCCTTTAGTGAGAATTAAACCAAATTTATGGCAACTTTCATCTTCATTATAATTTTATTTCAGGGTGACAGTGGTGGGCCAATAATGACACCTGTACCACGTTCTAAAGACAAAGTTCAGCAAATTGGTAAGTCGGAAACACAGTAGATACAGTTGCAAACACTAAAATTGCCATTAAGTAAGCTAGAGGGAGTAATCCGTGGTATCCCACAGCTAAATTTGATACTGCTGAGTTTTATTTATTTAATCACATACGTCATCAACAGTT
The DNA here is from genome assembly GCF_964235325.1 of Thermobia domestica. Classification (NCBI taxonomy): domain Eukaryota; kingdom Metazoa; phylum Arthropoda; class Insecta; order Zygentoma; family Lepismatidae; genus Thermobia; species Thermobia domestica. The sequence continues at coordinate 218,864,171 of NC_137458.1, forward strand.
ATCCTAATTGTAATAAGTCGATCATTAATTTGCAAGTATTTCTCTTTCCTTGTATTTCTCTTCTTATTCTTTTCTCTCTTTTCATCCTTTTCTGCCTTTACCCTTTGATCTTAAGGATTTCTTTCATTATATCTACTCGCCTAGTTTTAACTCAAGTCTATTTTTTACTTATCCTTTTAATATCCCTACTCTTTGTGCTATTTCTTTCCTTCCTCAATTGTTTTTGATTTTATTCACTGTTGTTGTTTCACACACTTTCCAAAATTTCTTTTTTCTAGTTCGTGACTAGCACATTCTGTTACTGGAAGAATTTTGTTGAGCCAATGTATTCTTGTAGGTTTTACAAATTCAGTTGAAATTTCAAATTTCCTTTTTGCTATTCACCTTATTTAAAGCGCATCGTTCTCAACCCATTTCGCTATAACTGTTCAAGTTGTTATTCCAAATATGGTTCTGGTTCCTTTCTGTTAATGTTTTCACATTTAACGTTTCAAGGCTCAAGACATGAGTTTTGAATGTATTATCCGTATCTCTATTAATAACCAAAGATTAAATAATAGTTTAGTTTAATTTAAATAGAGAATTGAGGGAAAACGTTAAAGAAGAGATACGCTAAAACTGCAGAGAATTTGATTTCCCTGTAGGAGGTTTTCGAGCCACGGATCATTTTAAGTTCTTTTGATTATTGAATGTTAGCGTTTCTTTGTAGCTCTGAGGTTATATAAAACGTAGAACCATCGCTATGCGTTCAATGCGAGCAGCTTTTGCAGCATCAATGCGTACACTAGCCACTAGACCAGAGGGCAGAGTTAGTTCCCAATCTCTTTTTAACATTCTTAATTAATTGTAAGTATTACTAGAAAATAATAGTAACTCTTTTTCGATATCAAGTAATCACAGTCATCCATTTTGGCCCGATAAGTAATGCAAAATTAATTGTTTAGTTTTTTGACTAGATTTCAGCTGATAGTATAAATTTTTCTAGTCCGTATTAAAGGTTTGTTACATATACTGCTATGCGTAGACTTAAGTCAAAATCTGCATAGTCTTTTTAAATTACCTTCCATATTAATAATCGTTTGTATTAACCAAGTTTAGAGTTCTCTCAAACATTTAATGAAATATCCTTCGCTAAACATCATTTGTAATAGTTATATTTGTTTTAAAACAGGAATTGTGTCATGGGGAGACAAGTGTGCAGATGAAGATCATCCTGGTGTATATGTTAAACTTTCAGTGTACAACATGTGGATTGCAAACCATACTAGAGACGCGGCTTACTGTGCAAGATAGACCAGCGCTATATTATATGTGCATTTCAAACTCATTCGAGAGTTTCATAGCAACCATCATGTTATCATATTCGTGGAAAGCGCGTTGTGCATCATTGTAATATAATACCACAAATTTCATTATAGGATGTAAAATATTTTTAATTTTTTATATTAGATTAAAAAACATATTATTCACAAATTAATATCTATTAATAGTACATTAATTATTTTCAATCTTACTAACTTTCGTTTTACAGTAAGATTCTATCGTAAAAGTTGTGTGACATTGTTTAATGATTTTTATTTCATACTGACTATGATTTTTGCATTAGTGTTCATTATAATTGCTAGTGTAAATTGCTAATTGCAGAAATTACATAGAATTTAAACAACATTATAGCTGAAGAAGTAATTCATTTTATAAATTAGAACTTTATCTCATTAGAAACAGGTCCTTCATTTTACAAAAATCAATAATATCGTTTGGTTCTATTACAAATTAGAAGGTTTGAGGTATATTATTTAATATTGTTGTCCTAAATGTATTCAATTAAAATTAAATTATATAAGGAAGAATTTGCTTCTAAAGTTTATTTGATTCATCACGAAACATAGGCGAATAATTTCTAGAATGGTTTAATTCAGGTAAATAAAACATTAAGTAAACAATATTAAATATAGACAATCATTTGTTTGTTTATTTTGCGCGATTTTTAGAATAAAAATGAATTTCCTGACTGAGTATACTTTAAAAGAACTTTTCATGAGATATTAAAAATGTTATTGTAAAAGTATTAAGACCAAATGCTTCTTTCTTTTTCTATTGTAATATTATTAAAACTGCCTGTAATAATCACTTGACCAAGGATGTTATAAAATAGAGGATCTGCCCATATGTATCTTCATCCTATTAAATTAATGAAGCCAATAAACAACCGAGCATCGCCAAGTCTGATTGGCTACTCTCGTTTCTTGCATCGTCTGATTGGCTACTTTCGTTTCCGCCATGTTTGTTGGCTCAAAACATTGCGATCCTATTGGGCAGAGTGGGCAGAGTAGGGGTTGCAAAACTGTAACGTATGGCTTCAAGATTTTTTTGTAAGGGCAGATCCTCTATTTTATAAGATCCTTGCACTTGACAATGCTCATTATAATTAACTATTTATTGAAAAACATTTAACCAGTAATTTACTGTAGTAGATAGCTTTTGGCAGTTTTCTATTGCTTATAGAAATACAGAATACATTTAGATACTTGAAAAGTTTTATACAAAAGTTGAACACGTTTGTTAATTATAATACTGATCTGTGTATTTTTAAATCTGTTAATTATAATTTGATCTGTGTATTTTTAAGTCTTAAAAGACCCTTTCTTTAATACATTCTTTCACCAATATTCTCTTTAGTAAAGAGTGATTGCACTTCTCATAAAAAGTCTAAGTGAAAGCGTAATTTAGCAAGCACTTGAAAACTAATGTAGAAAATAAACAAATTTGTAAATATAAACAAAATCGATAAGAATACTAAAAATACATTAGTTGAAATTTTGTTCGTTTGAAATTACATTTTTTAAAGTAACTTCTCTCGATTTGCTAGGCTTATATGATCGTAAAATGCTTAATTATAGTTTATTACTACAGTTTTCATATCTCTAATTTAATATTTACTTTTGAATAGTTTCTGTAAAAATTAAAGCAAAACATTTTCCTTTGGTTCCTATTAAATTCGGGTTTATTCTTACTTGGCAGTTGAATTGAATGTTTGAATATGAACAGTTACAAAATGGTTAATCTGTAATAATTTCTGCTGGAGATGATTCTTATTTACATACTATAATTAATAAAGAATGTTTCAAAAGGTGCCTTAATATGCCAATAACTCTTTTCATATCCTAAAAATAGATCAACGTATTTGAATGAACACAATCAGTGAGCAAGTGAGCAGTGAGCATATTTATTGTACGCTAGCTTTCTTAGAATCCTCTATCCAGCGCCCAACGTGACGAGCGCACTACACTTGTGCGAGTGTACAGGCACCCTTCTTTCGGCAGTAGTACTAGCTTAGAGATTAACACCACGTTCCTTCGGGAATAGTACTGACAAAATGCTGATACAATCCTTGAGTACGGTCGGAGATACTCCCCGAGGGAAATTTCGTAGATTCGTGAGAGATAGATAGTAATCTCCTCGGGCCTTGAAATCATCACTAGTTCAATCAACTCCGAAAATATAAAGTAGAGAACCTAATATCACAATTGTATCAGAACCATTCCTTATATCTTTCCAGAGGTGTGTATTCCATACTGGATTGAACCTGATACCAAGTGTACTGGAAATATGTTAGGCATTGTGCAAAAAAAAAAGCTTGTTTTGATAAATAAAGCTGTAACAAGCTTTAAATTATGTTAGCTTTCTATAACGAAAGAATCTATTGCATATTTCAACATCGATTTTTTTAAAAGTAAGTGTGGTGTGTGTGTGTGTGTGTGTGTATCTTTAAGACCTTTTTTTTTTGAAAAGCTAACCAGTCATAGACCATATTTGTTTTTAATAGGTTCTTTTCGTTTTTATATAATACTGCACTCAGTTGGTGCGAATATCTCACTCTTTGAAAAATGAAGAGTGTGCTCGCTTTCATTTTTTATATGCAAAACGAGACATAACTGAACACACAAACCAATCTGACGTGAATAGCATACCCAAGACGCGATCACTAATGTTTCTCACGAGACGAGAAAAAAGGTTATCTCCTTTCGACTCTCGGAAAGTTTTTCTCTTCTCGCTTCGAAAATTTGCTAGTCTCGTTTCGTAAATTTATGTATAAAATCTATGCCTTCATTTTTTCTTAATATTATGTAGAAGTTATAAGAAGCCTTCCGCGTCGACGAAGAGTGTGTTATTATATATTTAAATCAAGAGAAGTGTGTTATAATACATTTAGTGCACTAGCTTTTCCTACAAATCCCGAGAAGCTTCTTGTATCTTCTTAAAAACGAAACGAAAATTATCTCATGTTTCTCATCGTCTCGAATTTTAAAATATACTTCTCATCTTGAAGACACGATAATACGAGAAATTTCTTGTCTTGAGCAACACTAGTTTAAACTAACCTTATTATTGTCATCATCCTGTTGTAGAACTGAAAAAAAGCCTGAACAGCGATTCAGAAAACGTTTCTGCTGTTTAAAACAGGACTACTTCAACGCCATCGAAACAATTATAAGGTAGAAAAAAAGTAGTTTCAAAATTTACAAAAAAAAAGTCCTGTTGTTTGAAAACTTATACTATTTATAAAAGAATGTCCTGCATTCGATAAGGTTTATTTGGTAATTCTAGGCTAATGGGAAATCATGCGTGCTGATTACTATTCAATATATACTTAGTGGTGACAAACATTTCGTTTAGAATAATGTTCTGAAAGAGTACTTTCAATTGCAGGCCTTCGTGTGACGTTGTAAGGAACGTTGTAATTGTCGTTGGTAAGGAACAAATTGATTTTGCTAATTTTTTGTTAATTGTTCGTCGAATGCTGAAAGTGAACCACAATGAAAGGAGAAACAAAGAGAGTCAGTGGAATTTACCTAAAACTATTACTTCCTCCCTCACACCTGAGAAGCATTTGTAATGTGTGGTGCCTCCTTCAGGAAAAGCCACCTGGGAACCAAAAAGCCTACCTTATGCAAAACACTTATTTTGTAATAGTAACAAAAACAAAATGGGAACAATGCTGTATGATAGTAGTCGATGTAATCGTGGCACTAAATGTAGATGTTGGAACAGGCCTATCACGCAACTACAGTTGTAACTTTCTTAACGTATGAGTTGGCAAAATTACTAGTACTCGAGGAGGGAACGGAAGCTGTCTGCTGGGCCGGTTCTCAAGAATTCTTCTCTATTATAAAAGCATGCATTTTTAGAATAATATATACATTGTTGAAAATATCTGAGTGATTTAAAATATTTAAATAAACTCCGTTTGAACTTTCTGACCAGGTTAGTTTGTATTGATTTCATTCTGAGTCTTAGAAATGCAGGAATCAGGTCTAATACTCCAATTTTTACGGAGAAGTATTTCAAAAGGATATTTGTCAGTATATTAGAAACTATATTTAGTTTCCCTAGGGTACGTATGTTTTTTCTTATTGTCACAAACCTCTTATTGATTAATCGGTTTAACAATAAATACACACATGGAGTTTTATTATAAATTTTCATTGCTCATCCACTACTACAGTTATTTTACTGATCTCAAGGAAAAGTAATTTTAAATGTTATAAAAATGAACACTTTATAAAATAGTATAATACGATCAAATGCACTACAGTACTTGCTAACTTCCTAAATTTAGCATTAATGAACAACCAAATTTATGTCACAATACATACAGGATTCATAGAGTTAAAATTGGCAAATACAAACTATAACAGGGGAGCTAGAACACGATAGGTTGTCATAAATGTAACATAATCTTGAAGATAGAAGAATGCAACATAGAAACTACGTGCAATGAGAAGAAATTCTTAGTATGCTCAGTCTTGTACAGTGAAAAAAATCTTAATTACAAAAATATCATTTTTAGTTATTCAATTCTAATTATTAAAAACATTTTCGTAGTTCCAAAAAGTAGAAATGAATATATGTTTGTACAAAATATGACTGACAAACAAATTTCTTAATACGGCATAAGAACATGGATGGAATTACAAGATAAAAGTTTTCATTCTAACAATTTTCTCCAGATGATAAACCTCGTAAAAATATGGAAGTTCACTCACCACGTGATTACGTCAACTGAAACACTTGGCGGATTTGCATGACGGGCCAGCAAGTTTCCAGCGTGCTTCAGTTGATGATAAATGAGAAATTAAATTCGTAAACCAAGTAAACACTGCCGTGAATAGTAACCAAACTACCAGAAGATAATAATAATAATAATAATAATAATAATAATAATAATAATAATAATAATAATAATAATAATAATAGTAATTATTATTATTATTATTATTATTATTATTATTATTATTATTATTATTATTTTATAAATAGTCGGTTAACGGTTTCTGAATATATTACATATCAACTTCCTCCGTCTTGATAGTTTTAGATGATCGGGCTGAACTTGTTCAGACCCAGAATGATGCCAACATTATTCAGAAAATAGGCCATTAACGGTTTTAACTTCTGATAAATATACAAACCAGAAATATAAATATATAGTATATGAAAGAACCACTACATATAACCAAATAAATAAAGTATATACTCACACCACATATAGACAGTTTTTACGTTTTTGTGGCCACAAAAACACACTGACAATAAACTGAAATAACATAAAAAACAATGTAACCAGTTTTATATATATACCTAGTAACCACAGCATACCTTCTTGAACCATAGGGATCATCAACATACATTCGTCGTTTTAATAACGACACATGATAGGGAAACTTCCTATTTTTAGATTCATTGAACTGCAAAGCCGTGTTTTTACTCAGAAAGGAATCAATAACTACGGGCCCAATCCATAAGGGAGACAGAGATTTATTAATAGCATCTTTCTTACACGAACGAATATGAGCGCGATAACGCACTCTGTATCTTTGTGCGAAGGTAACTGGAGTTACTCTTTTATTGTAAATACACCTTTTCGTACTATGAAATACCTTAGGCCAAATATTCTTAGCCTCTTTAGCTATTATATCATTTTCGGAAATATCCCACCTAGCCATTAAGAGATCAAGGGATAAAGTTGGAGGCCCTGTGTGTAGTGAGTGAAAACACGAAACAAAATTTACAAAAAATGTTATATAGCTCGCTTTGAGTAGTGCTATTGGCTTTCCGCAATGGAATTAGATGTAAATAACGTGTACAGTTATCAAGTACTAACAATACATAAGAATAGCCAGAACTAGTTGGAAGGGACCGCCAACTTGATATCCGCCATCATATTCGGCCAAGTAAAGTACTTACGAATTTTTGACGAAGCTTTAAAGTAGATAACATGATTACCCGTTAGCCGAAATTCATGATAGTAACTCATGATCGTGTTTTTCAAACATGAGGATAACAATATTTTATACTCAACATTACCAGACTTTGTTCGCTGGTAACGAATACCATTTTCTATTCTGTAGCCACCCAGCTTATTACCATTACTCGCCGCTTGTTGGTATAAATCTTTCGTGTCACATTAAGTTTTTTGATAATTTCTAATGTCTCCATAGGCTAAAGGCAATTCTCACAAACTACTTATAAACTTTTTAGCATAAACATCCATGACCAAGGGTTCATCTAACACATCATAACTAAATAACTAACTCTATGGCTTATGGAACCCGGAGGTAGAATGCCGCATTTACAAAAGCTCTCCACTGACTTCTGTCCTTAGCGAACTGGATCCAGTTTCTACTTTGTATTCCAATTTCTACGAGATCCAACTTAATATTGTTCTCCACTTGCGCCTAGGTCTTCCTAATGGTCGTTTTCCGATTGGTCTTCTAGTTACGACTTTGAAAGAGTCCCTACGTTATTTTAACCTGGCTACATGATTTGCCCACCCGAGCCTCCTAGACTTGATGACACTAACAATGTTCGGTAAACCGTATAAATTATGTAGTTCCTCGTTATGAAGGTTCCGCCATTCCCCATTGCCGCTCTTTTTGGACTCGAATATTTGTCTCCCGATCTTGTTCTCAAATACTTCTAGTCTAAGTTCTTCCTTAAGAGTAAGCTACCATGTTTCGCAATCATACAGAACAACACGCATGATTATCGTTTTATATATTTTAAGCTTCAAATTCCTAGACAGAATTCGCGACGAAAAGAGATTTTGAACTGAATAATAACAGGGATTCCCTGTTTTTAGTCCACATTTAATTTCTTCATGAATATGGTTTTCGTCTGTTAATATTGATCATAGATAGTTGAATGTATCCACATTATCAAAAGTATTATTTGATATTTTAAAGCATTCATCATTTATTACGATCCCGACACACTTCCATGTATTTAGTTTTCTCTGCATCTACTTCTAAACCCATGTCCCTGCAAGCGTCTAATAAGACCTCTGCATTTCTTTTTACTGTTCTTCTATCATCCTCTATTAAATTTACATAATCAACATACGCCATAACCTGGTGAATACCATTCAACTCTAGGCCCTGGTTGCTATCTTTGATTTTCCTTATAGCTTATTCCAGGATAAAGTTGAATAATAATGGAGGCAACGCATCTCCTTGTTTCAGGCCATTCTCGACGTGAAAGCAAGGGGACAAACATTTTCCTACCCGGACTTTATTTTGGGATTCATTTAAATATATCGTAATTAATATATTTTCGGTATTGCAAATTCTGTAAGAATGTTGTACAATGTTTCTCTCATATCCGAATTGTATGGCTTTCTGAAATCAATAATTAGCTGATGTACCGGGGTATTGTATTCCCACTTCTTTCCGAGCATTTATCGAATGGTAAATATTTGCTCTATATTTAATCGATTTTGTACTGATAATCCCCAATAATTTCATCTGCGTATGGGGTCAGTCTTGCTAGTAGAATGTTTGAAAGGATTTTATAGGATGTTGATAGGAGAGAAATGCCTCGATAATTATTACAGTAAGTTTTGTAAACTTTCTTGTGAATTGGAACAATGATTGATTCTTTCCACTCTTGTGGCAATTTTTCCTCGTTCCAGATAAGGATAATGAGTTTGTGTACCTTGTTCCACTATTTTTCGCCTCCGGCAAAAATTAACTCAGCCGGAATTCCGTCCACACCCGGAGATTTATGGTTCTTTAACTTCTTTATAGTAATTTCTACTTGTATTCGGTTGGGTACTGAAATATGCAGTTCTGCGGTCTGTATTTGCTTTTCCCCACGTACATTAGTTTTTGGCTGAGTGTTAAGCAAATTGTCAAGGAAATCTTTTCCATCAATTTAAGATGCTATCTGTATCAGTGAAAACTGTTCCATCAGCTTTCTTTAATATAGAAGCACGAGGTTGATAGTCTTCCTTAAATTCGTTGATCCCCTTATACATGTCGCGAATGTTTTTATTTGTACTATTATCTTCAAGTTCCTTAATTTTAGCTTTCAAAAAATCGCGTTTCTTTGTTCTAAAATTTTTGGAAGTTTCTCGTCCGATGTCTACGAAATTTTGTGTAGCTATTTCATTCGGATTTTGTACACAACGTAATTTTGCCTGTTTTCTCTTTTCTGCAAGTTTCGTGCATTCCTGGTCGAACCATGGTTTGTTCCTACGTATTTCTGCGTGTTCCAAGTTTTCTTTTGCTGAAACTTTAATGCTATCCCCAATTTCAATCCAAGTATGCTCAAGACTAGTGAACTCCGAATCTTCTAAAACCGAGAATCTATTCTAAACTTCAGTTTGGTGTCCCTGTCTTACCTGTCTCTCTTCTAATTTCTTTAAATTGTATCTCTCCGTTTCCAGACATTGAATATTTCTATTCAACAATATTCTCTCTCTCGTATTACCGCTGCTACCAGATAGTGATCAGTGTCACAATCAGCCCCTCTACACGACCGAACATCAATTATACTAGATTGTCTTCTTCTATCTACTAAAACGTGATCAGTTTGATTATGTGTTCTTCCGTCTGGTGAGGTCCAAGTGTATTTATGAAGGTCGCGATGTGGGAATTTTGTACTCTTCACGATTAGGTTTTTGGATGTTGCAAAGTTCACGAGTCTAACCCCGTTGTCATTACTTTCCTTATGTAGACTTTCGTACCCTATAATCGGTTTGAATTTATCCTCTCGTCCTACCTTTGCATTAAAATCCCCTAATAGAATTTTCATATGGTATCGCGGGAGTTGGTCAAATATCCGTTCCACTTCTTCGTAAAATCTGTCTTTTATATCATCACCCTTATGTTCTGCTGGGGCACGTACATTTAAAACAATATCCCACCACCGACCTTTACGAGTAATAAAAGAATGCCTGTCAGTAACAAATTCAACCAGCTTGATTGCTGATATTATTCGTTTGTGAACGTAAAAACCCTGTTCCTAATTGGTGATTTTTATTTCCTTCCCAATGAAAAAAATGTAAAATTTTCAGAATTCCTAGTAAGTCCATTCTGTAATTTCACTCATTACGGATCTTAAAGCTCCTGCTCTATAAAGATATCTGATATTCCATGTTCCAAATCTCATGTCCATTTTCTTTTACTGAGGTCATGCTAAGTTATCACTCCTGGTCTGAGACTTCTCTGAATGTTTCTGAACAAGTACCTTTTTTACAGGATGAGGTTCTTAACCTCCCCCACACACCGAAGCTGAAGGACCACTCCTTGTCGTCTGTCCGCGACTGCTTATTCAGTATATTCGCAGCTAACCTCTATATGTAGAGGCCTTCTTCTCGATCCGGAATCTGAGGACACGCCATGCCGTGGTGACAGGAACCTTCTAACACATTATACAAATTGGTTTGTATTCCTCTATAAAGTTCTTCATCTCACTTCTGTATGTTTTCAATAACGGATATTGTATTTCGCAAAAAGCAAAATTACTTTTTAATTTAAGATGATATTCAAAATTGGTAACCTTACCTATTTTATCTGTAAGAACTTCCTTAAATTCATCACACAAATATTGAACAAACGAACTTAATGTAGGCAACATTTTATCCTCACATACATTCTATTCATATTAACAGTACTAGCTGAAATGTCTGCATTATCTATACTACAACAATACATATCATATTCTACTGGTTGAACGTCCAGCACAAACAGGTTTATAGGAAAACAAATGTTATTTATATTTTGTCTCCCGGGTTCGGGTTCAATCCTTTATTGCAAATTAGAACAAAATGTACAATTGACGCTTATTGATGTGAGATCAACTTCCGATGTGCAATCGTACAATGCCCGACCAATTGTATGACATTTTAATACAATTCAGTGAATTGGACGAGTTAGATACTTGTCCTTTTGAATGTTTAATGTTGGCAGTGGGGTCAAAGTTGAGAAATCCTCTTAGTAACATTTTCACGGAAGCCTGTTGTTTAGTTAGTGCTTGGGACCCTGTCCATGTTGTTCGGCAGTTAATTTCTGATTGTGCTCAGCGTCAGCTGATGGTTAGTAGCTTTTATCGTCCCCAAGGTGCACGTAAACGTATTAAGGGTTACGTAAAAGGTGTGTACTAGTGTGAACAATTTTGATCTTATAGTGGATGAAGAAAGTATAATGTATACAATTGCTTCTGGTGTTACCCCCAATGTTAGAGAGTTGACGTAGTCTATTATATGTAACCATTTTCTCCCTCCAACCCTACAACTGACCCAAGACAAGTTGAATAATCCAAATTTTATTAGAAGCGCGTTGTAAGGCCGAAGAGACAAATAGTCACATAGTTGAATGAGTAGAATACCTTCCCAAATATTCGAATTAGGTTTCTGGTACTAAACAAAATATTCTGTTAATTCTATTGGGGATAATGCTGCTGGCTTTGTAAATGTGAGAAGGCAGTATTTAGCAATTGTAAATATATAATTATAATTAAAAATAACTAACAAGAAAAAAGACGGCACGAAATTGTTTAAATTTAGACAAACACTTGTCAACCATTACATGTATATGCAATATTTTCAGTCCATTATTACTGTGAAGATATGTGTATTTGGACATATAACGAAAAATTTTATTTCGAACTATGGGACATTTTATTTTAAAACTCATTACAGTGAAAAACATAATCGTTCATTTAATATTGAATCACTTTTCGATTTTTTCTAAGTTCATTTGCTTTTCCCACCAGGAAATTTTCTTGCTATCCGTCATTTCTTTCTTACACTTGTAATTTCATAATTAATAAAAACAACAGATTGCTTCCCCGTTCGCATTCCTATCATCACCTCACCTTAGTTAATCTATGAGCACGCACTTTATGATCAAGAGAGAAGACAGTCAACGACCGAGAATATCAACCCGGAAGGAACATCGAACAAAAAACCTTTGGGACACTTTTGAGAGAGTTAGTCCGGATCGCAAGAGTAACGGATCAACATGTAGCAACTCGAACCACGATTTCGTTTTTACAAGAAGTTTTAACTTGCTCTAACTTAGAGAGCACTTCGCCTTAGTTAGCGTTGTAACTATCAGTTGCGATGAAAAATCCGTTAAAGAGTGATTTCGACCTTGATTAGATTTACTGTATACGCAACGTTGGTTTTCCTGTCCGGGTTTCGCTAACCCTTAACTCTCAACTACTTGAACGACCAGCCGACCAGATAGAAGGATGGACGGACATCAATCCACTGGAGGAATCATCAAGAAGGCAATACCAAGATTTACAAGTAAATGCAAATAGATTAACCGGTCCTAAAAGTTGCTCCCTTCTCACCCCCTTTTAACCCTTTTGACATAACGATCTGTTTCTTTTTGCATATGTTTGATTTTATTTACATGCAACCCAGGTCGGATCCCGTACCTTACGTTCTGCCAAATTCAATGTTTACAAAATCCTGGGCGCAACTTGTCAGTTCTGACATCCTCAATTACGCTATCCATAAGCGCATTATCTGAGCTCTCAGACGGACAAGGGGCGACTGTACATTACTACAGGCATTTTTACATACCATGAGGACACAGTAGCCCGTTTTCCAAAAATGGCGTCAGCCTCAAGTTAAAAATTAAAATATCCCATAATAATAATAATAATAATAATAATAATAATAATAATAATAATAATAATAATAATAATAATAATAATAATAATAATAATAATAATAATAATAACAATAATAATAATAATATCTCAAAATGTATGAAAAACTCTTTTCAAATTATTCTTTGACAAATAGAAATATTCTAAGATTGGTAAAAATATTTAAGTTTACTCAACCAGGTGATTATTTTAACTGAAGTATTTGGCGCATTTACATGGTAGGCCAGCAAATTCCCAGCATGCCCCACTTGATGACAAATAAGAAATTAAATTCGTAAACCAAGTAAACATTGCCGCAAATAGTAAATAATAATAATAACAATAACAAATAATTTATAAATAGCTAGTTTCTGAGTACATTACAACATTTAATGAGCTTCAATAATTTTGTGTAGAGATTAGTGAATCAAGAAAATTCATGCTTTCTGTAACGGCAAGTTAATTTGGAATATCTTACACCTAGCAAATAAGGAATTGCAATTTTATTAATGTTATTTGTTTATATATGTACCGTGTCCTGCGAAAACGAACTAAGCGCCACTTTCATACTTTTAAGAAAATTACGTATAAAGGTTGATGTCCAACATTAATGTAGCCGTAATCAAAAGTGAAATTATGTTTCATTTTTGGAAAGGTGTTGGCTTTCCTCTCTTTGCGATTATGCAAAACGTTCTAATGCGTATCAGGAACCAATCGTTGCATTTACGTGGATTTTCAAAGTTTGACGCATAGTTCATTTTTGCATTAAGTAATGAAATCGTCGCTTTTGAATTATTTCCAGAGTCCAGGAGCATAGTTACAAACGTTGCCTTGTAGAGATTTCTTTAAATTAACGTTCACGTAGCACATTGCAATCAAGGATGCCATTTGTATAGGATTTAAGTAATATTTTCTGGAATGATCATTTTCTCCTTCATGTTTAAATGTCATAAATATTTTAAGGATCACCCACCTTACAGCGTGAGCACATGTTATACAAGCAACACGTGCTATTGTTTATAAGCAGCAGATAATACACAAAACCAATAATACACCAAGAACAGAACTACGGGTACCGAAGAGGGAAAAAAATCACGTGAAAATGGCCTACAAAAGTGAAGCCAAGGAAGACAGAGGCATCAGTTGAACGCTGATCGCTAACCCATATCAGCTTCGGAGGTCGCATTTGACGAAGGAATAATACCCGGCCAAAAATCCCTGGAGGCTACCATGAGCTGAAGAGGTTCTCGTATTAAACATTTCTTCATTCACCTCTCTGGTCACAAGGAAGATTTAAGATATTAACTTTGTAAAAACAAATACTATTTTTGTAATTTTGTAAAATAAATTACGGGAAGGGCTAGAATCCTGGACTGTCATTGTCTCTACCCACACAAATATTACATGGTGCTAGGCGCAGAGTTTTGTACGGGACTCTCTTTTATTAACAGAATTTCAACTTTCATTTAGACATAAAAACGAATAGGTCAGTATCAAAATTTTTCTATGTTACATTTTCCCCTCTTCGTTTTTCTTGATCTTCTTTCAGTGCAATTTTTATGCCGGAAACAAGGTTTCGTAGGCAGATATATAGATCAGAGGACGTTAAGAGTACAGTTTTTAACATGACAGAGAGTGTATCGAATATGTCTTTTAGTATGTCTCATCTTACTAAATATTCTGGCCACGTACATGAAGATCCAGATAGAAGTTTGATGCTGTACGATCACATGGCTACTATGCAATCGTGGTCATCAGCTAAGAAAAAGGAAATACTGCCTATATATTTTCAAGATCCTGTATTGAATTTAGTATTGGAACTCAAGAATCAAAATCAATTCGGGACGTTAACTTGCGAAAATTTGAAAGCCAAGGTAGTTGCGTTAAGTAGACCTAGGGTTCCGTCATATAAGACAGAACAAGAATCCGAGGAATCCGAGGAGTTCAGTTCGACAGGGATCCGAGGAATCTATATTATAGACTATTATTTCCTGCGTAAACTGGGTGTAATTAGGCAACTAATACCGGACTCGTTGGAGGAACAGAAGATCCACTTCTAACTAGGACTTCAACGGGATTTTCTTAATAAAATAGCACTTGAAAGATTTGAGACAGTGGAAGCTCTGTAAACTAAGTTAAATGCACTAGAGCCCGCCAATGAGCTTTTACGCAAGCAAGATCATATTGAACTAACGCAGACACTACAGACATTATATGGCCGAAATCCAGTACCTATTCCTCATTATGCAACATATTTATTAGCAAATGATCCGAAAATGACATACCCAATTAAACAATTTATCGTCATACTTTTCCTCTCAAACGCAACCGGCTTTACATCAAACACACAACTATATTCCTGTACCTTCACAACAACTTAATAGTTACCAGTCTATCCATCTCTAACATCCTTTCAACAAATTAGCGCCAAATCATAATGAACAACACAAAGTTAGTCACAAACCCGGGGACGTTTCCCACCAGGAGAAAACTCCTCCGAACCTGATTTTTTCCACCTTGGCCAATAAAATGACGTTAATATCTCTCGTAATTACACATTCCAATTGTAGAAGCCAGCCAAAGAGTAAGGGACAAGAATTTAAGAAAAAGAACACTCAGTATAAAAAAACAAAGGAAAGAAAAGACACGTGCCTTTGCAGAATAATCAACAGACTGCACCTATAGAAGACTAGATAGTCTGTGTTGTATGTCGAAAGTGGTGACATTGAGTTTCTACATGCTAGAGGTATAAAAAATTGTTTTGAGCCGCCCCTTGAGAAGGGCACCGATAGTCAAAATCATCCAAATCCCAGGGAAGGTAGTATAGAAGTTAGTAATTATAATTCACAGGTCATAAATTATGACATTTCTTCTTTGAAAGACGAATCGAGAAATCTGGCAGATCGGCGTGAAAATATTACTTTGGAGGAGAAAACTAACAAGTCCAATCTATCAATCAATACCAAATTAGGATCACGAAATGCGATAATTGATACAGGGAGTTCAATTTCAGTATGACCATTAGATAGTATACCAACTATAACAGCTCTAATTCCATTCCAGACTTTAGAAAAGGATATCAGAAAAGAACATTCATTGAAACATATAGCACTAATCACGTTCAAGATAGGACAGACAACAGTTTGCCACTATTTTCTGATAGTAAACAGAACAATGCAGATCATTTTTGGATAGATTTTCCTTGGCGGATTTACGCTACCATCGATTTAAACGATAACAATTTCTTTTTTTAAAATATCCAAGCAAGTCGATAGCACGAGCTGAGAAGACGGAAGATGCATTATCAACTTTTACAGCTCGCGCCATAACGCAAACTCAGCAAAATGTTTCTTCTTGGCTAAAACATTACACTTCCTTCGCACTCACACACTTTCATTCCTGTTGTAAGAAAAAAAAAAAGATATGTGACACATAATCTTTTAACGTGTCATTGTTTCCTGGGATACTTGAGAAATACAGATTAGGTGCTATCGGTCAGTAAACTGACGTTAAGAAAATGAAAATTTTTATCACTAATCCGAAGAGTTATAACATTACTTTATAAAGAGAATACTCCAATGGCGGTTCTTGTGGGAGGTCACGAATTTTCTTTCATGCTCTATAAACACCAATTCCTGTAAAAGAAAAATCACAACAATACACAACTAAGGAGGAAGTTGAGGGTCGTTTAAAATACACAGAGACATTTTTTAAGAAAGAGCTCTTTGACGTTCATCCTAACTTGAATAAATTTCCAAAACAAGCAGTTTACGACTTATTCAAATATAGAGACGTTTTTACATGCTCGAGATGATATCGGATATTTTAGAGCTTACGTTCACAAGATCAGGATTTTAAAATCAACCACATTCCATTATCGTTTACCCCATGCCTCTCCTAATACGAGATCAAGTAGATAAACAAATCGAAGAACGTCTTAATGCGAAGATCATTAGACTTACAGACAATAACAGCTTCAGTTCTCCACTTTTACTTGTCAGGAAAGCAGGGACGGAACAGTTTTGTATTGTCCTTAATTTGCAGAAGTGTAACACTTATACTAAGTACTTATCCGTTCCTTTCCAGTCAATTGAAGATGTTTTGAACTCTCTAAAAGAAATAAAAACTTTCATAATTACGTTCGACTTAACTGCTAGTTATCACTTTATTCAGATCCCAAAATCCGGAAATATATGACCTTCTAAGTTAATCATACTAGAAAGTCGTAGGCGTTTCTGACTTGTGTCATGGGTCATAAAACAAGTAGTCAATTCCTCTGTATGGCGTCGAGAATGATTTTGGACGAATTACAAAACAAAATAACTTCACTTTCAGACGATATTGTATGTGGGAGCTACGAATTCCAGAAGCAATTAGGAGATCTAAAAATTTTATTTAAGAAGTTCAGAAAACACATTTTTCATGCTTCCCCTAAGACACACTTGTGCTATAACGAACTAAGCTTCTTAGGATATACTGTAAGAGGGAGATTGCATGAAGATATCGCTTAAAATAGCTAAGAAGATAAGTGACTTTAAAATGCCAACTAAATAGAGAATTCTGAAGTTTCATTGGATTATGTTCTTATCTCAGGGTTCATATTAAAACTCTTAGACTAAAAATAGAATAATTTCAACAACTAGCATCTCCTAACTCAAAATTCGACTGAACAAAGAACATGATATTCTCTTGGAAATATTAAAGAATGACATATTCCAAACTTACTCTCTCACACACATTTTGAGGATTCTATAGAAATCAGAGTTTATACAAACAGTAGTAAGAGACATGCGGGGGTATACTTGCTTGCCATAATCCAGAAACATGCATGGAGATGGTAGTCGCATATTGCAGCCATAAACTTACTAAGTCTGAACAAAAGGCCAGTATTTGGCAGAAGGAATTATATGCTCTCATATATACATTACGTAAATTTTGATACTTTCTTCTCAACAGAAATTTTCATCTTTATGTGGACACCAAATGCCTAGCCACATTAAACACACAGGCAATCAAAGTTTTGATATATACTAGGTATAAACTATTTTTAGCCGACAATAACTTTGACAGACAATATTTACCAAGCTCTAAGCACCCTGCCGACATCATTAGTAGGCTTAAGCAGACAAAGGACATTTTAAATGAAGAACAGAATAAAGGCGACAATGAGGATAAAAGCGAAGATTATCATGCATTCCGATTTAACTGTCTTCAGGTTAATGTTCTACAAACGGAGGATAGCAACCTTTAACCCAATGTAGCGAAGGAGCAGTGTAAAGGTGATAATTATAAGGATATTACCTCTATGTTGGAAGGAACAGAACAGGACAAACTTTCTACAGTTCGGTCTTAGACATTTTTTGCCTTAAAGACAGTATAGTTTATAGAAAACAGAATCGTCAGGAATATGGACTTTTATATCTTTTATGTATACCAAAGTCTTTGGCTAGGTTGTGGTTTACTACCCTTTCCAAGCAACGAACCGCAGTGTATTTCAAATTTAACAAATTGTATAAATCCGCTATAAGGAAATTCTACATGCCGCATCTTGAGAATTATCTTATTCACAAGATACGTACCCTGAATGACAAAGGTTAAAGAAGCTACCAGAGAAGAAACAAGCTGAGCTATAGCATCATCCTGTAGGAGACGTTGGGTCAGCATGGGTTTTCGATGAGATCGGAGTGAAGAAGGACGAAATAAATAACAGAACGAGCTACTCGCTATGTTGTTGCAAGGATAGTAGACTATATAACTGCCGAAAACATAGAAAAAAATTAGAACATGAAATAATTTGGAAATCTCGTGCATTTACTACATTTTGATTGAGTCAATACTCGTTGCGCTGAGCTGCTCGTCTTCAGCACCT
Organism: Thermobia domestica; assembly: GCF_964235325.1. Classification (NCBI taxonomy): domain Eukaryota; kingdom Metazoa; phylum Arthropoda; class Insecta; order Zygentoma; family Lepismatidae; genus Thermobia; species Thermobia domestica. Next base: position 218,882,985 of record NC_137458.1, read on the forward strand.
TACACAAAATTACAACTTTACCTACAATTTCTCTCCAGCATATAACCATGCCTCGCACCGATTAGTAGAACAAATTAATAAAATTATACATGGCTGTCTTAAATTTTTCGTTCACGAACACCACACTGATTGAAAAAAATCGCTACCACATGTTATTTTCGTAATTAGCACTTTCATACAGATTGGGATCAAGTATTAATATAGGTTTTCGTTATTCGGATACGAACCTCCAATAACAACAGAACGCATATTTTGTTCTAAAGAAATTATACAAGTAGACGAAAATAAATTGATGTCAATTAGAAAGGTTGAAGCCAATTTGGAACAGACACACACACACACACAAGAAAAGCAATTTTACGATAGACGACAAATACAAACATCCTACATACCACGAGACCTTGTTCTAGTCTCGTTTCCTACAAGAAGACACGGCAAGGTAGAGTGCTTTACAAATTACTATGAAGAACCTTTAAAAGTAATAGAACAACCCAATTCAAATTTGTATACAATTGAATAACCTACAAAATTTAGTTACAGACTGCAGGATATTGCTTTAGATCGCCTCAAACTATTCTACGTCGAATGAACACCATTTTTGTTCACATTTACTTCTACAAGGGCACAAATAGACGAGAGGCACAACAAAATTTGAAGTACTCAGCAGCACCAGGAAATGATGAGCAGAAGCAGAAGACATACAGTAGAAGAGCTGCACTACCACGGCTAAAATCGCATTTCTTCATTTCACTTATACAAGTCTTCTCATCCTGTTATTTAACTTCGCTGCATCAGTATTTCCGTTCTGTCAGCTATCTGGAGACTCAACACATTTTTCTCTTTTCGTTTCAGGAAGTCAATACTCTAAGCAAGGAAGAAATACAGTATTTTCTTGTTTCCAACATCACTTCTCCACTGGGTATTACATGATCACCCATTACGTCACTTTTCTTTTCTTATGCAGGATGTTCAAGAAATCAGGATTCTCGCTACCTTATACAGAGTGACCGAAAATTCACCTTCATTATTAACTTCCTTTTTAAAGAAAATGTTCCAAATTCTGATTCCAATCATTTTTCTTTTCTTCGTTCTTATTATAATCACCTGTTTGTGCCTCATCTTTAATAAGTCCCATTACAAAGGCAAAGACTTATCAATTCGACCAGACATTTCATTACCGTTGGAAGGAGATAATTCATCGGCAAACTACTATTTAAACGGATATACGTCCAATCCACACAGATACTACCAAATATAACATTAGAACTTGCACCGAACTACATCAACAAGAAACTCAAACCATATTTACACTTGGTGTATATTTATTAACCCTTTCTGGCACCCGGTTTTTTGGGCTATTTTTTAGACTTTCAGTCAAGCAGCTACTGCATCGTCACTATTTATCCTAGGATCATGGTTCATATCTCATTCTCTTCAGAAGGGAGCGGGCTTTCAAATGATACCACTTGCATTCTCATACCATATACCAGGAGCGGGAAAAATGATGTCAAAGGGAAAATTTCGGAGGGAAAATTTTTTCTCGCACTTTGGGCCCCTTTGGAGCGGCTCTGTCTAAACGTAAAGATCTAAAAAAAAATCTGATAAATAGCACTTAGCATACTGAATGTGTGTGCCAAATTTCAAGTTTCTATCTTGAATACCAAGGGCGGGAGAAATTTTATCTAAACACAAGCTATTTTAGTGATTTACAGTGCTTTAAGTGTCTTCAAACTATAACCGTCTGTAGAGTATCATGCGTTTTTCAAGTGTATCAGTGTCCTTGTATACCCTTACCTTAGTTCACCACAAATGTATTTTAAAAAACAATCTTGTAGACTGTTTTTTTCCATATAAGAGGTTTAAGGATCCCCACCTTACAGCGTGAGCATATGTTATACTAGCAACACGTGCTATTGTTTATAAGCAGCAGACTATACACAAAACCAGGAAGACACCAAGAACAGCACTACGAGAATCGAAGATGAACGAGCCACCTGAAAATGACCTATAAAAGTGGGGCCAAGGAAGACGGAGGCATCAGTTGACCACTGATCGCTAATCCAGCTTCGAAGTAATACCCTGCCTAAAATCCCTGGAGGCTACCTTGAGCGAAGGGGATTCCTAACCACAAATAATAACTAACGTGGCTGCTAAGGGCTACGAAGTTTACCAAAGGACCAAAACCTGAAGTCGCTGCAAGACGCCCTGGAGGTTGCCATGAGCTGAAGAGGTTCCCGTTTAAAACATTCCTTCCTTCCCTCTCCGGTCATAAGGAAGATTTAAGATATTAACTTTGTAAGCACAAAGACTGTTTTTGTAACATTTCGTAAAATAAATTAGGGAAAGGGCTAGCCGCTCTCTCTACCTACACAAATATTACAATAAAAATACTTACAGATGGAAAACGTTTGTTTGAAACACTTGAACCACGATTGTTTCTAATATACTTCTATGCAAAAAAAAAAAAAAAAACACCAAACGTTAGCACATACTATTAATATCTTTTATATTTTTTATACATTTTTAATAAGTAAGACCTATTTTTTCTATGGATGATAGCATATTGATTTATAGTGGCATTGTGAAATGATGGTAAGAAATGTGTCCTTACGAAAGAAAATCTTTTTGTAATTTGTGGTAATTCTGGTAACATTTTTAAAATTATTTATTGTGTCATCTTTGGAATATGCATAGCTTCGCTCAATATATTATTTTTACTTTTCCGTAGCGAACTTCTCATACCATGTAGTTTCTGACTAGATGTAAGATACAGATGGTGATCAGAAAAATGGAAACACCTGTAGTTGGCAACACGTCAGATGTATGGGTTGGCAGTGGTGTCGTGGCGCCCGCAGCGCCGGACCGCTGGTGATGGTGTGTTAGGTCGGTCTCCATACTACGTCAGGCGCAATGGAACAGCAGTGTCCAATGGCTGCAGCAGACGGAGGTAGTGTAAAATGGGAGACCTCTCAGATTTTCAAAGAGGGAAAATTGTTGCTTCGCGGTTATGTGGAGTGAGTGTGACGGCAGTGGGTACTGTGTTAGGTGTGTCGCGTGGGACAGTGCCGAAGGTGATGACGGCCTACACAACACACGGGAAAACCACATCGGGGAAGCGGAACAGTGGGCGAAAGAAAATCATGAGTGACAGTTCACGCCGGGTATTAAAGCTCATTGTCACGCAGAACCGTCGTGCCACTGCGGAGCAAGTGACGGAGGAACTCAATCAGCACCTCCCCCACCCTGTTTCGACAATCACAATCCGCCGCGAATTACATGACATGAACTTACGGGGTCATGTTGCACGGGCCAAACCGTTCATCAGGGACCATAACGCTTTCGCACGCCGAAAATGGTGCCGCGACCATGCAACTCGGACCGTTGATGACTGGGAACGTGTGATATGGTCGGATAAGTCATCCTTCACCCTACTCCCAACCACCGGCCGTGTTTATGTGTGGAGAACGCCCAAAGAAGCTTATGGTCTGCAGTGTCTCCGCCAAACTGTGAAACATGGCGGCGTCTCAGTGATGCTGTGGGCCGCCATATCATGGTTTTCATTGGCTCCTGTGGTCACGCTTAGCGGACGAATCACTGGTAACGATTATGTCGCAATTTTAGGAGACCAAATCCTATGGTCCGGATGTTGTTCCCGGACAATGACGCTCTCTTCCAGGATGATAATGCACCCATTCACACAGCTCACGTTGTTGCAGCGTGGTTTGAGGAACATCGGGATGAAGTTCAATACCTCCCCTGGCCCAACCAATCCCCAGATCTCAACATAATTGAACATATGTGGTCCGTCTTGGAAACACGACTCCGTAGACGATTTCCACCTCCATCCTCTCTCAAAGAACTGGCCGATGCCCTGCGCGAGGAATTGCGTAAAATTCCACTTGCTACCATTCACGACCTCTATGCCTCCATCCCACGTCGCATCAAGGCTGTTCTGAAGGCGAAAGGTGGCCAGACACCATATTAATCTGGAAAGTTGAAATTTCGTTCAGGTGTTTCCATTTTTCTGATCACCATCTGTATGTGCAGACTGTTTTACCTCCACAGATATATCGAGCTATCTGACTATGAGAAGAATTCTGAAATTGGTGATTTTTGCTAATAGTGTAACAAATATGTACTGTCAATTTCATTTGCGCTCATCCTGACTTTCTTAATTCCAGAACGTAACATGTAATTGAGTAAGGTAATGGAAACTATCAATCCATCACCATGTTCTATGTTTCTTCACATTTTTAATAATCATGTGTTTTTGTAGAATTTATCGAACTTCAGTTTATTACATATTCGAGGCCATAACAATTATCATAAGCATGTACAAAAATAGTTATTTCCCGTGAAAACTTGATCAACTATTTGAGACTTACAAGTCATTTGTGAAGAACAGAATAATATTCCACAAACCCCAGTCTCTCTACCTCTAAAGTAAAGATTTCATATGTCACTCAATTTTATGCAAAATGCGGTGTTGACACTTGTGATGTATTTGCAATGCATGTAAAAACAAGATTGAGGCACTATTATAAATATCTAGTGTAACAACCAGAATTCTGAGAATATCTATATACCAATATGTTATAATTTTCATGGAACATGTATATACACAATTATAAAATTTACACTTACAACAAAATCCCTAAACTCTGAAGTAGTCAAACTACGAAATAGTTTATGTTTAAGTCACTTCATTTCTTTCAGCAAATTATTGTTGAAATTCGACTTGTTAACCTTTTATTTTTTCATCAGTTTCCCGAAAAGTCGAAAAGTCAGTTATACTTTCAATTTATAAAATTTGGTATGCTTTTGTTGTTACATTTCCACATATTTCGTTCGAAAGATTGTTTTTGGGATTTTAAATTTATTTTAAAAGAAATTAAAATAATTATAAATGTAGTGTAGTGTGGAATATAAAACTTGACGTATGATTTTAAAGTAAATAACTGAGAGTACATAATGTAGTTGCACTATACTCTCCAGACAATTGAAATTAGGGCATACTACATTTTTCCTTCTCTTTAGCCTAAAGGAGTCGAATGCTTAATGAAATTGAATGATTATGAAAATAAACTTTTGTCGAAATTAGAGAGTGACACCAAAATAGGCATAAGCATTCCTTCTAGATCGGCAAGATTATGTTATTTGGTACTAGGAATTATAACCTGTAAAAAATTAGAAGTAGGAAAACATTTTAAATTTTACAATAATATGATGAAGAAGACATGAGAGGGGTAAGTGGAATTTTTTGAAAATATTTTAAAGATGAACACTGTTAAACAATTCCTCAAACTTTTGTTCCTTTTTCTAAAACTTTTCATCTTAACGATGTCCAAGAGTTCATTGCAATTTTTAGCAACATTCATGTATTCATAAAAGTCGTATGTTCAAACTGTGTGCATTACTACACCAGCCCCATTCCAATCAATGTTTCGTATAGCTGTCCCAGAAACAACGTTTCAAGCGGCGTCGCTTGCAACCTTGTTTCTGGAATAAATGCATTTAAAATCTCAATAAGTCCCTTAAAATGGTACTGTAGTAGAAGTTCGAATTCTATGTAACATCATTTGATAAAACATCATAGTTTGAAGCTGAGAAAGTAAATTTAAAGACAACACTTAATCAACATATAGTTTTTTCGATTTCTGTAAACTTGGATTGTTGTCACTTGCAACGTTGTTCGGCGGAGCCATTCCATTAGACAAAACTGACAACTGTCCAAGCTAGATGTTCCTGCAAGCAGATAACAGCTGGTGACTGGTCAGAGAATGGAAAAAGTCACCTCAATGATAATAATACCGATACTCCAAGAGACAATTCAAGTTATTATGAAAGTAATTGAGATCAGCTATCAAAACATAGATTGGTTACGAAATCGCCCCAGACAGCGGAGGGAAAGTTTCAACATCCCATCAGTTACATAAGCCATTCCATGCAGCCATAGAATTCTCATTACAAAAGGTCGTTTGCCTTTTGATAATTTTCCTTGAGGCTGTTGTTATTCATCTCTGTCGATGGTACAATGCTGTTGGTGACAGCCATTTGTCATTCTGCTTGTGGATTTGGATGAGGATCACTCGACTTCTGTGGTGGTTAACCCTATGTCGAGCCTGCAGTTCGAGGGTCAGAGAAAGCCTGGGAACTCTGATGTTGGTCAATGGAGAGTATGAACTTTAGGAAGTGGAGTTGAGCATGGAGCCCATAGTCTAGAAGGAAAGAAGTCTGTTGTCCCGAGATCGTGTCCCCAAATCAGTGCTGTAACGACACCTTGATAATATGGCTGACGAACATAAAGGGTCAAGTAGTTGCGAAACTTACTTATTGCTATTTTAAATTAAATAATTCTACTTTACTCAGATTTACTTAAGCAAAGCAAGAATGAATCAAATATATTTTTACTGCGTAAAACTTGTGGAAATACCAATGAAATTAATACATTTATTCCATTAGCGCCGTAAAAACTAGTCACAATGGATTGCCTGCAATTAAGCAACAGAAAGGAAAACCAAAGAGAGAGAATTTCCTGTTGTAATGCATTTGAGTGTTGAAATCATCAAATGGAAGGATAGGAATCATATAACTATTCTTGCTACTGCAAATTACCCAAGGTATACCACAGTGTGTCAACGAAGTGTGTGTTGCGTTACAACTTTTGTTACAGATAATTAAATTTTAGAAAGCTGTAATCATTTCGGGAAAGTTCAAAGACATCATACAATTGATTGAAGTTTTCCTCAATGATGATGAAAAGAATAGTGACATCATATCCTGTACTTCCTCATTGACCTAGCAATTGTTAACTCTTCCAAAGTAAGTTGAAGAGATTGCCGCTTTCAATACAAACTTTGCTACCATTCAAGTTTAGTAACACAATTGATCCCAAATAATTCTCAATTCTCTCAATTCGCCAACGTAAAGGACTGTTTCTTAATTTGTAGTCAACACGAAAACTGCTCCAGAGGAGACAGACTTGATCCAAACTAATTATATCATGCCTAAATTGGGGAAAATATACGGACGTTGCTGTATGGACTGCAGGAAATATAACTGAAAAGATTTCAGATAAATGATTGCATAATAAATATGCAATCATGCAATGTCTCTTTGAGATTAATCCATATTTAAGAAAAAATATGGAAATTGAATTGTGGTAGATAAATGTTAAGTCCTCTCATTAATATTATACAGTCTGTGAAAGCTACAACATATATCATGTACGTTATTGGGGTTTTGTTTCTCTGAGAGTAAAAAGTAGAAAATTGATGAAAATTTTATAATGTCTCATTATTAACAGTATGGAATATAATTCCCACCATGCTAAAGTCAAGTAAAAGTTAGCAACACGTTGTATTTCATACATTCATTTTGATTTCAAGTGCTCATTATTGTACAATTTCTAAAAGAAATGGCCGGTGAAAGGAATAAAACAATGTACAGTACTAGGAATGTAGGGTTGGACTTCGTGTGGATAATATGGCAACTTTCGTGGCAATTTCTGAGACGTACTACTGGATGCTAAGCATGATTTCTGTCTTTGCAAAAATATTCTTTGGTTTATAAAGGGGAGCACAGGTATGTTAGAATCGAAAATCTAGTCTAAGTTCTTTTACCATTTTAGTAACTCCCAACAACTTCGATTAACTTTGACTACTGGTTCATAAATTTTTGTATATATTAAGTTTGCCAGTACTTCAGTGAAATGGGTGTAAACCCCTAGCGCAAAAGAAATTTTGATCTCTAGAAAATTTAATCAGTTTCAAATTACTATCAAACAATAAAGTCTTGCTAATAAAAATGTACAAATATATTTTGTATTTACATAATCAAATTTATCTTTAATTAATTAATTTCTTATTTCAACAACAGAAGATGGAAAGTAATGACATAAAATAAATAAAAGTACATGCAAGTCCAAGGTTTAAAGTCACTGCAGAGCTTCTATTCAACTTGGCAATTATCGTGTAAGTAAAACTCATTTCTAAATTTTCATGAAATCCTTTCTTTCTCATTGCCTCTCACTCCGTCAATAACTCCGTTGATTCGGACGGGAACAATAATATGTTAGAAACTTCTAGAAATATGCTCCATGGCTCATAATTGATGTTTGAATTCTGGTGTTCAGTAATCAATAAATATACACACAAATTAATGTATTTAGTTCATGCCATTTTTGTTCAAATTCAGTAATTCAGCGTACCCAGTATTTCGATGATCTCTGGTATCATCTCTGGTATTTTCGATCAGCGTACACAGCATCTCTGGTATTTTCGACGATCCACCGAACGTAAAGAGACAATTTGACGTATACTCCAGGTTTCTTTGGGTCTGCACAACCTATACCCCACGAGACTATCCCTAGAAGAAAAGGAAATAGTAATGATGAGTGTTATATACATTTATTAGTAACTTTTAAATCCTCCCGTATACAATTTTTCGTAGCATTTTTCTGTTGAGTTGTGTATTTATATAATGGAAAGTACTATTTTACGCCTACAGACTCGCCAAATAATATCCACAACCATATGAACGGAAAAGAAGTAAAGGGAAACAGTTCTTTGAGGGATGTCACATTTATTTTTAGTTTCTTTACATCACTCAATACGTTAGAAGACTTTCTTTTTTTATTGATCTTTTTCTGCTAAGTGCAGGAATACTTAAGAATCAATTATCATAATTAACATTATTCCACAACTATCGTCTGTATATAATGAGATACTAATACGAATTGCCTATATTTGTTTATTTTAATAACTAAAAATAAGGTAAATGTAGGGTTTTTACCTGATAAGTACTCTTTCTTCATTTTCCTCACTCACTCATACGTATGATCGACTTGACGAGACAAACAATACAATTGCTTGTGAGAGCAACGTGGAATCTCAACCTAACTACCTTATTAAATAATCATGTAGTGACAATGTGAGCACCATTGACGACGAAATAATAATAAATATTCATAATAAGATGTATTACATAATTTAACATTATTAAAGTAACTAACTATTTCAACAATGTTTCATTAAAAAAATGATTTCATTTCAAATGTGAAAATTTAACAATAAATCATTTATGTACAGTGACTGAATTCGTGCACACCTAGCCATTGCTTGCGTAGCTAGGCACTAAAATAAGAACACAATCTTCCATGTTACAATGCAAAAGTGAGATAATAAATCTAAATTCAGTTCTGAAAAGTAATATTGCTGCTACAAATTTCGAAGTAACTATAACATATTTAGCGAAGCTATTATACATCATCTTCATACTGCCAATAAAGGTATAACAACGAATTATTAACAGGTAAAATTTGGTTCACTTTTATATCTGGAGCAGTTAATTTCTGATACAGTTCTTTGGGGTCGTTAATGATGGTTGTTTGGCTGAAATTGTCTCTTTTATAGCGAGTCGTCCCCAGAAGGCATTCAAACAGAGTTTTGCAAGACTACGACGTGCTGAATTTGTCATATTTGCTGCATCCAAAGTTATGCCTTCACGTTGTTGTACCATTTGAATATACTGCTCCTTTTCTTCTTCGGTGACGCAATTGGTAGGCCAACCAGAAGCTTCTAGCTTAGATTTCAAAAATGTGTTAATGTATTCGCTGAATAATCCTCTAGGTAGTAGGTTTCAATTCATGTTCTTCCACTAAGGATTTAATAATAAAATGACCATCATATCCCTAAGAGTTATGTGCTAAAGATACAATAAGCTTGTTGTTGGGTCGTGGTTGACGTAAATACTCAAGAAAGGCATTGATCGGATCATCTTGAAAAATATGTTCCCGCTGTCCACAAACTTCACACGGATGATGTATATCTTCATCTTGAACACAGTTGTAACATACTTGTTGGGCCACCAGTAAATTGGAATTATTAATGAACGTGTCTTCATCAAAGAAAGTATCCTGTGTGGCTTCGATATCATAGAAGACAATCATAACACTGATGGAACTTTCTTGGCATGTAACACTGATGGAACTCCAGGCTTTAAATGAGTCGTATCAGGCTACATGTAGCATTGGTGGGTAGACATAACGTGTTTACGATACACATTACAAAAATAATCTTACAATCATGTTCCCTTTCCCTTGTATGGACAAACGAATAAATGCGTAAACATTTGGAACACTGTTTTACCATCTTGCATACTGGATGCCCTTATGATATGATACAGTTAGATGACTTTATAGCATGTTTCACCATGAAATTCACGACTGCATTCTGGACACTGCTTCTCCGTATTGGTCTTACTGCATGGCGGTTTCTGCAAACATCTCTCACACATGGCCGAACAGTTCTTGACGTGTCTATTAAGATGATCATATTTTTTGTGGCATGCAACACAATAATACACAATAGAGAAAACGGACGTTAATGATGTGATGATGTCATAATGAGAATTGATGCACATTAAATTGATTGAAATTTTGTCTTCGCCACCCGGCCCTTCATACAGAATATCTTCTCCGGAAAAGCTACTGTATACGGTAAGTTTATAATCCTTCAAGTAGCGTTGCAATTGTCGCAATTCTTCCACGGATCCCCCATGGTCTAAATTCACTGATGATCTGGACAAAAGTTCATGTACGTCAGCGAGAACGACACACTTTATCTGGTTCTGATATTGTCTGTACAGTTTCTTGTTCGTATCCTTATATTTCTTTAGACCAATAGCAATCACAATCGCATAAGCCAAACATTTCTTGTCGGCGTTTTTCACTCGTAAAATGCCATTCTTGCGTTTTAGTAACTCGTTGTTTGATAAAAGACCTCATTTTTCCAAATCCACGGGGCACATCCACATGTACAATGAACGGTTCGTTCATGAGAAAACTATCGTTAGTTTGAAGGATGCGATCAAAGGAAGCCCATAAAGTCTCCAGTGTCAAATTACTTGCACGCCGAAAAGATAAATAAAACGGTTTGTTCTTATCATCATGAGATAAAATCGATAATCCAACCATCGATAATTCGTTGACATTTTTCAATAAGTAACCCAACATCTGTTGAAAGGAGGCCTGAACACACTCAACAATATCGGTGTCACTGGTCGGAGCATTAATTTGAATTTCCAGCATTCGTCCTTCGAGTATTGATTTCTCGCAAGACAGTAAAGCCAGAAGTAGCCATATTCAAACAGGAAAAAGTAAGGTAAAACAAAGAGGAATAGGCAAAGAAAACAAATATCTAAAACGAGAAAAAAGCACGAATTGAAATTGAATTCCCAAATCAGATATCGCTAACACGTTTAACGGTATCAAAATGACTACACAATCAATCCTAAAAGAATTATCATATCTCAAATAGTCCTACTGCAGAAACGTTTTATTGTCGTCATACTGGAAATCAAACCCGGGACTAACATGTAACTGACCTAACTTTCTGTAGTGATAAAAAGAATGAATAAAATTGTTTTTCTAATTGTGCTTAGAGAATCATTGTAGTAAGCATTTTCCCCTCACACTGAACTTTAAAACGTACGACGAACATGAAACGAAAACAAAATCTCATGCGCGTGCTTTTTCAAGCTAAGGCAAGGAAGACTCGAATTCCTTTCTCGGCGAGAGATCAGATCCCACATTAAACTGAAGGTCCATGTCTCAGTGTTAAAAGACACGTTGTAGGGGAACAAATTCGTGCGTAGTTTTTTTTTTGAAAACTAAAATTTTGTATACGTTAATGGTAACTTTCAGAAACTGAGCTTCTTCATTAGCTAAGTGGTTAGCGCTCCGCACCTCTGGCCCGGATTCAACACCCAGTATGCGCTCAGATTCAATATTAAGCTGTATTCCTAGCATTAACGCTGAAGGGACGCTAAACCGAAATCAACAAATTTCTCGTGCTTACTCCTAATGTGTGGGATTCCTGATTCGATCCCCGGTCAAGTAAGTGAGGGTACTCCCACTCATTCTTCCATTTGCTTTCCCATAGACTAAATATTTCATGCTAAAATAAAAACAGCGATAACAATGTTATCCTCATGCGTAATACGTTTCAAAAGCACTCCACGGATATTAAGAAACGCGGTTAATAAAACTCTTAATAAACTTATCTCAAATTCAAGGAACGGAGCAAAGTCACGCTGACACAAAAGGTACACCTGCTCAATTTCAAGATCTTCGTGGAAGTAGGATTTGAAAAATGAAATTAAGAATTTTATTTAGGTTTGAAACGTGTTCAACTATAAAGTGACATGACTATCAGCCAATCTGAAACGAGGAAATTAATAAATGAAATCGCGGAGAACCAATGAAAACACAGCTTTCATCATGTATCATGTGCCGAAAGGGGATGTAAGAAACAATCTGATTGGTTGTGACATTATCCACGTTTTTCTTCTTACACATCAATCGTTACGACATCTAGTATCGCATCTAGTATCGTGACATCATACCGTTGACTTATTAGTTTCTTACGACATTCAAATTAACACATCTAAAATGTGATTCATTTTTCTTAAACTTGATTGAAAAATGTAACATACATCGATATGTTACGAAACTGTCTTTGACATAAATGTAAAGTTGAGCTTTAAAAGTCCGTCAGCTGAGAAAGATGCTGATGTAGTACTCTTCGTAAAAGCAATTTCACAATAACAAACTTCTCTGCGTAACAACAAGCAGAAATGTGTAATGTAACATAATTTGTTTAAATCTGCTCGTCTTCTTTTCATACGCAAAACTGCTCGCACAGAAAATTAAAAACTTCTCAATGGGTCACGGTAGCTCAACGCTTATTTCTGATGTGTGAGGTCTCTGCTTCAATCCACAAGCAAGTAAATTTATGATGTTTTCTCATCTCATCATTTCTCATCATCGTTTCAAGGGGGCGTTAAAATTTCCTAACACTAGCATCAAGAATCAAACTCGGGACCACTGCAATGTTTATAACGTAGTAATCAACAAACTAAAACTTCTCAATGGAGTACGGTGGCTTAGCGTTTGTGTCTAATGTGTGAGGTTCCTGCTTCAATCCTGAGTCAAGTAAGTTCATGTTTTCCCCGGTTTCGGTCTATCATTTCTCATCACCATCGTTTTCGCGGGGACGTTAAATTCAACATTTCCTAAACTAGCACCAAGAATTGAACTCGGGACGATTGCAACACATGTAAAGTATCCATGTTCACCCCTGATGCGGAACAAAATGGATCACAAAGTACTTATCAAATTTATGGGAATAATTTTAAATATGCCTCAATATAACGTAATAAGGCTCCAAAATCAATACTCATCAAAGGGAACAATGACTCCCAAATTTCAAAAGTAAACCATTGTACTCTATTATATAACGAAAATGTCTCGTGAAAGATAATAGGATAAGTTAAAAAAACTACCAAATTTTAATATTTTATACTCATCAAAGGAAACGAGGTCCCTCTCGTCACGTGGATCAAGGCGATCATATATGTCCTAAATGATCCTATGCATTCCCTGGCCCCTGAGTAAGCATAAGCAAAATTTCAATAGGTAAGGCAATCCCGGACCAAAGCATCTCTAACTCATTCATATTAACGCTATGGTCCATGTGGGAGCCCCAAATTGTATAATCAAAAGTGAAATAGGGTCACTCCAACGTCAAACAAACACATTAGCTCGAACCAAATAACTCTACTTCATTCGCACCAGTAAGAACGCGGTGGTTCAATGGTAGAGCGTTGCTGTATGGGGTCCCTGGTTCAATCCCTGCGAAAGTAGTTTTGTGGTGGGTAACATTATGCTCGGGATCTCCAGTTTACTCCCACACTTTCATTCCACCAATTCATTCATTTTTCATCGGCACCGTCTCCTTTAGCCTAACCGGCATAATCGTGGGACGTAAAACTAAAGATTTCATTTGCACCAGTGTTAGTCCATCTCATCAAAGGGATAACAATCTCCACATTTTATGTCATAAAAGGGAACGAAAATAAAAAGCATTCATAAATCTGTACTAATTCATAACGTAATAAATCATCAAGAATATGTTTTTAATAATATTAAAAAAATCATCATGACCTCTAATCCTAAAATCCCAATTAAATGACGTCATAGCCGTGCCAAGGTACCTCTGACTCATTCGCACCAGCGTGCATGGCCCCTGAGTAAACATAAGCACAATTTCAATAGGGGACGCAATCCCGGGCCAAAGCATCCCTGATTCATTCGCTATGGTCCATGGGTCCCCAAATTGGATAATCAAGAGTGAGATAGGGTGACTCCAGTACTACTATGTAGATCAACCAAAGTCTGGCCTCCTGAGGGTAACAGATTGTGAGTTCATACGGGACATCATTAAGGAAAATTTAGCTAGCTGCACACGATGATTGTGAAATCAAATCGATATTTTGGTAAGGTTTAATACACTGACAGCTAAAGGATCAGTCTAAGGGTCATCCGTTATTTCATCATGACGAAACTATCTACATTCGTAAAGATGAAGTTGAAGTTTTTAGCAACTATCTATAAGTAGTATTTACACTTTTAAGTTAATGGAACAGCAGGTAGCTCACCCAGTAGATAAAGATGTAGTACAATCACCTGATCTTTAACCAAATATCTCTCATTCACTTTCATCAACTCATCCATTTACAGCTTCTATTAGCAAGTCGAAATCTAACAAAGCATAACACAAAAGTACTGTACTGCACTATGAATAGAATAAATCACATATACTTATATCAAAGAAGGGCCGTATATTGTTCTAACTTCTTCTCTAATTTACACATTTCTCTTCAGGATAGGATATATTCCCTCATATTAGAAGACGTCAAAACTCCTTTGTTAGTCTTCCCGTTGCAATATTTCGTAACACTACCAAAGATATTCTTAACAATGAGTACATGAAATAAGTAATCGTGAAATGGGAAAGAGAAAGTTGGTTTGCATGCAACGATTGATTGTATAGTGTTCCTGCTCTCACATAGATCACAGAGCCGCTGATAGTACTAATGATTGCCACCTTGTTAGTTAAGGTACCAACAAAGATCTTGCTGTCCAGGTGCGTTGTGAAGATATGTCTCCCCTGGTGCATACCACTGACGGACCATTGACATGTCACCACAGATGTGAGCAGTAATTTTGTGCCTTATCGCCCGGCCTTTCACAGCCCTATTATACAGTACAACTCAAAGTCACTTGTTACACAACATGGATTTGCATTCTTCATTCTGGTATGACGAAAACCTATTTTAATCAATATAAGCCGTATTTCTACATACAAGTAAGTAACTCACAGTGATGCCCGATGACATTAAACATGTTAGTATCATGTGACCTAAGGACACTACTATTTGCCTGCGATTTACAGAGGCCAGTATGCTGTCGTGTTCATAGTAAAGTCTTCATACTCTCTTAAACTTCTGTGAAATAAGACGATGTACACGTGCTCTTGATATATTCGTTTCCATCAGTCTATTCAAATGTAAGAAGCCATTTGGCTAACACTTAGAAGAGATATTACAGGTACAAGTAGCAATATCTTAGTAAAGACTCAAAAGAAGATTGTGATCCCGAAAGATATGTGTGAATAGATTTATCCTAACTTAATATCTCATCATATACAGGTATAAAGAAGTAATAGTTAGGGAACTAGTGGATAGAGACCACCTTAAGTATTGCAAGCTTTTTGTTTAGACTATAGATCGTAGTGTATGTATAGAAAACTAGGAATGATATGTCCATTGTTATGACATTCTATGTCATTTCGATGTACAACGTGTAGCTTAAGAAAAATTTATTATTTCTGTGTCACTGTAGCAACTTTGCTTCCTTAGTCTGGAGGTTTAGTAACACATAAGTAGGGCTCGGAAGTTGAGGAAAAATCCCCTTTTTAACGTGTGCCCGAAGACGAGGCTTAAAATAATATAGGTTCATTTTGGGTCATTGTAGGCCAGAAAATGGTGGATTTTGTTACTCTCTTTTTCCTCTTTCGGGTTTTTTGTTTATTGGTCTCTTTTTAAGCTTTTCATAGGTCTTGACGTCTTTTTTGCACTTCATCTTTCGACAATAAATTTACAGCCATTAACTTGAATCACCGCCACCTTTTAAACACCTTGTCTTTTGTAATGAAAATTTAAAAGATAAGGTCGCCTTCGCACGCAGTCATTGAGTGATGCAACTGCCTGTGGAGCATTGCTTTAAATTTTAAGTCTGTGGCTATTGGAAAATGCGTTTTCGAAGCGTTCTCCCCCGCAGCGAATGAGACATAGGTGGCTACTTGGTAATTTTACTTATGCCAGAGTTATAAATCATACTGTGAGACAGTCAGGGTTTCCAGGTCGTTTTTTGCCAGGTCCAGGTCTTTAATAGCAGAGTTTCAATACTTTTCACAAAGCATCCTCCAAACAGCTGTTTCTTGTTAAAAATTCTCTTGCCTGGCAACACGTCTTTCCTTTTTTCCCTTCCTTTAGACGTCTTTTAAACAGCATTCGGTCTATTGTTCCGAAACGCATCAAATACGCTCGAGCCGACTTTTCTGCGCGTTTTTATTGCTTTCCAAATAGCCTCCTACTAAGACATTCTTCAACGACTGGAATGATAAGACCAGATCTGCAAAAATCAAAGTCAGATAAAAAGGCGTAACAATATCCCCTTGCAAGGTTGGGTGAGGGGGGAGTTCTCTTATTTTAGTTTGTACTTCAGTTTGTAGAGGACAGACCGTTAACTACTAGAAACTTGTATTTCTTGTGCATTATATTCATTAAATACGTAATTCTAATTAAATTGAGTCTTATATTTAAGTCCTTTTTTCCAGTTTTTAGGTCCTTTTTTCGATAGTTTTAGGCCTTTTTATAGGTCATATTTAGGCAATTTTTAAGTCTTCAACTTCCGAGCCCTACGCGTAAGTTTAGAACATTTTTAAGCAGTATTTTGAATTGAGATACCAATAACCGGAATTGTTCATGGTATAAACATACCAAAGTAATACAGAAGATGAATCTTCACCTTTCCGACTAGCTCAGAATGTGTCATTTCCAAGAAACTTTGCAGAATATTTGGATTGTTTCAAGGAAGTTGTTCGTCATATTGTGTCAACTTCTACTTTCTGGAGCACGTACGATGGATAGCCTCTCTCACTTGTGCGACCACAACCTGCTACAGCAAACTACCTTGCCTGAAGAATCAGAGCCTATAAAGAAACAAATATTGGAAGATATTTATAATATATCATTGCTCAATATTACAATACATTGTAAGTAAAGAAGTTGTTGAACATTTTCATCACATGTTTTAACAATTTACACACTTTCTGACAGAATGTTTGGATTGTGATTCTTATACCAATCTATATCTCTTCTGATTTTATTTTACTGGAATTTATCAAATTAAGTTAACTTGATAATGTATATATTCTATTGGAAGTGAAAACATAATTTACTCTTATTTCGAAAGTTATTGAATTAATTCCAGTCACTTAATTTTCATCTTTTACTTCAGAAGTTACTTGCACGCATTACTTCAAAACTACATTTTAAAAGCAAGTGTTAAAGTATATATATTGCGTAATTAATTTAAAATTTTATAATATTACAAATAAAATGTCCAGCAGAAACTTACAAATAATACAAGATTCCGGAGTGAATAAAAATAACTCGATAATTAATAAACTTTTTGCTAATTATCTTCCCACTGAAATTTCAAATCTGATATTAAATCATTTATAACCAGAAACTTTTTAACAATTGCATATATATATATATATATATATATATATATATATATATATATATATATACTTAAAATCATACCATAATTTGGCTAAGCAATAATTGATAATTTCTAGTAAATATATGAAATAAAATATTTTGTTCTTTTCTCTAAACATTTTTCTTAACTCCAAACTTATTTTTGTTAAATAATTCACGCTTCGGTAAATGCCATTACACACTATCTGAATAAACTTCTAAGCTGACTATTGTGCCTACCTTATAGGTCTAAATTATGATTTATATAGAAATAGAATGTCACGCTAAGACAAATCATACAAAATAACAGGAGAAAAGAACAGCTTTTAATTTGTAAGAAAAGCATAATACGCCTACATCCAGTTTATGATTGGTCATGAGGCTAGGAGACGATAATTCAAACCAAGGTCTTCATCAGTCTGAGGCGCTGCAAAAGATTGATTAATCTTTCAATGAAAGCCTTCTTTCCTTCTCATGCAAAGGCTCGTGAACGCTCTATGACATATTACAAAGGCATTATAAATTACAAGAATATGTAGTATTACGTCTTCCATCTTCAATTTTAATTGACTGGTATGCGAATGGTGATATCTGTATTGTGTAAATGCTTATTACGTGTCTCCTCGAACTATTCAAACATTTTGACAAATGGAAATATTTACCAATTACTATTCCTCATCATTGTATTGTGAATCAAGTTCACAGACCAATACTATTTCATATTCCACAGACGCAAAATATCCGTGAAGCTTTGAAAATATAATAAGATAAAATGAATCCAGCTTTTTTATAGTATAAAAGCACTTTCACATTAGCAATCAATTTAGAAACTAAATTGTGAAAATATGAATGTGCTACACTAATAGCGTAAAATACCTATGGGTCAAAAGTTATTTATTACTCATGTATTTTTCAATGGGACATATCTTTCAATGAAACACAAATTTGTCTCTTATGTTTTAATGATTTTTAACTTTGATGTTTGACCTTCATTCATGTTTGACAATGTGCATTTCCATCTAATTCTAACTTTTTTTGGAGTTATTTCTTTGGAGCCCCACTTTGTGCACTCCGTAAGAAAGAAGGCGGAATTCGTCCTATAGCTGTAAGTTGCACCTTAAGAAGATTGGCTTCTAAGCTCGCATGCTCCAGTATTTATCAGCAGTGCTCTTCCTGTTTTATTTGGAGAGAAAACTATACTGTCCCTGGTCGGTTGCCAACAAGGAGATCCCGCTGGCCGAATGCTTCTCAGCTTATCAATCCATCCTATATTTCGCAAATTATCATCTGAACTAAACTTATTTTATCTGGATGATGGTACTTTGGGTGGTTCTCCACAATCCGTCTTTCAGGATGTGAATATTTTATTAGCAGAGTCTAAACGCATTGGTTTAGAAGTTAATCCTTCTAAATGTGAACTGATTTTCACATCTGGACAAGTGGAACCCACTATTGTATCACAATTTCAACAGCCTCTTCCTGGTCTTCGAACAGATAATGCGAACCAGTTATTTCTTCTCAAAGGTGCTCCACTGCATGAAACAGGTTACGAAATAGCTTTTAATGAGCACCTAAATCAGCTTAAAACTGTTATTGAACGGTTAAAAATTTTACCATCTCACTTGGCATATTTCCTTCTAAAAGATTGCATGGGTATACCAAAGTTACAATATTTTCGAACTACTACAACATGGTATATGCCATCTCTACTTCTCCAAATGGATGCCTGCCTGAAAAGAGCATTAGAGTCTATCGTAAATATATCTACGAATCAAATACAATGGACACAAGCTAGTCTTCCAATTCGTTTCAGAGGTTTGAACATCCGCAGAGTCTCCGGTCTCAGTCTTCCAGCTTTTGTTTCCTCGTGTTATGGGGTGAGACCACTCATCTCCAACATTCTTAACATTCCCGTCGATGATGTGGTCATTCATCATTTGATAGAGGCAATTGACGTATGGAAGTTATTATTTGGACAAGATATACCATCCACATTGGAAGTACAGAAAAGCTGGGACAAAATAATCTTAAAATCAATTATTGAACAAGAGTTCTTTTGGATAGTGTATTTGATATAGCTCGCTTTAAGGTCTTACAAGAAAAGGAATCTGACGCATGGTTGCAATCAATTCCATCGATGAATATTGGAACTTTCATGGATAACAATTCTTTTCGCCTTTGTGTTGCTCTACGCCTTGGCATGAACATGTGTAAAAAATTTACATGCATTTGTCGGGAGCAAGTCAATGAAAAGTGTTTGCATCCATTGAGCTGTCCCAAAAGCGCAGGCAGAGTGTCCCGTCACGCTGAATTAAATGATATCCTAAAGAGTGCTTTGTCCAGCATAGACGTGCCTTCAATTTTAGAACCATCAGGTTTATCAAGGGATAATGGGAAAAGACCAGATGGCATCACGTTAATCCCCTGGGAAAATGGGCAATGTTTAGTATGGGATGTCACTTGTGTTGATACTTTTGCAGCTTCCCATATTGTATCAACATCTAAGGAAGCTGGAAGTGCGGCAGAAACAGCGTGCAGACGAAACCCTTTAAAATATAAATGCTTAAAAGAGAACCATTTTTTCATTCCCTTTGCTGTTGAAACAATGGCTATTTTCCAGCAAAGAGGCAAAGAATCTAGTGAAACAAATTGGTTCACAGCTGGTTGTGAAAACAGGAGATCCGCGGAGCAAACAATTTTTAATCCAGAGACTCAGTTTAGAAATTCAGCGAGGAAACGCAGCTTGTATTTTTAAATTATTCCCCTCTGCTCCTATTATGGAGGAAGTTTTTTCTTTCAAATAGTTAATCCGTTCCACGCTAGCCAGATTTACAATCAAGTACTGTTATATGAAGGTTCAATTATATCATACTGCACAGCACAGTGTTGCCTGGAATTTCGTATATTATGTAATGCATTGATTTTTTGTACATCATTTTGTATATTGCGGTTACCTCTGGAATTGTTACGGGATCTAAACTTTTATATAATATAATTATTATTAGAATTTTTAACAGTATGTTAAACCTAAAAATAATGTTGAAAAATAGCATACATATATAATGATATATCATTATAATTCTAACTTATTATTATGATAAACAATTAGAAAGATTTAAAAAAATATATTTCGTATAACTTTGTTGACATAGATACTACTTAAGTAATAAACACATTTACTACTATGTTAGACAGAAGTATACAGCCTTGCTGTTACATATTACATATGTGTAGCAATAGTGAATGAGACCAACTGTTGTGACTTTAACTTACAGGATACTCAATGGATAGAAAATTAAACAATGCTCCATGATTTCTGACACACAGGACATCTCTTTATAAATATACACTCATGTCCAAAATGATTGTCGCATATCTATAACTCTCTTCTTCTAAGAATATAATTTGATAATCACTTTGCATTGTATTTTAATACTGGTACTGTGTGTATAATCGAGAAATATATATTTGTGGTAAATTTCATAGGAAAAGAATTACAAATACGAAAATTAGAATGAGTAAAACAAAATGTTGCTAAATGGATAAGAAAATTTTATTTTCGTTTTATTGTTGTTATTTACTGGTCTTTTGACATGAAATTTCCCATATACATATCTTTTCCAATTATACACATACTAACATTATAAGAAATACCGGGCGAATTCGTTATCAAATTATATTCCTGCAATAACTTATTTATGGACATGCGACAATAATTTTGGACATGAGTGTACATTAGAAATTGTTCATTGATATCTAGGTTTCTAGGAATTATAATGAAATAAGTGTACTTGTAGAGAATATTGTCCAAGTAGCTATTATGACGAATTCGCACATGGTACAACTCTACTGAAGTGATAATGTATAAGATCAAACATATCAAGAAAACTTTGCAAATGAATTGTGTTTATATCAATTCTAACATTATGATCAAATAAATATACCAAATGACTATATGTTTTGATGATTGACCTATTGTCGGAAACTTTAAATTTGGTAGTAAAAGCAAAGAGCTAGTTTACTTCCAAACAAAATGTCATAAATCGATAATTTATTAATTATGATTTCAGTTATATATTTTTATCAATGTAAAATACAGCGACTGGTTGATTTTTCTAAAACTTTGTCTTGTAATTTCTAATATATCATTTTGTGTAACGCGTGTGATCGATTTGTTAAACACTAAGATCTCACATATGTATACCAATTTTTCTTTATGTTAGTGACTATGTAAAGATTTTAGTCTCCACTAAAATCTCCATAACAGTAAATTCCAAAAGCTCAAGGTCAAATGTAGAAATTGAGTTGATTTCGAGTTTAACGTCCCGTTCAAACGTACAAATTGAGTCGAGCGATTGTTATTTCTGAATAAGTATCTGAATAACTATTTTTATATGGAAACCTCTGTTAAAGTTCAACATGGCAAAAGAAGCAAAAGATTAAGAGAAAGGCCATAATAAAGCATTAATTAATTAATTAATTAATTAATTAACAAATTAACACTATCAATGTCACCAAAGCCAGAGAATCATAAGTTGATTCTTAACTAGTCTCGCCAACAACAACTACTTCTACTATATCCTTTCTCAGTTTTGCTAATTACTAGTTACTTGTAGCAAGCCCTAGTACTACACGATAAAAACCTAGCTACACAAAAGACACTCAGAGATAAACTTAACCAAAATTCGAGCTATAGGTAGCTTGCAAACCATTTAAACGCCATTTTCATTATTTGATCATATCAATGCTACACTTTTTGCGTATAAATCACTATAATAATACAATTCACATGCACATGCCCAATTTCCTGAATCACATTAAAAACACAAATTTTGTGTTTAAATTCGTTTGCTTATTGAATGAAATTTATGGTCTGGGTTTACCGTATCTCAGCCGGCAGTAAATAAAAATAAACTAGCTTAACACAAAATACAGTAAAATAATGTAATCCGAATATTATTAGAATATTGTGTAACCAGTCTGTTTCATTTTCATTTTTTAAAAATTTTACTTTGTCAGCCTAATAGATACTGAATGTATAATAAAATGAGTCAAGTAACATTTTTTTTTAAATTTTGAAAGATGCAAAGAATTTATATGTTGAATAACACTGTTCAAGCTAAAGAAATCTTTACTGTAAACTCTTGTGACATTGGATTTCAAGGAGAATACCATTTTGCTAAATCTTCATTTTTTAAAAAAATATCTTCAGCAGAATTTGTCAAATTTTAAGCTATTATGGAAATAATGTGTACAAGCCGTGAATTGAATATTTATTTCAAAGCAGAAAATGGGAAATCACACTTTAGTTTTAAGTCATTAAGAATATAGTCATGTTTACAATGTGTACGGCATACTGATGAGGTTTATAGCAGTACATGAAAATGCTCTCACTTGTGGAAATGAAGATTAGAGCTGTGAAAGATGCAAAAGCTTTTCTGAGTGTGATCGGGAATAGAAACAACCGAATTCTGAGGTGAAATTTAGTTTTGCAGTTTTCTCAAAATTTTCAGTTTGGATTTTTAAAATTATTTTCCGTTGCGCTAAATTCTGTTTGGAAGTCATTGTGGATATTTTTTTCTGTGTTAGGGCCATTAGAGACGTAATTTCAGATTTCCGTAGTCCTCATTGCCGACTCAACTAAGAGGTCGACATTCTATGTCGGTAGTTTGTGGTTCGCAACCTTTCTCACGATGACGGACTGCAGGCCTGAATGCCGAGCTGTGTGTTGAGGTGGAAGAGGCTATAGAATCATCTTTTTGGGCAAATTTGAGTTCCATTTTCCGGGGATGATTTTCTTGGTGAATGGATCAGTGATGGTTTGTGGCATAACCACACGGGACCCAGTAGGTTTGTGGCCACCAGTCAGTGATATATTTACTCAGTCTGTTTCCTAAGGAAAATGAACATCATACACAATTGATCTCACACTACATTTACTTTTATTCATTTATTTTAGGTAGATACATAGATAGATAGATAAACAAAGAAAGGAAATTGAATCAAGTTTCAATAGTGATTGGAAATAACTATGCTGCTGCTCCTCTGGTTCTATCAAGTATTTTTAATCATAGAATCTGCAAGCAGCAGCCTGCAACACTGACTGAAGACGCATATTCCATGGGAAATTTTCAGTTCGTTGTTCTGACTGTGGCTGTATGTGGGAATCTGCAGCAGCATTGGAACAATGGCAAATAGTGCTCTTTTCCAAAGTTCAATTGAGAAAGAACTTAATAAACTTCAAAATGAATCTGACATAGAAGGTAGTGAGTTCGAATATAGTAAGACGGAAATAACCCTGTAAGATTTTGATGCAGAAGACAGTGATTTGAACATTTTATTTGAATGTGCAAATGGAAGAAATGGAAGCAGTAGCACTTTTCTTGCAATGAATCCCTTGTAATATTCATGATCTTGTAGTGGTGTTAGTTTACAAAACTTACATATAAGTCGTACCTTGTTTGCTTACGTTTTAAATCTTTATTCCATAGGTGCAAAAACTTGACGTTGTACTACTGGAAAAATTATAACGTGTTGGCAACACTGCTTCTCTGGTGACATCCTCTATAGTGTCTAATGAACGTCGTTGACACTATCTACCTTTTCGCAGAAACAAAATTTGAAATAATTTCGCCATTCCAAAGATAACAGTGATGAAATTATAAAAGATTAATCCTGAATTCATTGGAATACTGTAGTATACCCCACTCTTCCCCATTCTACCTCACTTTACTGCACCACCACCAAAATGCTCTTAGAAGCCGCCTTTATACACATACTACACTGTACTAAGTTGCTATTGATCTGTTTGATAGTTTTTCTACACAAACGAATAAAGCAAATAGATCATAGTAACTGACAAATAAAAAACTGTAACTTAAACAATTACAAATATATAGTTAATAACACTGTACTTAGAAACCTAGTAATAATAGAGAATAAAAATATATGATGTCTTAGACACTCCAAGTTGATATAAGACAAGATAAATTATCTTCCGTGAGAAATAATGACCTTTATGCTGTGGGCCTCAGAGGCCCCCTAAGGTGTTCTATGTAACCCAAAAATACTTTGGTGTTTCTACGGTGAAGACACTTTTAATTATAAAGGAAAACGACAGGAATAGAGCATCAGTAAATAAATTTTCTATGAACTCATTAAAATGTATAGAAATCTGTAGCACTTTCAAATGATGTCGATGTCTTCCTTTTGAATATGTCTCAGTGTCTTATCTTCTATATATAAACGTTAAGAAACATTATATTTAGTCTTCAACCAGACTATAGAATATCTTAGCAGTTTCAAACCTCATTAAACTTAAAGATAACATGAGACAGTTGTATAGAATACTCTATATTTTCTCCACTTTTAGATTATAAACAAAAATTCTGAAGTATCTTATTATTGATAAATATAAACAAGCGGGTCGCGCCACTATTGAGCGAATTGTATAAGAATCACATAATCGTTGATAATTCATAAACTCCCATTGTTGTAATAACGACAGCCACAATACATTTAAAACCAGCAACACGAAGTTAGAAACATTGGAAATTGTAAGAAATTCCCTTGTGTAATATTCCAATAAAAATATGATAATTTGTATTCCTAACGGCTGATCAGCGGTCTCCCAACAACGTATCCCTGAATCGTTAGCAACAGATCAACTCTCGTAGTCATGTTAACGATTGTAACAATACATTGATATCTTGCAACAAAGTCAAAGTTAGCAACAATAGAAATTGCAATAAATTCCTAACGCACATAATACTATGATACCATGCACGTAATAATAGAGTATTCGATGGTGAACCTACAACATGTGCACCTCTTCGAATTTCTATCACAGACAAACATGAATACCAGACAATAGAAGGAACCCATTTTCTAATTCACTCCTTAAACAACAAGAATAAACTCAGATAATTTAAATTGAAACCTCACTTAGTCACGGAACGAAACAAACTTTATTACTAACAACGTCTTCATCAGTCTTGCACCATGATTTACATTCAGATTCTAATTTTTCATTGTACCACCAAGAATTCCGCTCGACAGAAATAAAGAACAATCTATAGAAAGTATTTACAGTTCTTGTCTAATATGGAAATTGTGTATAATTTTCCTCTTGTAAGAAATATTGTTTTGGTACCAATTTTTGTTCTGCAACTTCAATATGTGTATGTTAAATGTGTAGCTAGACTATGAAAGTATGTAACAGCTCGATATCGTATTTTCTTAGTGCAGACTCGTAGAATATTACAACTCAATAAGTACAAGGTCTGTCAGCTTCTTAAATTGCTCCCAATTGTTTTACTATATCGGTAGGCATTTTATTGCTCATGTATTAAACAGAACTATTTCAAGAAAAAAAATCTCATGCTCCATATTATGTCATCACTGTAAGAGTAAACATATATGAAAGTTGTTTTCTTGTAGAGAAAAGTCGTAAAATACTTATTATGTGCTATAGTTTTTAAAACAGACTAAAAAATATAAAAATGAAATTGAACGTGATGAAATTGAATTTTAACTGGTGGCCAGATATCTACTGAAAAAAACTTGCTTATTTTGCTAGCTACAGCATAATTAATGTGAGGCTAAAGATGTTAACTATTCCAATATATTTTTTTTTACTTTATTTGATTGCAAAATTTAAAAATTATATTAAATGTTTATAAGAGATCAGTCTTTATTATAGAACACAGTTAAAGACGCATGTGAAATAACAAAGCAATATAAAGACATGAGTGATTTTGTTTTATAATAAATGTAATGAATCTATCCCCTTGCATACCTTTTATTATAGACCTCTTTCAAGGTTGTGGAGTTTACGGAAGCGTTTTTGGCGTAGTAGACCCGAGGTTCGATTCCCGAGAACTCATGCAGTTGGTATTCCAGTATTCCACGTTAAACTATTCCCTCACATCACATGGCATCGCTGATGAAAAGAACGCTAAACTTTCATCCATCCATCAGGTGAAATACAAGGTCTGTCCAGAAAATAATGTGAGTGAATTTATTGTGACCCGATTGTACGTCGGAGCGCGGTCTAACGGTTGAAACTGGAACCCAGCTAAGCAAGGCTCCGTCTCTCAGTGTCCTTCGTGAGGGTTGTTTTTTGATCTTGTGCAAGTAAAAATGTAGCTCTCGTTAGAAGAGATTTGTGGTCACGTTTTGAGTGAAACTTGGCAAGAACACTACGGAAACTCTTTCTATGATCAAGACTACTTACAAATAACGTACTCTGTCAGATGGGCAACCCTTTCGGTGGTTTAAGTCCTTTTTGGAAGTCCGGGAAGAGGTTGACTACGAGGACAGCGCCGGGCCACCATCCACGACAACCACGGCTGACAATGTGACGGGAGTGAGGGAACTGTTGAAATCAGACCGACGATAGAGTGTTCGTTCAGTGGCCGACATATTAAACATTCCGAAAACTCAAGTTCATGAAATCGTTACAAACTATATTGCCATGTGGAAGGTCTGCGCAAAAATGATTCCAAAAGTGCTCACTGACGACCAAAGTCATGCCGCATTGAAGAGAGAACCTCGACATGTGTAAACGTGATCGAAAAATTTGGACAACAGCATTACAGGTGACGAGACTCGGGTATTTGAATATGACCCGGTGACCCAAAGGCAATAATCAGAGTGGCACATGCCCTCGTCCCCTCGCCCGAAGAAAGCCAGGATGAGCAAATCAAACATCAAGATCTTGCTCATTGTGTTATTTTTTGACATCCACGGACTGGTTCACCAAGAGTTTGTAGAACCTGGAACCACTCTGAATTCCAAATTTTATGTGGAAGTCCTCAAAACACTGAAACGTAGGGTGCAACGCATCCGGTATGACATCGTAGACAACTGGAAGTTGCACCACAGTAATACACCGGCCCACAGTGCCTTTCAATGTCACCTGGTCAAAGCAGTTGTGTCAACGATTCCTCAGCCCCTGTACAGCCCGGACTTGGCTCCCTCGACTCTTCTCTTTCTAAGCCTCAAAACACCCCTGAAAGACACCCCTCAAAACACTCCTCAAGTATTTTGGGACAGTGGACGGGATCAAAGCAGCTCCGCTAAAGCCGATATATTGACGCAAAAAAAGACTATTTTGAAGATTTTTGAACACTTGCAACGGTAAATTCAATAAATGATTTTTAATAGACTTACTGACATTACTTTCAGCACAGACCTTGTACATATGTTTTGTTTTAACCGTCGTCATTTCCCGTCGTCATATAGAGATACAATTTAGCAAAACACCGCATGTCAGGCAAGCCCGTGCTGGGATACTAATGAGGGCGGTGGACAAGTCTACTAAAAGGGCGCCCATACAAACGGGAATATATATATATATATATATATATATATATATATATATATATATATATATATACGAGGGCCATCCGGAAAGTGGTACCCGTTTGTGCAATAAAGACACAGTAGTACATATTAACAAATATACACATTTTTATTGGAAAGAGTATACTTTACACTACTTCTCCACACAATCACCAAGCAAATTGAAGCATTTGTCACACCGTGTGACGAGTTTTTGTATTCGAGCGTCATAGTCCTCCGCCGCCAGCGTATTGAGATACGTAGTCACGCCTCGTTTAAGTTCTTCATCGCTGTCAAATCTTTTTCCCGCCAGAAAGTTTTTAATCTTCGTAAAGAGATGAAAATCCGAAGGGGCCAAGTCCGGGATATACGGTGGATGGTCGAAGGTTTCCCACTTGAATTGCTGCAGAAGTTGTGTTTTTGCAGCTGCATGGGGCCTGGCATTGTCATGAAGGAGAATGGCACCTCTAGACAACAGACTTCGCCGTCGATTTTGTATTGCCCGCCGTAATTTCTTTAATGTTTCACAATACGCATTAGCATTAATTGTGTCTCCACGGGCCATAAAATCAATGAGCAGTACACCTCGTCGATCCCAGAATACGGTTGCCATGAGTTTCCTGGTGGACGGAACTGTCTTGATTTTTTTTTTGGTTTGGTTGGTGAATGAGCGTGATGCCACTCCATGGAGTGTCGTTTACAATCAGGTGATGCATAACAAACCAATGTTTCGTCCCCTGTAATGATGCGATTCAGGAAAGAGTTTTCTTCATCAGAATAACGTCCCAGAAGGTGTTGCAGACATACGCTTGGTTTTGTGTTCATCTGTGAGCATGGGAGGGACCCACCTTGCACAGATTTTTGAATAATGCAGATGGTCTTTGACAATTTCATGAACAATTGTTCGAGACACATTTGGAAAATGTTCACTAGAGTTCATCATTTGTGACGCGCCGATCGTTCCTCACGCATTCGTCTACTTACCTCAGCAGTTCATCTGCAATGATAGATGGTCTCCCTGAACGCTTCTAGTCGTGTGTACTCCCCGTCCCCAGGTTGAAGTTGCTAGACCAGCATCGAACAGACGACTCGTCCATCACATTGCCTAAACACACACCTCCTTTAATTGGCGATGAATTTCACAAGGTCTAACCTTTCATGCATTAAGAAATTTAATCACGGCCCTCACTTCCCAACGGCGAGGTTCTCAACTCGTTTAATCATTATAAACGAGCACAGACATAACACAGACACTGCTAGCGTCACACAACCTCGCACAGAGCAGGCAGACAAGCCACTGACGCGGTGTGACCTTGCTCAGCGGCTCCCCGAGTCGTCAGCGCTTCATGCGGCGCAAACGGGTACCACTTTTCGGATGACCCTCATATATATATATATATATATATATATATATATATATATATATATATATATATATATAATCTTATGTATAGACTTTGAAAGAAAGTATGGGTGCCATTTTATATCAAAATCACCAAAAAAATTTCTTAGTATTAACGGAAATAGCTAATATGTGAAAACCTCGAATCGAAATCCTCTTTACTAGAGAAAAGCTTTATAGTTCCGGCAACAGTATTTCTGTCAAATAAAGAGAAGATAAATATATCAACAACTTAATGTAGCTCTATTGCCTATGGACACTGGAGGTTCAGTGCCACGTTTACAAAAGCTCTCCATTGATAACTGTCCTTAGCCCACTGGACTCAGTTTCGACTTTATGTTCCAATCTCTGCGAGAACCATTTTAATGTTGTCCTCTCATTTGCCCTTCGGTCTTCCTAATGGTCGTTTTCCTATTTGAACTTCCAGGTAGAACTTTGAAAGCATTTCTAATTTCTTCCATTCTAGCTGCATGACCTGCCCATTTGAGTCTCCTAGACTTGATGACCCTAACAATGTATGGTAAACCGTATAAATTATGCACTTCCTCGTTATGAAGTTTCCGCCATTCCTCATTCCCGTTCCTCTTGGAGTTCGAATTTTGTTTTCAAATATTTTTAGTCTGCGATTTTCCCTCAGAGTCAGTGACCATGTTTCGCAACCTTGCAACACAACAGGCATGATTATCGTTTTATATTTTAAGCTGCAAAGTCCTCAACAGAATTTGCGACAACAAAAGATTTTAACTGAATAATAACATAACTGAATAACTGGACAACTGATTTTAACTTAATAATAACGGAAGCCCTGCTTTCAGTTGACATAAAATTTCTTACTGATTGTAGTTTTGGTCTGTTAATAATGATTCTAGATATTTAAAGGTATCCACTTTGTCGAAAGTAACCATTATCTGGTATTTTAACGCATCCATACATTGCAGTATTACGATCCCGACAAAGTTCCATGTATTTAGTTTTCTCTGCATTTACTTCTAAGCCCATATCCCTCCAAGCGTTAATTAAAATTCCTGCATTTCTTTCTATTGTTCTTCTGTCATCCTCTATTAAATTTGTACGCCACAACCTGGTAAATACAATTCAACTCTATTACCTGATTGCTGTCTTTGATTTTTCTTATAGTGTTCTCGAAAACAAAGTTAAATAATAATTGCGACAACGCATCTCCTTGTTTTATCCCACTCTACGTGAAAGCTCGTGAACGAGAATTTCTCTATTCGAACTTTACTTTGGGATTCATTTAAACATATATTTATTAATCTAACTTTTTCGGCATTCCAAATTCTGTAAGCATGTTGTTCAATGTTTCCGTCCTACCCGAGTCTAAAGTCAATAACTGATGTGCCAGGATATTGTATTCCCATTTCTTTTCAAGTATTAGTTGAATGGTAAATATCTGGTCGATAGTTGATGATTTTACCTAAATCCGCTCTGATAATCTCCAATTTAATCTGCGTATGGAGTCAATTTTGCTTATAGAATGTTTAAGAGGGTTTATTCGATGTTGACGGAAGAGAATGCCTCAATAATTATTATAATCAGTTTTTTTGCTTTTCTTCTGAACTGGAACAATGGTTCATTCTTTTCACTTTTGTGGTAATTCCTCCTTCCAGATAAGGAGAATGAGTTTGTGTATCTTGCTGTACAATTTTCCCCCTCCAGTTAAAGTTGTCAGCCAGAATTTCGTCTACACCCGGAGAGGTGTGTTTCTTTAGTTTTCTAATAGCGATTTCTTCAGGATTCTTCATTTCACTTTCTCCACGAACATTTGTTCGTGGGTATATGTTAAGCAAATCGTCAAAGAAATCTTTCCATTTATTTAAGATGCTATCCTTATCAGTGAGAACTATTCCATTAGAATTCTTTAATATATAAGGACGAGGTTGATGTGCTTTCTTAATTTCGTTGCTCCCCTCATACATGTCCCGGATATTTTTGTTTTTGTTTTTTACTATTATCTTCAAGTTAATTAATTTTAGCTGTCAAAACTTGCGTTTCTTTGTTCTAAAAATTTTGGAAGTTTTCCGCCAGATGACAATGAAACTTTATGTAGTTATTTCGTTCCGATTTTTTAGCCAACGAGGTTTCTTCTATTTTCTCTTCTCTGCTACTTTAATGCATTCCTGGTTGAACCATGGTTTGTTCCTACGTATTTCTGCGTGCCCCAATTTTTCTTTTGCTGAAATTTTAATGTTATCTCTAATTTCAACCAAGTATCCTGAACACTAGTGCATTCCGAACCTTCTGAAATCGAGGATCTATTTGACACTTTAATCTGGCTCAGATCTCACCTGACTCTCCTCAAATTTCTTTAAATTAAACCGCTCCGTTTTCAGATATTGAATATTTCCTTTATTCAACGATAGTCTCTCTCTCTTATTATTGCTGCTACCAGGTGGTAATTGGTATCACAATCACCTCCTCTGAACGACGGAACACTAGTTGTGCTAGACTGTTTTCTTCTGTCTACTAAAACGTGATCAGTTTGATTATGTGTGTTTCCATCTGATGAAATCCAAGTATATTTATGAATGCCGCGATGTGGGAATTTTGTAATCTTCACGATACGGTTTCTGGATGTTGCAAAGTTCAAGTCTAACGCCGTTGTCACAACCTTTCTTATGCAGACATCTATTCCCTATAATCGGTTTGAAAATATCCTCTCGTCGTACCTTGGTATTGAAACGACCTAACAGAATTTTCATATGGTATTGCCGGAGATGGTCAAATACGCGTTTTATTCTTTCGTAAAAACTGTCCTTTTTATCGTTATTTTTTGTTGAAGCATGTGCATTTAAAACAAAATATTACACCACCGACCCTTAAAAGAAATAAAAGAAAATCTATCATTAACAAATTCAATCCATGTAATTGCTAATATTATTCGTTTGTGAACGGATAGCCCTGTTAATATTTGGTACTTTTTAATTCGTTCCCCTTAAAACAACGTAAAATTTCCCGACTTGACTCCTCCATTTCCTTCTCATCTAACTTCCTGATATCGCACAAGATCCATCCTCTATTTCTGAACTCATTCCTTACAAATTTTAACGCCGCTACCCTACAGAGACTTCTTATATTCCATGTTCCAAATTAATTTCATGTCTATTTTACTTTGCTCAGTTCGTGCCAAGTTATCAGTTTTAATCCGAGAATTCTGCGAATATATCTGAACAAGCCTTTTTTTCTTTTTCTTACAGGATAAGGTTGTTCGCCTCACACCAAATCCCCAAGCTGGAGGATCACCCCTTGTTATCTGTCCGCGACTGCTTATTCAGTATATTCGCAGCTAACCTCTATATCTAGAGGCCTTCTCCTCGATCTACAACCTGAGGACACGCCATGCCGTGGTGACAGAAAGACCACATTTCACAGAGATTAATATAGCTATATGTTAGAAATACAATAGGTACTGATTATCCGAACACTGCTTTAAAACACACAGGAACTATCAATATGCTTTGATATATGGATACATTAAGACTGTGCAAGCTTCGATACCGTAAAAATCGTAAATCAGAGACTAGTGTCAATGTAGTATTTCATGAATGCATCGTACGTTTGACTATCTGAACTATTCTTGATGTATCACATTGTTTCGCTTTATAGCTACATAACTTTACAGTTATTTTTGTAAGTGTTTATACTCTTTACCTGAACTCCACCAATAAGAACTGTATGAATTTATATAATACAAAACTGGTATCTAGAAGAACATATTTTTTTTAAAAAAATATGTCTATAATGTGATAATGCGCAGGGCACCTTATGTAAAGGGCGCCTTGTACCCTTCACAGATTCTTTATTAACAGCCACTATCTTAATTTATTATACAAACTTGGTATACAGAACAACTAAAAGAAACATATCTATAATGTGATGTTTCGTAGGGCGCCCTATGTAAAGGGCGCACTGTTTCTTTCACGGTTTTTTTTTACCAATAATAACTGTATGTATGTATTGTACAGGACTGTAGTATACAGAAGAGTGAATAAAATCGTCCATTTTTGATGTGGTCTAGCAAGGGCGTCTAATGTAAAGGGCGCACTGTGCTTTCACGGGTTCTTTACCAATAAAACTGTAAGAATTTATTACTAAAAACATGTACCTTTATATAAATAAAGGCGATGTTTCGGAGGGTGATGATTCCACTGTTACTTTAATATATTTACGCACATTTTAATACTTTTAACTATGAGTAAATTTCATGGATGTATATAGAGGGACCGTACGGACAAACATTTTAAAGTTTGCAACTGTAATTTTACATCCGGTGTTTACAATAATAGAACATGCATAGTGACGTAAGTCGGTTAAAGTGACGGTTAAAGATATAATATTAAATTCTTACTTTCATTTTTCTGTTTTTAACTAACAGAAAAATTTTAGTTGGGTCGTACGAAGGTGGATCGTATGCATTACAAAGTATAAATAATACTTATATATCAGATCTTGTTTCCATATTGTAAAATTAAACACAACA
Organism: Thermobia domestica; assembly: GCF_964235325.1. Taxonomy (NCBI): domain Eukaryota; kingdom Metazoa; phylum Arthropoda; class Insecta; order Zygentoma; family Lepismatidae; genus Thermobia; species Thermobia domestica. Next base: position 218,916,902 of record NC_137458.1, read on the forward strand.
ACACACTAATCAATGGTACATAAGAAAAATATTTAAAAAATAAAAGTAACAGTTTCAATAGACTAACTGTGTGTTTATCAAATTTCCTCTCAATCTGGCTTCTTGGGAGTTGGTCACACCTCATACATCTTCCGGAGATCAACTTTTTAGTTTCCTCCCTTCACTGAGAAAGTAACACTTGTTTTTGCCACCTTCACCTTTTGAGTTACACACTTGTCCATTAAAAGTGTGCCTTTTGCTGGATACATTCTTCTCCTTTAATTACTCTTGTTTATGATCCTCTATTTATTTGCTATCTTTCTTCTTTCTTTTTCTTTGTTCTTCGTTAAGTAAAATCCTCTTTTATTCTCTATTTATCGCAAATCCCCCATTCCAATTCATCATCTTGTCTCCTGCCTATATCATTTCCCTAGCTTCATTCCATTTTCTCACAAATGTCATGTTCTCTATTTCATTGGTCTCTGCTTCATCTTAGCCTCTCCTGTGATTTGTCTCTTTCTAAATGTAAATTTAGTTATATTCTGCTCATACAACTGTGTATCTTATCCTGCTTTGATCTGGATGTTGTATAATGACTTTCGTCGTTTACTGAGTGCTATTTGTAAGGTTGAGCATGTGGACCACCGCACCACTTGGGGGAGGGTCAAAATGAGGATTGATTGATTGTTTTTTTAAATTTACGTATTGGAGTGGAGTCCATAAAGAAGCACTAAAAAACATTGAGCACTGTAATATCATTGTACGATTGCAACACTGGAAACATACACAAATTTACACTGAATGTTCATAAGGGTAGTGGAAATGAAGTGAAATTAAAGTGAGCTTTTAACAGTTTTCAGCAGTTGAGCAGTCGCCCTTAAGGGAGAGGCTGCAGGAGCTTTGGCGTGTATAATTAATATTTACCTAACAAACCATTAATGGTGGCAGGTGTGTCACAAGGAGGGAAAATTTGAAATTCAATGGAGGTATTAGAGTAACAAGGTTCCAGAAATTCATTTAGAATTTCATGGAAGTGTGTTAGAGATTCTTTTACTGTGGATATAAACAAATGTAAAGTTATATTTTACACACGGAAGAAAAATGTTACAGCAGATTATTCAATTGATAACACTGGACAACAAATTTTCTTTTTTTTCATGCTTCGGAAAGGAAAAGTACACTTTCTTATCCAAACGAGGATGCTGTCACCGTCCTACAGCTCATTTTTGCGATTTAAAAGACATATTGAAAAAGGATAGGTTTATTTTGAACTTTATTAACCAACCCTCGTATAAATCCAAATGTTCTAGAAACTCTTTGTCACCGCTTTGGAATGCCTTTTCATCTGTGTTAGTAGACTTCCGTTAGATTTCGTAACCATATATGGACATCCGTTGCAGAGACAGTGATTTCCTTTGTGAACGTTCTCTAACTCCGGAAGATCGGGAAAATCGCAAAAACACTTTACTTCTTGTCATTGCTCGACGCTTATTTGATTATTTAAAATGGCCGCACTTCTTCGACCAAAGAGTGTGAACTTGGTAGTATACGTCATCATCTGGGCGCTCTAGCACCGAGGACATATACACAATAGCTGACTGGACAAAGGGGGCAGTTGCTCTGCGTCCAACCGACGAACTCGTCGACATTTGTTCGCCCTGAACGGGACATTCCGAAAGCAGCATCCAGGCTGCCTGTAATTATCGTACTACTAGACGATTGTGTACACGAAAACGTTCTGTGTTAAAATTCAAAGTGATAAAGTTTTCTATCTATATGTGGAAGTGATAGTTCGTTGTTCTTCACATCAAAGTTTTTACGTAAGCGTACTCGTCTGATAATACGGCGACAACTTGGGATTCTCATCGAGGAAATAGCAGTTGACATTCAACGTTGGGACTTCAACTTCAGAGACCGCTCATATATCCCCAAATGCGGGACAACGAGGGAGCAACTTCAACAGGCTAGAAGAAGAAACACGTGAGTTTACTAACATTTTAAGCCACCACTTTATTCATTACTAAAGCCAAGCCACCGTAGTGTCGTTAGTATTGAATTGTTCATGACGAATATATTGGAAATACAAAAGCATGTAATATTTGTGCTCTTATAGTAACATTATATTTCTTTTGTCGAGAAGTGACTTTATCATTTGTTACATGTTTAATACTTAATTTTCTTTATACGTGTAGCTAAACAACAAACTTTACGTTGCTTACATTTTCATCTACCATATTCCCAGTTATCGTAGATGGAAACTGTAGGCATGGGCAAGTGATCGTATACGTCATGGTGTGACTGGAAATCACAATTAAGAAAAGGGGGAATGTATGAGAAATAAAAGTAGTTCCGAACCACGACGTAAATAACGATTACAATGCTAAATACGAAAATGAAAAGAAAAATGCTGAATTGGTTCGAACTTGAGTGTAATTGACAGAAATATTATGTGTTATGTAGTATTGACACTTTTAGATTCTTGAATTTTCTATTTGGCCTTTCATTTAAGTAGCTATTGTTTCAATTTTGTTCATATGAGTATAGTGGTTCATATTCATTCGCTTCAGAATAAACCAAGCTTGATAATGGTACTATGCGCATATGTACACCTTGTCTGAAAAAGGTTGAGCGCATTCTTTATTGGTGTTTTGAGGCAAAAATTTTCTAAGTCCAGCTTCGGGTATCTTCGGGAAAAAGTAAGCCAGGTTCGAATCTCCAAGCCAGCCTTTGCAATCGGGAAAAAGTTTGCAGATGTGTTTTTCTTCTTTTAAATATAATAAGACTTGTTACCAAGTGTTTAAAAAGGCAACATTGATTGAAATACTTAATGATACAATATTTCGAAACCTTTTATTAATATGAGCACATGCTTGTTTGTCATTTAGCTCTCTATACGTAATGGAACATTTAAATACGTTAAAGAATCTTTCCATATGTAAAAGAATGCTTAAAGTTAAGAAATAGAACATAATTATCGCCTGAGTACTAAAATAAAAGTCAAAGTAGAACAGAAACAGCGTTTGTAATGGATATGAATGTCATAATTATCTTGAGATCCGTTATACATCGCTAGAAGCTTATTTCCAGTAGTCCTTGTGTTAGCTCATTCGTAAGCTGTCGGATTTCAAATCATAAGGTTCTGAGTTCGATTCCCATCCGAGTCAATACTTTTTTTAAAAATTATATTTTCCGCAATGCGTGAAAAATTATATAAAATAATCACATTAAAATACATAAGTTGTTTATATATAACATAATCATTGCAGAACATAGTAATTATTATGTTTAAAATATAACATCTGAGATTATTTTCACAGTAGGTAGGTATTATATATGAGAATGTTAAATACAAGTTAGGAAAATCGTTTAATAGCAATAAATAAGTTATGTAGTGTATTTATTTGCAGCTATTTGTCATACAGATTTAACTTCTCAATATTTTCATTACAGTATGTTATTTATATTCGTGAAATACAGTATATTCCTACGGATATAGAAAGTGTATAAACAGAGTATCCAAAGTCGTATCCTGCTTCAAGACACATAACTTTTCCCGATCCCCTTAACGTCACGGGAAGAAACACAAATTCTCTTTAGAACGGAATGTCGTTACTTACAGTCTCATTCGAATACGTTGAATATGCTTTTGTGTATTCATCTCTCTCTCTCTCTCTCTTTCGCTTTGTTTATGTGTGTGTGTGTGTTGCGGAATATCCCAAGTTGAATACAACATTTGCAAAGTATATGAGCATCATTGTCATCGAATACCAGAAATTGAAAGTCGTGTTTCTTCAGGTTGGGTTTGCGTTTTCATGTTAGCTCACTGGTAGAGTACGGACTTGCCACTGAGAGGTCTTGAGTTCAAAACCTACAGCTAATTATCATTCTTTTGTTAGTAGGATTGCACAGAAATCGGATACAAGGAGTGGTTTACTTCTAGAAATATTTTCAGAAGCGTTTAGGTAGCCCTGAAAAGGGCTGTTTTCGGGAGTTAAGGCGGGGACATTAATATTGTGTCCAAGACCCTTCTGAATTTATTACACGCTCCATTCTTCTGGGCATGGAATCTATTACATGGGTGACAAATCTTCTCCTTCCCCTACCTCCAGCCATGCTTCGGTAGCAAGATGCCACAGGTCATCCTGAGTTCTTGGTGGATCTGCCTCAGGCCAACTTTCCCTTAGAGTACGTTTCACTTCTGCCCACATATTTTCCATGAGATTGAGGTCTGCTCCACGAGGCGGCCAGTCGATTAAATCAATCTCAGGGTGCCCTGCGAACCATTCCTGAACCACACGGGAAGTACGTATTGGCGACTGGTATTGCTGGAACTGAATTACACCATCAGGCTGAAATACTCGTACAGATGGCAGCATGATATTACTAATAATGTCTAAGTACTGAGCATTGTCCAGATGTCCTTCAATTCTATGAAGCTGTCCTGCTCCGCGACTGGAAATCCAACCCCAACATAAAATAGATACATGACCACTGCGATTGCAAGCAGCCACATATCCATGGTCATATCGGGTGCCTCTCGGACGATACACAAAACGGCGTCCCTCCTTTGATGTTGTGAATATGGATTCATCTGAGAAAACTACGTTTTCCCAATTGAGACCCACATTCGCAAACGCATTTATTTATACGATATATACGCCATTGAGTCTGGCAACGACTGCAGTTATTTAGTTGAGTTAAAATTTTGGTGCGTGAAGTATTGAGTTCTATCCATGCATTCTTGCTGTCTGTGTATTTTAAGTTACGTTATCGTATCTCAACTTCGTTTTTTTTAACTTCTGAAGTAGTAATTATGAGGATCTAGCATAATTTGACCGAATCTAGCATAAGTTCGATCAGGTTTTGGAATAATTCCGAGCTGTGAGTCTGGCAACGCTGGTGGCGAACGACTTGGTCAACGACTCGCGAAAGAAATCTGAAAATGGTGCGCCGTAATAATAATATTAAAAACAGTTTTTATAAAGGAATATTAATACATACGAAAAGCTGTTTAAAGAATGAATTGTTATACTGACTTTACACGTATAAAAACATATACCATATACCAAACAGATTGAGCGATATGATGATAGCTGTTTTGAGACGAACACTTTCGAAGTCCAACTTAGGGTATCTTCGGAAAACAGTAAACTAAAGCTACTGGTTCGAACCTCCAAAGCCAACCTTAGTAATCGGGAAAAGATGTACAGATATGTTTTTCCTTCTGTTAAATATAATAAGACATGTTGAAATGGTATTAAGTATAGAAAAAAGTAACATTGATTGAAATACTTAATGATACAATATTTCGAGACTATGTATTCGCACTCTCGTTTCGTCATTGTGATTTCCATACGGAAAAGAGCATTTACTATGAGCTCAGTTATATTTCAGAAGCAGCTTCCGAAGAGTGGTCATGTTAGCTCAGTGGTACACCCCCGAGCGTTCAAATCACGAGTTCGTGAGTTTGATACCCGTTCAAGTGAGATTCTTTAATGATATTCTACTTTCCTCAATGCATGAAAATTATGTAAAATAGTTACATTACAATTCATCAGTTGTATATATATTTTCATATCATCAGTTGTATATATGAGTTGAATATATATATATTCATATCATCAGTTGTATATATCAGTTGAATATATATATACATATCATTTCACGACATAAGTAATTCTTATCTTTAAAATATAACATCTGAGGTATTCACAGAACGTCGGTGTGTTATGTGTGAATATTGAATACAAATTTAAAAAATCGTGTAATAGATTTTTTAATGTAATAATGTAATAAATAAGTTATGTAATGTATTTATTTGCAGCTACTTTCATCGCAGATAACTTCTCAATATTTGCATTACAGCATTTAGGTAGAGCATATCGAAAATCGGATCGTGGTTCAAGACAAAAAACTAGCTAGCCCCAAATTGTCGCGTAAGAAATTCACGAATCGCAAAAGTAAAGTGAAGAGATTGAGAGCGGTAATTCCTTAATCGCTCTCTCTGAACTCTCCCTTATCTGCATTTATACATATAAAAGTGTATGTATGTATGTTCCATCATAATTCATGTATGCCTAGAGCAGGGTTTCTCAACCTGGGAGTCGCGGCCCCTAGGGGATCGCGAAGATAGGCGGAAGAGATAAATATAGTTAGAATCTAATACCAGAAATTATTTTTAATTTTGTTCTGATAGGCATACTGTTATTTTTTATACACACTGTAAAGAACAATAAAAAATAAGTCTACTGAACATTTTCAAAGGGTGTAGAATTCGTGTTACTATTCGGTTCAAAGTCTCTTGTCGTCGCGAATTCTGTCGAGAAATTTGAAGCTTAAAATATACAAAACGATAATCATGCCTGTTGTTCTGTATGGTTGCGAAACATGGTCGCTTACTCTGAGGGAAGAACATAGACTGAAAGTATTTGAGAACAAGATCCTTAGACGAATATTCGGACCCAAGAGGAACGGGAATGGGAAATGGCGAAAACTTCATAACGAGGAACTACATAATTTATAGGGTTACCCAACATTGTTAGGGTCGTCAAGTCTAGGAGGCTTAGGTGGGCAGGTCATGTAGCTAGAATGGAAGAAAGTAGAAACGCTTTCAAAGTCTTGACTGAAAGACCAAATGGAAAACGACCATTAGGAAGACCTAGGCGCAGATGGGAGGGCAATATTAAGATGGATCTCGCTGAGATAAGAATACAAAGTAGAAACTGGATCCAATTGGCTAAGGATAGAAGTCAGTGTAGAGCTTTTGTGAACGCGGCATTGAACCTCCGGGTTCCATAGGCCATAGAGTTAGTTAGTTAGTAGAGTTGTTTAAAAATGAATTTAAATCAAAGAGGTATGATATAAAACTAATGAGAACTGTATATAGAAATACTAGAAAAACACACATGAAACAAAACCAGCACATTGAAATACAATTAAAATTAAAACCTAATGAGATACCTAAGCATGGTGTAATTTCACTAGTGCAGCAATGCCCGGTTCAATCTTCATGACGAACATTATCAAGCCATTTTCAACTGATAAGCGATTTCTTATCTTTGTTTTAATGTTTACCATAAAAAACACACTTTCGCACAAGTACGATATAGCAAATGGAATTATTACTTTTAAAGCAGCAATCACCAGACCAGGATATTCTCTCCTCATCAGGCAGAACTTGTCCAAGTATTCGTTACAGAAAACCAGTTGCAAAGACTTGTCGCATGATCATTCTATTATTTGGTCAAGAAGTTGTGGGCTTAGATCGGATACGGTAATGGCCTCTTCAATGAAGGAGTTTAACATCCATCTTGAACCAGCACCTTCGTCGTTGGGAATATAGATATTACAGTTACTGTATCCACTGTCAGTGCCGGGCGCCGAAAAAAGGGGCGACACATTTCGGAGGAAGTGTGTTACCTATGTTAGAAAAGTACATGTGCACATGTGTAAAATAGAAGGAAAAACGTAATAAAATGTGCTCAAAATTAAGGAAAGGTAGGGTTTATTTTGAAAATGTTATTGAGATTCGTGCCAACCGTGGTGGCGCTTCGTAGCTAGTCTGTCGACGTCACTCATATATACGGTGACATCGTACTATACTCTCGCCCCGGGCAATGATTTTCCATGGCACTGTTCACTATAAACAAAAAAAAAAAAATGGATTCTACTATTATAGAAATAGGTATGTTAAAAATCCCACACAAGCTTATTATAAAACAAATTATAAAAGGGTCGCTGGCAAGAGCGTGTGATAAAAGGGGATCGTGACAGGAATTAGATTGAGAACCACTGGCCTAGAGTAATTTTAACCACATTTCTTATAGTTTCAAAAAGAGTGCTGTCGGGTTACCTATGGTGAATGGGAGGGGGGTACATATAAAAGATTGCTAGGAAATGATCGATATTAGATTCATAGTTTTCGGGGTCGCTTAGATAAATAGTGAGACTTTCAATTTCGCTTAACTCCGATTAAGCTCTCATTAGTAGCGATGGGCACGAACGACCTTTCTTTGAAACTCGACTCGACTCGAAACAGACATCTTTGAGGTCTACTCTTGGACTCGGCGCGAAAAATATCTTCCAACTCGACTCGGATTAGAGTCAAGTCGAACCAAAACGAGCCAAATCCTGTGTGTAGTCCTACCTAGACAATACATAGACAATAATTATTCTATCATCAATTATACTACTGTTACTACAAATAATAATAATAATAATAATAATAATAATAATAATAATAATAATAATAATTATTATTATTATTATTATTATTATTATTATGACAACACTGTGTACAAACATGAACGATAGATGGTTAGTAAAGGAATACTAAAAGCTAGTTGACTGCCGACGTCGGTAGTCATGAAGTCTACAAGGCAAGGGCATCGTTCATTACCCTAAGCTGTAAGCGTCGGTGGACTACAGATGGTCAACTATTAACCTCTCGCCAGAAATTGGTGGCCCCGCAGCGACGATCCGTGATGGCCCAAGTTCCATTTTGAAAACTTTACTACCAGCGGCAGAGACGCGATGAAACGCTAACGAATCACAAAATTACTCTCCCAAAATATGTTAAAATGCCTATATGTGTGATTTGTTTATATTTAGGTGAATAAAAAAAAAAACACAAAACAAATACCCCGGGGTGGACGCGAACTATCAATATTACGATTACTAGGCACGTGTTCTTCTGACTTCCCCACGGAAACGATCATAAAAAGCTTGGTTGTTGAAGGATAAATCATTAACGTATTAATTTAGCCAATCAGACAAACCCCTACATCTCGAGTTCTAGGAGGTGATACCGTGAACCGTTTCAGATTTATTGCTTTCTGGTGGAGTACTATCCATGCGCAAAATTTGAGCATAATAGCCGACATGCATCTTCGGTGCCTCTTATCTTTAGTACAATTTTAACCAGAGATGGTGTGGGTCAATGAAAATTTGATCCACGACCCACCATGACCCACTATCACACACCACCCAAATGACCTATTGGCCCACTCTGACCCATCAACCATCGTGATCCACTCCGACCCACCACCAACTATGAACCACTCTGAACCATTGCGACCAACTCCGACCTACCAAATCCCATCGACATCAACTCTGACCGATGACCCACGTCCTCCTCTCCATTGACTAAAAAGATTACACTTGGAATAAAACAAGACTGTGAAATTATCACTTATCGGAGTTTGAATTTCTACCGTCATTGGCTCAAGCACCTCTTTGTTACAATACTGGTGGGTCTGACCTTTACGATATATAATGGCAAATTGTTTCTCATCTTCCGAATTAAAATGAATTTAAATTTATGATATGTAATTATTTCTTTGTTGCCTTACAGACACATTTCAGTAGAAAATAGGGTGAAATTTTTAAAAGTTTCGAATCAAGAAAAAATAGACCAACGTAAAAAAAAAAAAACGAGAGAGAGAGACCTATATAATTAAGCCTAATTTTCTATATAATTAAGCCTGCCGTACTAATTGAAAATGCCCATGTAATTAAGTTTAGAATACAAATTTTATGGCCATTTTTCTCTAACTTTATGGCTTGATTGCCTTATGCTCAGAACGCTCCATATACTAAACACCAGCTTCAGCAATTATAAATAGAAAGCAGTGGGTACAAAATTCAAAAAGAACTTTAGTTTGCATTACTCAATTTTTTCTCAACTAATATCAATCGTTTTCGATTATTTTTACAAATCAACCCACTACCAATTTCCAATATATAGAAAATACACCCCCGTCCCCCCGCTCATAAAAGACAATTTTAAAAAACGCCAGGGCAATTTCTCTTTATTTTTAATAAAGAGTTATATGCTGAATTTCAGCTCTCAGTTGAACGGCTTGTGAGATACTAAATTTTTCGCAAAAATTCGGACTTCTACTCCCCCTAAGGATATGTATTATAATGAAAGTGACACGCGTATGATAACTTCCCAGTTGGGATTGGAGCCTGATTATATACCAAACGTCAATTCATTTGACTTTGCAATTTGACCGTGATGATTACGCAGACATAGTTACTTTCAATTTTTTATGATACATATCCTTATTTCAAATGTTACAGATGATTCAAAAATATTTTTTCAAGCAGTTAGCTCCTCTAGAATCTCACATGCTGCATCCCAAAATCCAACTCCTACTATCCTATGACAATCCAAAAGTGACTGAACTTTTTTTATTAGGAACAAATGACAAAAGAAAAATGGAGATCTTGAAAGTAAAATGTAGAAAAGCTCGGTGCCCCCAATAACTACATATTTCTCCGCCCCTTCATTCCGAACTTAAAAATAAAACTTAATACGAATATGGTTAATTAGTGAATTTATTACAGTTAAATTCCACTCACTACATGCTACAGCTACAACTATGTAACAAAAAATAACAACTGTGAAACATGTTCTGAATTACTATTACATTTCTTACGCTACTATTAAACATATTAGAATAGTAAAAGAGGATTGTTCGTGAAATAGTATATTTGCTCATGATTTTTAACTTTTTCACACGGAAAAAATTAAAATATTACTCAAGTTTTAAAATTTGCACTCTGCAAATATGTTGCCCGCTAGGCAATGGGACTAACGTGGACTAATGGGAAATGCTGCACTGTTAGCGGCGCTGAAAACTTACGATTCGATTCTAATATCGGTTGATTTCGATATCTTTATGTCGCTACGTAACCACCCTGGGTGCTAATGGGAGCTTAATTGGACTTGAATTGAAAGTAGAGCTATTCACCTAAGCGATCACGAAACTATGGATTCGATACTAATATCGACCCGTTTCTAGCATTTTTTATATGTATCCCGACAGTACTCTTTTTCCAGACTGTAAGAAATATAGTTAAAATTGCTCTAGATATATCAGAATTATGTTGAAACACACACATAAATCCACTTTTATATTCTGTATAAATAGAGAGTGAGCGAGCGAGCGAGTGAGCGAGCGAGAGGGGCCGACTCAAGGCATCACCACTTCCACATTGCAAAAGCATATATCAGGAATTGAATTGAAAATCTATGTAAAGACTTTCTGCTGTGGCATGCTTCATAAGGACAATTCCAGTCTGCTCACGTGACCTTTGGGGTTCATGAATTTTTTTGCGAGCGTTCCGACTTTGTATTCTCTGTTTATACCCTCTGTTTATGCATCGAATAACTTTTCAAGAACATAAACGACATTCTGTATTATGAATGTTGAGAATTACTCTCTATATGACAAATAGTTGCAAATAAATATACTACATGATTTATTTATTGCTATTGAACGAGTTTCTTAGCTTGTATTTACATCCTTATATATAATACCGATCTACTGTGAAAATCATCTCAGATGTTATATTATAACATAATAATTACTATGTTCTGCAATGATTATGTTATATATAAACAACTTATGTATTTTAATGTAATTATTTTATATAATTTTTCATGCATTGCGGAAAATATAATTTTAAAAAAGTATTGACCCAGATGGGAATCGAACTCAGAACCTTATGATTTGAAATCCGACAGCTTACCAGTGAGCTAACAGAAGGACTTCTAGAACTAAGCTTCTAGCGATGTATAACGGATCTCAAGATAATTATGACATTCATATCCATTACAAACACTGTTTCTGTTCTACTTTGACTTTTATTTTAGTACTCAGGCGATAATTATGTTCTGTTTCTTAACTTTGAGCATTCTTTTACATATGGAAAGATTCTTTAACGTATTTAAATGTTCCATTACGTATAGAGAGCTAAATGACAAACAAGCATGTGCTCACATTAATAAAAGGTTTCGAAATATTATATCATTAAGTATTTCAATCAATGTTGCTTTTTTAAACACTTTGTAACAAGTCTTATTATATTTAAAAGAAGAAAAACACATCTGCAAACTTTTTCCCGATTGCAAAGGCATTGGAGGTTCGAACCTGGCTTACTTTTTCCCGAAGATACCCGAAGCTGGACTTAGAAAATTTTTACCTCAAAACACCAATAAAGAATGCGCTCAACCTTTTTGAGACAAGGTGTACATGATGTATGAGAGGAGAAAGATTTAAGGTAAAATTTGGAATTTTCCGCCAGAAAATCATGTTTTCAAATGTAGTGCCCCTTGCGCAGCCCCAGGTACAGGTACCAAAATACAATATACCTTGAAACTACTGTAGTTCATACGCAATGCGTGCGCCAAGTTTCATTGCAGTATCTACAATAATTATGAGGGAAAAGTATTTCTCAATCATGCTTGACAATAATAAAGTTTTATATATTGAAAGTGAGATATAAAATAAAAATGATGTTCGTACTTAAAGAGAGGCAAATGCGTTTTGTTAGACCCTCTACATGTGAGACATAAAATTACTTGACATATAGGTTATAGGGTATGATAAGTGATTACGTGTGTGCTTGTTTGTTTGTTCCAAAGAATATAAAAGCGTCAATAAGAAATTAAAACTATATAAAATAATAGTGATGAAAGGTAACTTACATGGATATTACAAATGGCACCTCTTTGTCTGTCTCTTGCATTGTGATTCTGGAACATCCGTACTGATTGTCCTACAACAATTGGGAAACGCAGACTTGCTCCAGAGGCCCTGGTATCGTTTCTCCAACATAGATATAACTTGGTAGAAATGTTCTCCACGTTTATCAATGACTGCTCCGCAATTTTCTGGGAGGACAGCTTTGTGGGAGTGCAACATATGCACTTTTAGTGACATACTACACACTATTGCTTGGTAGAAGATATTAGGTGCTCCACTACTTCCTTATAGTTCTGAGACCGCTCGTTTTCCAAAACATTCGTCACCACTTTTGAGAAAGAATTCCATGTAATCCTCTCCTTATGTTTTAACACTGCATGAAATTCAGGATCATAGAGGGGGTAGCGAATTTGACTGCCAATAAGGATTCCCTACTTGACTTTAGTTTCAGCAATTTGTGAAAGTTTACGCATAATATATTTGAAGAATAGTTTTGTTGCATGTATGAATAGCTGCCAGTCATCGAGATTATCTTCTATGTTAAGTTTGCTTAAAACACCAGTTACATCGCTACAACATTTTGCGTCACTTTCCAATGAAAATGCTGTTCCAGAGGATTCTGATGTGTTCAAAACATGGACACTTTTATATCCCCATTGCTTGAGTTTGGATGCCAGTAGTTCTGCGCCACGTTTTGACAACCAAAGGAAATTTAGTTCAGATTGAGTATCATTTTTCGAATAGATAATGATATGTTGGATTTGTGAAGTCAGGATTGGTGGAAAACGATTAATCAACAGCAGAATTTGAGAACCTGGGTCGACTTTTTCCGCCTTTTGCTCTTCATCGGATGAAATACAGAAGTAAGATAGGGGAGGTTGTTTAACCTGTAATTCTTCAGAATATGGCAGAGTGACAAACATCTCAAGTAATATTTCCATAAGTAGTAGTCTATTTTTTCCTTTCGGAGTTATACGCTGCCGAAAACACACACACAAAAAAATGAACTTTAAAAGTCCATAGCTACACAACTATGGAACGTACCGTAGTCGGGTCAAGACCTATTTTAGGAACCAAAGACCTCATTTAGGAACCAGTATATGCCTTAGTTTCCTAGATATCCAAGTTTCAGAAATTTGCGGTACTCCCGCAACAATTTTTATGGCGGTAGTTGATGATAACTTCAATTTATATGCCACTAGACAAATCTCCCGCTATAAAAATTGATACGTTAGTATCTTAGGTTCCTGAAATATGTATATTTGGATAGGGCACATATTAGTTTCTAAGTGAAGTCTTGACCCGACTAAGGTACGTCCCATAGTTTTGGAGCTATGGACCTTTAAAGTTCATTTTTTCATGTTTTCTGCAGCCAGGTTTGTGCACCCAAGTTGGTCTATTCTTTTTGTCTTATCTTGATGTCAGGAATCACCTCCAAAACGTTGTCGGTGTTGTTTTGAAACACCCTATATATGGACTTGGAGCTTTCTGGGTTAATGTTTTTAAATGGATTTTGGATTTTGATTTCAATGTGTTCAATGTAAATGATAATAGTACTAATTAAATCACTATTGCTATGTCCTTTTTATATGCAATACGTACTGAGAATAATGAATAGTAAAATAGTGAATTGAAATTACGTTCATAATTCATTTATGAGGTTGTTATTTCTCTTTTATATGCAATACGAATTGAGAATATTTTTTGACATTTGAAAATAATGATTTGAAACTACATTCGTAATGCATTTATAATAGATGTATATGCAAGTTGTATGAAAGTGTACATTCTTACATTCCTACGTTCTTAACTTTTTCTGTTGTATTTTACTTTATCGTATTTCGTATTTTGTATTTTTGTCTTCCACCGTTGTGTCTTTGAAGCTTGCCTATTGTTATTTCTTGTCTATTTTCCTATAGATTAATCGTATTGTATTAAATATAGGTCTATTATGTCAATAACTTAATGGTAGGATTGTAATCATGTATGGCTTTTAAAAATAAATAAATAAATAAAATAAAATAAATAAATAAATAAATATGTGGTGGAATAAGTACGTAGTTTGAGATGGATTGGTCTAGATATATTAAGTGTGAAACGTTGTTTCGCCGGTCGTGAGGTTAGTCGATGATATATTATTCACAACACACACAAACACACACACAACATTATAACGAGGAGAACCCTGAAACGATGGGTATGATCAGTTTGTATATACTGAAAGAGTTAAAGTCACAATTTACTCTCAGTGTTTTAGGCATTATTGTTAATAACATTTTTATGTAAATAATAATGGCAGATGCCAATTCTCGTTAGCAGTAAAATGATGACTACATGAATTACGATCGCAGTCTAAGGGAAATAAGAGATAACATTAAAATTTCAGAGAAAGAAAAATTTTGACACGCTAAAATACGTAGGAATAGACTACCGTTCGATTAGCAATGCATTAAATTTGCAGAGAAGAGAAAACAGGCAAACTTACCTTGGCTACAAAACCACAATGAAATAACGTGAATAAATTGATCATGTTTTAGTAGACAGAAGTAGACAATCTAGCACAATTGACGTTCGGTCGTTTAGAGGACTGATTGCGATCACTACCTGATAGCAGCGATAATAAAAAAGAGATTGTCATTGAATAAAGGAAATATTCAGTGTCTGGAAACGGAGGGATTTAATTTAAAGAAATTAGAAGAGAGCCAGTTAAGAGAGAAACACCAAATTGAAGTTGTGAATAGATCCTCGGTTTTAGAAGGTTCGGAGTGTACTAGTCTTGAGAATACTTGGGTTCAAATAAGAGATAGTATTAACATTTCAGCAAAAGAAAAATTGGGAAAGACGGAAATACGTTAGATCAAACCATGGTCCGATCAGAAATGCACTAAAGTGGTAGAGAAGAGGAAACAGGCAAAATTACGTTCGCTACAAAATCGGAATGAACTAACTACACAAAATTTAGTAGACATCATTCGGGAATTTTCCAAAACTTTTGGAACATAGAAAAACGATTTTTTGAAAGCTAAAATTATGGAACTTGAAGATAATAGTAAAAATAAAAAGATTTGGGACATGCATAAGGGTATCAACGAATTTTAAAAAGGCTGTAAAACTCGTGCTTATATGTTAACAATGCTGACGGAACATTTCTCACTGATACATATAACATTTTAAATAGATGGAAAGATTTCTTTGACGATCTGCTTAACACGCAGTCAAAAAGTTATATGCGTTTAGAAAGGGAAATATACACCGCAGAACCGTATATTCCAGAAACTAACCGAAGAGAAGTAGAAATTGTTATAAAGAAATTGCAGAAACACAACCGGCTGAGTTAATTTTAATTGCAGGCGAAAAATTGTGGAACAAGATACACAAACTCATTGTCCTTATCTGGAACAAGGAAGAATTGCCACAAGATTGGAAAGAGTCAATCATTGTTCCAATCTACGAGAAAGGCGACAAAATTGACGATAATAATTATCGAGGCATTTCTCTTTTGTCAACATCCTATAAATCCTCTTAAACATTCTATTAGCAACATTGACTCCATAGCAGATAAAATCATTGGGATTGCCAGATTGGACTTAGGTGAAATCGATCAACCAGATAGTTATCATTTGACTATACTCGAAAAGAAATGGAAATACAGTACTCTGCTACAACAACTATTTATTGATTTTAGAAAGGCTTATGACTCGATTAGGAGAGAAACATTGTACATTTTTACAGAGTTTGGAATACCGAAAAAGCTAATTAGATTAACTAAGATATGTTTAAATGAAACATTTTTATCCACGAGCTTTCACTTCTAGAATGGCGTGAAACAAGGAAATGCGTATACGCTATAAAGAAAATGAAAGGTAGCAAACAGGGTCTAGAGTTGAGTGGTGTTAAACAGATTATGGCGCATGCTGATGATGTAAATTTAATAGGGGGTGATAGGACAACAATAGAAAGAAATACCCAGATCTTATTAAACGCTTGCAGGGACATGCGTTTAGAAGTAAATGCAGATAAAAATAAATACATGGTAGTTCGTCGAGATCCTAATACAACGAATTATAGATCCGTTAAAATGTGGAATTATACTTTTGATAAAATGGATACTTTCAAATATCTAGGATAAATATTAACAAACCAAAACCATATTCACGAAGAAATTAAATGTGGACTAAAAACAAGGAATTCTTGTTATTATTCATTTTAAAAGTCTTTCGTCGTCACGAATTATGTCGAGAAATTTGAAGCTTAAAATATATACAACGATAATCATGCCTGTTGTACTGTCTGGTTGCGAAACCTGGTCGCTTACTTGAGGGTAGAACATACACTGGAAGTATTTCGGAACTGGATCATAAGACTTATATTCGGAACCAAGAGAAACGGGAAAGAGAAATTGCGGAAGCTTAATAATTAGGAACTTCATAATTTATACGGTTTTCCGAACCTTTTATGGTCATCAAATCTAGAAGGCTCAAGTGGACAGGTCATGCACCAAGAATGAAGGAAAGTAGGAACGTTTTGAAAGTCTTAATTTGAAGACCAATCTGGAAACTACCATTAGGAAGACCTAGGCACAAATATTAAGATTGATCTCGCAGAAATAGGAATACAAAGTAGAGACTGGATCTAGCTGGTCTGCTCTCTACTGACTAAGGATAGAAGTCAGTAGAGAGCTTTTGCAAACGCTGCATTGAACCTCCGGGTTCCATATGCCATCTTGTTAGTTAGTTAGATAGTTTAGTCTACGGGAATGTTGTAGTCAAGTAGAAATCTGAAAAGTGGTTAAGTAAGATGGTGACTTCGGTCTTAGAAGTGAGTGCATAATTGTAGTTCGTTGTAGGTTTTGGAAATGGAGAGTAAAATTAAGATCGTGTTTGGCCTGCAGTTACCGGTTGCTGAATGGCAAATTAAGATAATTAGTTATTATTTGCTCAAAATCTTAGTATTGAAACAAAACAAGTCAGGAGTGAATTTACACTGTCTACTGTTAAAATATAATTGTATTGCCTGGTAATTTTCGCATGTTTCCTTGTAGTTAGACGTAGTTCCATAGAGGAGTAGAAATAAAATCCATCAATTTGCAATAATGTTAGCTGCAGCTAGGAACCCGTTGTTATATTCCTGGATACATGATTACTTAAACGATCCGTCTTTTGCGAGTGTGCTTGTGTGCATTTTGTATACACACGAGCAAATGTGCATTCACACTTTCAATTTTAATATTCTGCAACGTTAGACAACCAACCATACTTTTAAGGTTCTCTTGTTGAGAACTACATAAGGCGTTCTACAAGTGCAGTAGTTTGTTCGAAACATATCAGTGTAGAAAACTTCAAAATCGAAAGAAAAATATCCATACCTCTGGGACGAATAAAAAATCGGTTATAATACTGAGTATAGTATTTACAGTGCGATTGATATCATAAGAGAGTTAAAGAGAAATTTCATTTAACCTTAGATATACCAAGGGAAAATCAATGTTAGTCAAACATTCATTTCATTTCACAGGTTACAGCATTTTGTAAAATCTACGAATGTTTTACATGATTCGTTTCAACGTTACCTTTAGTTTTATTAGTTATCAGGTTTAGTATCTCTACTAAAACTTTATGAAAAAAATATCAGGTCGAGGTATTTTGACTTTCATCATTGTTTTGTGAGAATATTTTTTATCAGCAAAACAATGCTAGCTTTTTAAAAATGTATTTTTATTATTTTTCATTTACACATTAAAGCTAAGAAGAATATTTTTGGTATTGTATTACTTGTTTCCAGTGTGTTCGGAAAATAAAACAGAAAGAAAAATATATACAAAGGAAAAAAAGCAAAGACAACCTAAGAAAATGAAAACAAGATGTGGAGCGTGTCAGTTCAATTCGCGGAAACCATTGCATCAGTAGAAAACATGTCATATATTTTAAACATGACAAATAGTCATATTTTGTTCCACATAACATGAGTTTGTGTAATTTAGTTTCCAAATAACGATACAAGCATGTATTTATTAGAAGTATATATGATATCAAAAGAATACGAGTTCTATCTTGTAATATGCTGTAATATATCATTCAGTATCTGTTGCTATATTATAAGTAATCGAGAAGAAGAAATTAGTAAAGAACAAATAAAAATGAACTAGAACGTAATCAAATATGAATATCGATGAATGTTTCGGATTATATTTCAATTGGAGACATCTGCACTCTCTCTTTCTCTCGGTTCACATGTGCATGATTCTTGCATCTCATCTGTAGATGGAGAACTTTGAGCAAAGAGAAGTCATCATACACCCTGCAAGAACAAATTAAATTTTAAAGTATTAAGCTGGCTTCGAGTAGATTTGAACCCATGACTCCCGGATTTTATAAAACCTCGACTATTCTTTCACTACTGCCGAAGTCTCCCAACTTGAGAGTTCTGTCATGAAATAATGGTCGGAGGGAGAAAGAACGGAAACAAAACTTTGATTTACAAAAAATAACAGAAATAAAGAGAAACTTCCGGTTTGCCGAATGAAGGTTTAACTATTCAAGTCTCGGTTAGGACAACCCTTTTGAAGAAATCTTGAGTGTGACACAATATTTCTTTTCTACCATAGAAACCTGGTATCTTCGTAGATATTTAATTAATTACGCTGAAATCTAAAAGAAGTGTCTTGTGTGGTGAAATAATAAATTACTGTCTCTAAAAAAATATTTTTATCGCGGGTTTGCATTGTTTAGCTCTTCCAAAAATCTGTTATGAACAATCCGTCCATACAATACGCATCCATTTCCTAATTTAATTATGTTTAACAATGCTATTGAAGTAGCAAATATGAATAAAATAGTTATTTATATTTATTTTAATGTTGCAGTATAGACAACAATCTGTAAAAATAAAAAAAATCAGAGCAGATCTTCATACTTAGCACTCATAAGACTCATAAGACAAAAAAAGTATTACAACTAGTCAGAGATATTATGTTTGTTACAGAAGTTTCTCTGTGTATCGTTGGGTGAACGGATAACGTAACCGGAGGCAAAAAAACCTAATGTGAACAAACTAATGACGATTGTTTTACTGTGTAGTGATCATGGTTCAGTGGTCAAGTCGCTCAACCAGTAATCTAAAGGTCGTCCGATCGGATCCGCGAAGGTCAAGTGTTTTCTTTTTGTTTCAGAATTGTTGGTGGCGATTGATCGGCGATCACACATATTTTTTATTTTCAGATTTTGAATGCTCGGATGTTTCAATACTTGAACTACCAAATCTTCACATATAATAATAATAATAATAATAATAATAATAATAATAATAATAATAATAATAATAATAATAATAATAATAATAATAATAATAATAATAATAATAATTTCGGAGAATTTTAGAAGTTAGGAGCTTATTATCGCTCAGGTCATATCATTACAAGCAGAAACTTGACATTTGGCAAGAACATTTCTGTTTTGTTTAATGTTGCCCACAAGAAGATGAATTTCTCATATCGTTTCTCAAACAAAACAAACAAAATTGAAACGTGAAAGAACATTTTCCTTTCAAGATGGGACAAGGCTAATTATCTTCTTGCTTTAGAGACTTTCACCACGCAAGACGCTTCTTTTAGATTTCAGCGTAATTAATTAAATACCTACCAAGATACACAGATTTCTATGGTAGAAAAGAAATAGTGTGTCACACTCAAGATTTCTTCAAAGGGTTGTCCTGACCGAGACTTGAATAGTTAAACCTTCATTCGGCAAACCGGAAGTTTCTCATTATTTCTGTTATTTTTTGTAAATCAAAGTTTTGTTTCCGTTCTTTCTCCCTCCGACCATTATTTCATGACAGAACTCTCAAGTTGGGAGACTTCGGCAGTGGTGAAAGAATAGTCGAGGATTTATAAAATCCGGGAGTCATGGGTTGAAATCTACTCGTAGCCAGCTTAATACTTTAAAGCTTAATTTGTTCTTGCAGGGTGTATGATGACTTCTCTTTGCTCAAAGTTCTCCATGTACAGATGAGATGCAAGAATCATGCACATGTGAACCGAGAGAAAGAGAGAGTGGAGATATCTCCAATTGAAATATAATCCGAAACATTCATCGAAATTCATATCTGATTATGTTCTAGTTCATTTTTATTTGTCCTTTACTAATTTCTTCTTCTCGATTACTTATAATATAGCAACAGATACTGAATGATATATTACGGCATATTACAAGATAGAACTCGTATTCTTTTGATATCGTATATACTTCCAATAAATACATGTTTATATTATTAATTGGAAATTATATTACACAAACTCATGTTATATGCACACAAAATATGACTACACAAACTCATGTTTAAAATATATGGCATGTTTTCTACTGATGCAATGGTTTTCGCGAATTGAACTGACACGCTTCACATCTTGTTTTCATTTTCTTAGGTTGTCCTTGAAGTCAAAATACCTCGACCTGATATTTTTTCATTAATTTCTAGTAGAGATACTAAACCTGATAACTAATAAAACTAAAGGTAACGTTGAAACGAATCATGTAAAACATTCGTAGATTTTACAAAATGCTGTAACCTGTGAAATGAAATGAATGTTTGACTAACATTGATTTTCCCTTGGTATATCTAAGGTTAAATGAAATTTCTCTTTAACTCTCTTATGATATCAATCGCACTGTAAATACTATACTCAGTATTATAACCGATTTTTTATTCGTCCCAGAGGTATGGATATTTTTCTTTTGATTTTGAAGTTTTCTACACTGATATGTTTCGAACAAACTACTGCACTTGTAGAACGCCTTATGTAGTTCTCAACAAGAGAACCTTAAAAGTATGGTTGGTTGTCTAACGTTGCAGAATATTAAAATTGAAAGTGTGAATGCACATTTGCTCGTGTGTATACAAAATGCACACAAGCACACTCGCAAAAGACGGATCGTTTAAGTAATCATGTATCCAGGAATATAACAACGGGTTCCTAGCTGCAGCTAACATTATTGCAAATTGATGGATTTTATTTCTACTCCTCTATGGAACTACGTCTAACTACAAGGAAACATGCGAAAATTACCAGGCAATACAATTATATTTTAACAGTAGACAGTGTAAATTCACTCCTGACTTGTTTTGTTTCAATACTAAGATTTTGAGCAAATAATAACTAATTATCTTAATTTGCCATTCAGCAACCGGTAACTGCAGGCCAAACACGATCTTAATTTTACTCTCCATTTCCAAAACCTACAACGAACTACAATTATGCACTCACTTCTAAGACCGAAGTCACCATCTTACTTAACCACTTTTCAGATTTCTACTTGACTACAACATTCCCGTAGACTAAACTATCTAACTAACTAACAAGATGGCATATGGAACCCGGAGGTTCAATGCAGCGTTTGCAAAAGCTCTCTACTGACTTCTATCCTTAGTCAGTAGAGAGCAGACCAGCTAGATCCAGTCTCTACTTTGTATTCCTATTTCTGCGAGATCAATCTTAATATTTGTGCCTAGGTCTTCCTAATGGTAGTTTCCAGATTGGTCTTCAAATTAAGACTTTCAAAACGTTCCTACTTTCCTTCATTCTTGGTGCATGACCTGTCCACTTGAGCCTTCTAGATTTGATGACCATAAAAGTTTCGAAAACCGTATAAATTATGAAGTTCCTAATTATTAAGCTTCCGCCATTTCTCTTTCCCGTTTCTCTTGGTTCCGAATATAAGTCTTATGATCCAGTTCCGAAATACTTCCAGTGTATGTTCTACCCTCAAGTAAGCGACCAGGTTTCGCAACCAGACAGTACAACAGGCATGATTATCGTTGTATATATTTTAAGCTTCAAATTTCTCGACATAATTCGTGACGACGAAAGACTTTTAAAATGAATAATAACAAGAATTCCTTGTTTTTAGTCCACATTTAATTTCTTCGTGAATATGGTTTTGGTTTGTTAATATTTATCCTAGATATTTGAAAGTATCCATTTTATCAAAAGTATAATTCCACATTTTGACGGATCTATAATTCGTTGTATTAGGATCTCGACGAACTACCATGTATTTATTTTTATCTGCATTTACTTCTAAACGCATGTCCCTGCAAGCGTTTAATAAGATCTGGGTATTTCTTTCTATTGTTCTCCTATCACTCCCTATTTAATTTACATCATCAGCATGCTCCATAACATGGTCAAAATCTCTGAACTCTAGGCCCTATTTGCTATCTTGATGCTTTGCTATCTTGATATTTGATACTTTGCTTTGGCCAGTTTATGAACACACAGTTGCCTTGTTTTCTTTGGGAGAGAAATTTCCAAAGAGGATTGACCATGTCGTCACAGATTTGTAAAGTGGATTTTAAAGGTTGGATTTCATCATCTTGTCTTGAGAAATTCTTCAGAATCTCTCTTTTTTTGAGTAACTTTTAATACACGTTTCCTCGCTTAGAACATGTATTGTACGAAAGTAACATGAGAAAAACCCGGCCAGAGTTAACTAACACGAGGGAAGCAGGCTTTGGGAAATGAACTTCAGAGCAAAATGTTAATATTACAAACTGAAGGAGCGCAATGGCCAGAAATATTGGGGAAGAGCGTCCTAAAGGTTCCAACTCGCTGCATGTATGACACAATTCGAAAAGTTGTGAAGTGGCGGCATGGCAGAATTAGGAGGATTCTCGGCTCCCGTGCAAAGGGGCCTGGGTTCCATTCCTGCTAGAGTATTTTTTTTATGTTTTGCTTTAACCAACGAAGTAGCCATTTGTAATTACAAGTAAAATATTAATTCATCTTATGTTGATAACAATAAAAATATTGAAATCAATTGTAAAAGCATTGAACATTTCATGTTAACGATCAACAACATATAACCTATTCCGAGTTGTATATTGATGCCACGGGTTATATTATGGTTAGCACAGTCGTTCTGTAAATCTGTTCTTGACGTTTCGTGTCTATATCTGTGAACAGTGTGTGAATTGACCGGACTTTTGCAAGGGGGGATTTATTGTGCTTCAGATGAAAATAGCATGGCAAATTATGACAGTTGTAGCCAGGAGCGTTGTTTAGGGAGAGCAGTAGGGGCATTTGCCTCTCAAGAGTTTGAGGAATAAATATACTTTAATCGATTGTCTACTAATATACCAGTACAAAACGTGGAAGTCTTATGTCGGAGGAACTCCTGCCCCCCTTGAGCGAAGTCTGAAATCGCGCAGCTGATTATAGCATACAACCAGCACTACCAAAGGGAATTTCTAACTCATCCCCATTGTAACTTGAATATTGTCTACAGATATAGATACGAAACGTCTAGAATAGTTTTATACAACGACTGTGCTAACCTTAATATAATTCGTGATGTCAATATACAACGACGAATAGGTTACATTTTATTGCTACTTATCATGGAACATTGAAAGATTTGACAACTGGTTTGAACATTTTTATTGTTTATGCATTTTAAATATATGGTGAATTAATATTTTATCGCTACTTTATTGGTTAAAGCAAAAAATACAGAAGTTCACTCCTGCGAGAATTCAAGCCAGGACCCTTTGTACTGACGTTGTAGATGCTGCAACGCCGTCACTTGATAACTTTACGCGTCGTATCCTGTATGCGTGAGTAGGAGTCTTTAAGACTCTTTTTCTAAAATATTTCTGGCTATTGGGCCGTCCCAGTTTGTAATATTAGCACTTTGATTTTGCATTACTACCTCGCGAAGGATGGGCCTCAAGTTTATTTACCAAAGTCTGCTTTTCCCTTGAAAGAAATGGTCACCTGGAGTCCGCCGGCGAACTTGGAGAGAATGATCAACTATGCCTAAATAAAAAAAATCAGGTGAAAATACACATGAGTAGAAGATATTGAGATTGAAGTGAAGTTTAGTAACCAAACTCAATAAGGAACAAATACTAATGTACTCGCAATCAGTCAGCATCAATTGAGAGCGCAACAAAACACTTCAGACAAGTGTAAAGAATTGTCGATCGTTGGGATAAATAATCTGTTAATCACGTCTACAAACCTTATAAAAATGCGTTTTTGTCGTTTGCGCATAACGCATTAAGTTTTGACTTCCAATGCTAAACTTAAATGCGTTATTACTTCTTCACTGGTGTTCATTTCCACCTGAAATATTATATTTAGATATAGTTAGTCATCGTCTAAATCGTATAGGCGTTTTCTCAAGTTTCCAGTGGACGTCAGCTAACCATTTTCTTCCAAGTAATAAATGTATTCAAATACTCATTTCAAACGGTTCATTTGATTTCCGTGATGACAGACAATCACGATGTACTTTTACATATTGGCCGCGTATTTAGAACTTGCCCCTTTTCCCGTCAAAGCAGATTTTTAACGACAACGAAAGATGGACTCACATATTTTAAAATAAGATGTTTATATCCATCTATTCCTCTTATAATATATACAGTGTGTTGCAAAACAACACCGACAAAGTTTGGTAGGTGATTCCTGCCATCAAGATAAGACCAAAATTATACACCATCCTAGGTGCACAAATGCTTCCTTTCCGATTTATAGGTTGCCGAAAACATGAAAAAATTAACTTTAAAGGTCCATAGATCCAAAACTGGGATATACCGTAGTCAAGTCAAGACTTCAGTTAGGACCTAATATGTACGTTATCCAAAAATACATGTTTCAGAATCCTAGGGTACTCACGAAATATTTTTTATACAGGAAGTTTAGCTACGTGCATATAATTTGAAGTATTCGCCAACTACCTCTATGAAAATTGTTGCGGAAGTAGCTCAGGATTTTGAAACTTGGATATTTCTTAGGACACATACTAGTTCCTAAAAAAGTCTTGACCCGACTACTTTAGGTCCCATAGATTTGGAGCTATGGAACTTTAAAGTTCCTTTTTTGTGTGTTCAGTAGCCTATAACTCCGAAATGAAGCATTGATTCACCCAAGTTGGTTTATACTTTTTGCCTTATCATGGTGTCAGGAATCACCTTCCAAACGTTGTCGTGTTGTTTTGAAACACCATGTATAAAAGACAAATTCCGTGTGAAGACATTGTATTAAAATCTGTAAAATCACCTCAGACATTAGGCGTTACAAAATAGTCGGGATTCGACAGAAGTGTCCGGACGACAAGGACATATCTGCTGTGTACGTCTCTACAACTAGCGAGATGTTAACATGTTCGCTGCGGGAGTGTAAAATTACAAGGAGAAAGAATACTTTGGTAAATGAACTTCGTGGCCATATTTTTCAGGGTGATATTGCACATTTAAAGTGTTCATATTACAAACTGGGAGAGCGCAATTGCCTAATAAAGCAAAGAAATAGCGTCTTAAAGTTTACGACTCGTCTATATGTTCTACGTTACGCACGTTTAGCAGGTGAAAGCGTGACAGAATCAGTGAATCGCGTACCAAGAGTCCCGGGTTCGATTTCCGCTGGAGTCAACGTTTTCGTTTTTTGCTTGAACCAATAAAGTAGCCAGTTGTAGCTACAAGTAAAACGTTAATTCACCACATGTTTATAATGAATTAAAACAATAAAAATGTTCAAATCTTTGGTACATGAGTCACAGATGTAACTGATTCTACTACGCCGATACTTGATAAATTTGTTCAACGTACGACATATATGGCGAGTTGAAAACTTTAAGAGACGTTTTCTGCTATATTAGGCCATTGCGCTCTCCCAGTTTGTAATATGAACGCTTTGAATATGCACTATCACCTTTTAAAAATGGCTTCGAAGTTGATTTACCAAAGTCTGCTTTATCCTTGTGAGTTTGGATCTCAGTTCTGTACGAGTCACCGTGTCTTTCGTTGTAGCGCACAGAAACAAAGTATCGCACGAGGCACTGGTGCCTCGTAACGCAGCCAACGTGTTTTAAACGAAAGTTTTCCAGTTAACATTCAAGCAGAAAGTAGGCCTACTGAACTCAAAAGAGCCCTAAGAAAAATTATGTTTTTAAGTTTTACGTTCCATGGTTATGACGACTAAGCTAAAGGAGACGTCGATGACGAGAATGAATGAAAGAGTGGAATGAAGAAAGTGGAAGGAAACAGAATCCCGAGAAAACCTACACACACGGCGTTTCTCCAGCACAATGACCACTGGGCGGGAGCTGATATAGATAAGGGACAGTCCAGATTTGACCAGGCTACGACCAAAACAACCATAAAGAAAGCACTTAAACTTTTTGGAACAGACTAAACAATTAAATCTACAAAACTTGATTAATAGTAATATTAATAATGGTATTAAAGTTTTTTTAAAGTTGCCTTATAATTAGGCAAAACTTACAGAAAAATCGGGATTTCGGGGAGGGGGTCTGGACCTCAAAACACCTCTGCAGCCACCAAAATTTTAAACGAAAGGTTCCACGAAAATTTCATGTAGAAAATATTCTACTGTACGATTTAAGGAAAATAACTGTAGTAAAAATAACTAAATATCACTGAAAAGTAAGGTATATAATAACCTAACTTTTAGTATATGCAGAAGTATTTATAAAAGCGTTGCTACCAAAATACATTCACAGATCATAATTTGATAAACTCAGAAATACAAAGTAACAAAATAGCGTTTAAGATTCAGAGTACATAGCAATTGCTACGTAAAGAATGGACATACACTACTTCGAGAATCAAAAAAGAAAATAAATATTTACGATACTTTTCTTCTCGTCTCAAACACTTTAAGACGCTATTTCTTTGCTTTATTAGGCAATTGCGCTCTCCCAGTTTGTAATATGAACACTTTAAATGTGCACTATCACCCTGAAAAATATGGCCACGAAGTTCATTTACTAAAGTATTCTTTCTTCATGTAATTTTTACACTACCTAAGCAAACATGTTAATATCTAGCTAGTTGTAGAGACGCATACAGGAGATATGTTCTTGTCGTCCGGTTACTTCTGTCCAATCCCGACTATTTTGTAACGCCTAATGTCTGAGGTGATTTCACAGATTTTAATACAATGTCTTCACACGGAATTTGTCTTTTATACATGGTGTTTCAAAACAACACCGACAACGTTTGGAAGGTGATTCCTGACACCATGATAAGGCAAAAAATATAAACGAACTTGGGTGAATCAATGCTTCATTTCGGAGTTATAGGCTACCGAACACATAAAAAAATGAACTTTAAAGTTCCATAGCTCCAAATCTATGGGATCTAAAGTAGTCGGGTCAAGCTGTTCCCTCGACGAGAAGAAGAAAGTGCACATGATAAAGATTCGAACATAGATCAGCTGGTTGATAGGTTAATACGTTAACAACTACGCCACATACGCGGATGCTTGCTTTCCTGCTATACACATTAAACATTCAGCTTGTGATTTTTGATTCTGTCATCTTACCATATATCAGTTTCTCTGCGCTTTCTCCGCTTGCCATATTATTCGTGTTATTTGCAATTGCAAATTTCTTATGTTTTGTTGTTTCACCAGGATCCACAGCTTAAAATTTTTAAAGATCAATGACATTAAGCGAACTGATTTTCTCATATCTTCAATCGCTTCAAGGGACAAAAGTACTATCCTGTGGAAAACGTGCATAAACTTATGTGACAAAGAATTCCTATCGCTTTCTTCACGGCAAGTTTAGCAAAGATTTGAATCCGAAATGTCTATTTAATAGGCAACTATAATATTCACTCATATATGACATTTAGGCAACTATAATATTCACTCATAGCTGCCAACAAATAGTGTTCTCTTTTCTAACAGCTAAATGCTCTCCGCGAAGTATTCTGAAGTCTTAATGACATCAAACACAGTGGTCGCCAGTGGATTGTGGTTTCGTTCGCGCAGTACGAATGATCGGAGACAGAAGATATAGAGACTCCAGGCCAATATCTACGAAGAAGAAAGGTGCCCGGGCCATCCTAAATTTTTGCTGGACCCTTAAAAGTTTTACGGTAGGCTTGTAAATGGACCATAATATGGTGATTAACTACAATATGGTTGGATGAACCGGCGTTTTTAACTTCTACCGCCCCCTCCATCATGTTTGGGCTGGCTACGAGTCTGGTGGACTCATTGACTAACCCGCATAACTTTAGATGCAGATGCTATGTAACTTGTGAAATAAAATAAAATCCTATTTTAAAAATAAAAAATAATGCAGAATATTTTATCCGATCAATCACTTTATTTAATTAGTAAGTTCATTTTCCTCTCTTTGATTGGAACAAATCTGCCTAATACATGCTGGCTGAACTCTGGTATTCTTATTGTTAGGTCTTTTTCCATGGAAAATATAACCAATGGTGATAACTTTTCTTGGGGCATTCAAATCCTTGAAAGTGTCAATTCTTTTAGATGTGGAAAAAAAGTCTTTCTTTTTATACTGACGTCATAGGTACAGTAAATATTAATTTCAGAGACTTTGTAGATTCACTAAATAGTTTTTCTACATTATTGCGAAGAATTCACTGTAGCAAACCCACTCCCTGACAGTGATTCAAATTCCTCTGCAGCGTAGACTGAAGACAGTTCGTGGCAAAGATTAATGTTATATATATATATATATATATATATATATATATATATATATATATATATATATATATATATATATATATATATATATATATGTGTGTGTGTAACATTATATAAATGGAACACACTTTATTCATAGTTTATCTAGGTAAATTTGAAATAAATTCTGGAAATAACAACATTATTGACATAAGATATGCTGTGAATTTAAACCGGATATTTTTCGAATAATCTCCTGAATGCCCTTTGCCTGCTTTGTATAAGCTTTAATTGGAAGTTCTTCCTCAATTGAAAGCTAGGCATTTTATTGTAAGTTATTTACAGAAGCCATGGTATACATTCATTCAGAATTTGTAGGTTATTTACAGAATTACAGGTACAGTCCTCAGCAAAAAAACTTGCAACATCAGCATGTAAGTTTATTGTGAAACGACGTTCTTTTGTTCCAAAATAAATGTGCAGGGGAGGACGCGAAGGTTTCTCCTGGCGTGATTCGTACTACTTAGAAGTTACGTTGATTCCGTGCGCTGTTAGGCATAATTTCACAATAAACTTACATGCTCATGTTGCAGGTTTCTTGCTGCGGACTGTACCTTCTCCAGTCTTTACGTAAAATTTTCTAAGTACCTTAAAATTGTAAGTTTGGCAACAAGGGAAGGAATGAAAACAGAAAGAAGACTTATGAATACAGCTCACAGTTTGCTGTATGAAATTCTCAGTTCCTGTTTTGTTACTTCTAATAATGGTACACCTAGTACAAAACAGTACTTTAGCATTAATGCAGCGAACCTTTTTTTTTTTAAAAAAAGAGAAAAACACACACTTCTTGACGAGAAACAAGATTGTCATAAAAAGAAGGGTAGCTAAGGAGTTCGTTATCTATCAATGCAACTGAAGGAGCATTCTCTAGTTGTTGCGATAGCCATGTGTGTTAAGTAGTTTTTTTGTGTTGATGCAATACTTTTTAACCTGCTTCGGATCCCATTCGATGCATTTATTTTTTTATTTTGTAATTTTTCAGCCATTCTTGCCGTATATTTTTATAGTATATGTATTACATAGAGGTCATGGAAAACTTCTAATTTATCGGAAAATAAGATCTACAGGCGTAAAACCTTTTCTATATATCCCAATGTGAGTCCGCCTTAGTGCAAATAACTTCTTTCATCGATCCATAAAATTTTCATAAACTGTAAATAAATCAGTAGTTCTAGTGTCCAGGAGATCACTATTAGCCCTAATACCTCCTGCATCACTACCCAAACGCAATTCATATTATTATTATTATTATTATTATTATTATTATTATTATTATTATACTCATCTTTGGTGTGGGAGACCCTTGTTTGATTCCCGGCTGGAGCTCATGTGGTTTGGGGTCTACGTTAAACTGTAGGTTTACTTGTCATATAGCCTCGCTGCTGAAAGGGGAGCTAAACTCAAAATCAAATATGCTATTATTATATGCATCTTTGGTGTGAGAGATGTGGGTTCGATTCCCGGCGGGAGCTCATGTGGTCTGGGCCTACGTTAAGGTGTCGGTTTACTTCTTATATAGCGTCACTGATGAAAGGGGTGCTAAACTCAAAATCAAATATATTATTATTATTATTATTATTATTATTATACGCACCTTTGTTGTGTGAGACCCGGGTTCGATTCCCGGTAGGAGTTCATGTGGTTCGGAACCTACGTTAAGTTGTAAGTTTATTTTTCATATAGTCTCATTGCTAGAAAGGGCGCTAAACTCAAAATCTATTATTATTATTATTATTATTATTATTATTATTATTATTATTATTATTATTATTATTATTAGTAGTAGTAGTAGTAGTAGTAGTAGTAGTAGTAGGGAAAAGAGAAAAGTTTTGAGGGTACTAAATTTGGTGAGACATTTTATTTCTTCCCAGTATGGGCTTTATTGTTGCCTTGGTGTGTCAGTACCATTTTAGATAGGTTTTCACGATGATCTCACATTTTTTTCACTTAAAAGCCTTAATAGCTCTCAATACTATCACCGCTTGCTAGAGTCTACCTCACAAAAATGCACTCACTTTCATCAGACATTGGCCATCACTTTACCCCGAACAATCTCACTTAGTATAGAGTTTTCCAAAAGTCCTGCAAAAAAGTAAAAAGCTCTCACTTTGTAACCATTTATTGTATTTGTATATACAAAACTTTTAGTGGACTTGTAAGAAAGTCTGAAATTTGGTTTCCAAGCATTTTTTCAACACCAAGCCTCCAGATGACCACCATTTACGTCCAAACATTGCTGAAGTCTTTTCGGGAATCCAAGAATGGCACTTCGACGTGCTTCATCCGTAATACTCCCAATCACATCACGTATCATCTTCCGGAGGTCCTGAACATCTTTCGGTTTTGCTTGTAAACTTCTGTATCATTTTCTTACGAACGATATTGTGTAGCGTTGTCATTGGCACTCGCAGCTTCAAGGATCTGCGTTTGAACGATTTCTTTGGACTTCGCAACACGCTTTCCTGCACGGACTGAATCACATCAACACTGGTTATTGGCCTTCCGCTACGAGGCAAGTCCAAGACACTTCCGGTAGCTAGGAACTTATCTTACCATTTCTTGATACTTGAACATGCAGGTGGTTGTTTGTGATATTTTTGTCGGAATTTTCTTCTCACCAAAACACTAGATTTTAACTCACAAAACCACGCCACAGACTGCGAGTAGTTAGGGGTGGTTACTTCTAGCGCATTTCTCCCCTCCTAATATTTTTGATCAGCGCAGAAGGAACCAACTAATTATACAAAGTTACATGGCGCAAAGTATTCCCATAACTACTATGCTAAAGTGAGATTGAATATGCTTTTATGACATTTAAAATCATAAAAACTTACATCTAAAAAACTTATAATCTAAAATCTTACATCTAAAACTACAACTCTTCTAACTTATAATGACCCCATGGTAGGGTATTGATTCCATCCTTTAAAACACATCTCTTATCATCCACACAACATAAAGCTAACTTATTTACTTCTATACTGTACAAATCGTGCTTATAACTTCTAATCAAATTCATCTTCTTATAATATTCTTTTTGGCTAATCAAACAGTCCTTATATTCGTTAAATGAAAGTTCTTTATACACAACACACTTCTTAACAGCTTTAGCTTTCTTACAACACTTTTCTTTATCGAACTTACCTTTAAAGTCTTTATCTGTTAAATCTATTTGAGGTGCTTTTATAATGTACATCTTACTTCTTAAACCCACAAACTCTTCTATGACTGTACCTTTAATTTCATCCTTCATCTTACCAAGTATTTTCTTATTGATTTGTGGTATCCTATATTTGTTATCTTTAGGGTAATCACTCGTATCGAAGTAATCAATGTAATTTTTCATGTCTTTGTACACATCTTCTGTTTGAATATGGTATATATAACTATCGGTATCTGTATAACATACTTCTATTTTGTCTTGATATTTTGGTTTCATCACATTATAATGGAAATCGTACATTAAATATTTTGACAAATCTAGACTTGACATACCAACATAAATCGGCTTGTTAAATTGCACTTTGACCTTGTTCATATGAACTGCTACTAAATTTTCCGTAAAAACTGTAGTACTCTTATAATTCGGTTTTGCTACAAGTTTCTCGTATTTTTTCTCATCACTTACAAGTTTGATATTAACTCTCTTTCTAATATTCTCCATAGTCTTTCCAAAAACTGAATTGTTCATGAGCTTATAGAAGTCTTTTTCAAAGTCATTTGTTGCTCTAGTTCTCATCTGCATGTTTAAATCTATATAGTTCTTTAACCAATCTGATTGCTCGAACTCTATTACTCGATGTATCTTCTTAAGTTTTAATCCAAGTGAAAGACACTGTTTTAAATTTCGATAGTGAATCACATATTTCTCTTTATCATATAGAGTTGTTAATAGCTTCGATTGTTTTGAACCAGGCGGACATATGTTTTGAGGAGCTAATGGGTAGTCTTTGTGATAGTCATGTAATTCTTTAGGATATTCAAGATCAACTTCTAATATGTAACCAGTATCAGAATCATCAGGTATATTTGTGAAATCTATTTCTTCAATCTCATCTTCACTTAACCATCAAAATCCCTTATACGGCAGATATTGACTCATTGCCCATCCATACAAGTTATTGGCATCTAGATACATTAAGTAAGAATCTTCTTTGTTCTTATCATAATCTTCCGTATACTTATTGTTTGCTTTTACATACCTTTTTGAGCACTGACTAATTCCACCTCTTATACCTTTCTCTACCATTAATACCATATCATAATCCCACAATAATTCTAATTTTATATTTTTCATCTTTAACATTGCATCTAAAGCTAAACCTGGTGCCGTCATATACCAAGCTGGATCAAGATCATAAGCTTTAAGACATGTTTCTCTAAAGTTCTCAAACACATCTGCTAACAATAATACATCTGTTTTCAAAGATAAATCATGGTATTGTCCGAGATTCTTAATGTCAAATGTTTTCTATACTTTCTTTGCGTGTTCATAATCTTCATCACTTATATGTGTGTTCATAAGCTTGTTGAATAATGCTTCCTTTAGTGGTAATTTTCTTTCTCTAAACCTATCCCAATTGTTAACATAATCATATGGGTAAACACCTTTTCTTATTACAAGTTGAAACTGTTCTTGATTAGGATAAAAGTGTTGCGTATGTATCATTTGCTCAGGTTTCAAGTTCGATGACAATTTGTCTAGACTAGAAGCCATAAATCTAAATGAATCTACAAATTTCAATTTAATAGTTCCAACCTTTTTACTGAATGATATGTATCTTTCCTCGTTATTGGGTATTAGATCTATTTCTTCTTTATTACATCCAAGCTCTTTTATAAACAAGTAAGAATCATATCCTGTCAAGTTATGTATGATCACTGGTACAAACTTTGGTACTTTAACTTTTAAATTGCAGTTATTACATAGAGGTGCTACAAACTCTCCTGTTATATGATCGTGATGTTTAACTTTGTGGTTTTCTGGTGTATATTTTACTTTACAGTAAGAACAGGATTCGGATTGGTTGAACTCTTTTATCTGTTTACGTGTTAATGGTAGTTCATTATTTTGACTATATATGTTTGATATTTGTTTGGCTTCTTTCTTTAACATTCTTATGAACTTCTTAGCTGCATCTTTACCTCTATACACAACAGGATTGGTTTTACTTCCATCACTCTTTACTACATAATAACAAAATCCAGATGGCTTACATTGTTGATATTTTTTCGTATATGGCTCGTTATCCTGATAACATTCTTTACAACCCATAACTTCATGTAACAAACATTCAAAATCAGCATAAATCACAAATGGCATTTTCATTATGTATTGGTAGTTTTTAAATTCAACACATTTACATTCTTCAGGCATTATTATTTTTACTGGTTTATTTAACGAACAATCTTGCTCATGTTTATTTAAAGCGTTTTGAGAGTAAAAGTATAACAAACATCTGTCACATAAATATTTTCGAGCTCTCTTTTTAGTTAATTGTGTACATACTAGTCTGCTTAAATCCTTAATCCAACAATAGTGTGTTTTAACTTGGTCTTCATTTTGTTCTTTTACATATAATAAATTGACATGATTTTCTTGCTTGTTTTGTGTGTGATGTATATAGATTGAATAGTCTTTATCATATGCATAAACATTTATAGAAATATCAAGTAATTTTTTAGCTCTTGGAATACCGCATAGTCTTACAGGAAAATGAATATTTTTTAATTTCTCTTGTAAGTATTTGACGGCTTGCTTGTACTTGGAAGGTCGTTGTAAATCTTTATTAACTGGGTATAGTGCAGAACAAATTGAATATAAGAAGCATTTTTCATCTTCATTCTTTACATTAATTACTGCCTTTTTGTTTTGAATTTGTTTAGGTAATTCTATGTATGTTGATCCTCTATATGGTGTATATTAGACGATTGCTAGTTGTAAAAAGTTAATGTTTATAAGAGCCCAACCAGAACCTCTAGCTTGGAACTCATCCATTCTTGTTCTTAATTTTTGTTTCATCTTAGTTATTTCTTCCTTTAGATTACTTGATCGGTATATTTCCTGGTTTTCAGTGTTAAAATAGAAGTTTTCAGTTTCTTCACCTTTCTTATATGTACAACTTATATAAAGATTAGCTTTCAATGAACTATGTTTACTTAAGCTAATTTGTAATCTGTTTGATATAGCTTTAGATGTTGCAGTAATATATTGTTCAAGTGGATCTTGTGGTTTGTAATCTGTTGTAAATCTCCATGTTTCTAATCTTGATTTTAATGCAATGTTCTGGCGTTTTACATCGATTGGTTGTGGTTCAACTTTGATTCTTGGTTCTTCAAATACTTCTTCTTTAAATGGGAATATATTTCTAATCTGTCTTCTGCTTTGTTCATCGTCATATTGTTTCAGGTCTATCAGTTCTGCTTTTCTTAATCGGGAATATCTTCTGATCCCCTTCTCCTTACATTGTCGTCTTAACTCTATTACGGTAAATCTATTGTAATTACTCATCATTTATTCTATAGAAAATCTTACTACTCAATTTTTATCTTCGCTGGATTATTTCAGTTCATTTTCATACTATTTTTACTCCCATATATTCTAATACAACACTTAACATTGTACACTCCTGCCATTGTCTACATATTACGCTTTGTATTAGAACACGGCTTTCATGGGAATAACCCATCAAAGTCACATATACACATATTAAAATTAAATCATTTTTGTAAACTTACTCATCATCATCATCATCATCATCATAATCATCACTACCATATTTATATTCATCATCACTACTCAAATCAGATGTTTTTTGTTGCATTATTAATAATCCTTTTTCCTTTAACAGTATTTGCTTCTCTAGTAGTGCTGCTAAAAGTTTAAGATCTTCATGAATAAGGTTAAGTCTATCATGTAATAAATCAAATTCTTTCTCCATATTTATTATATACAAAACCAACAAAAAAATGAAATAAATTTAAAAATCTAAGAATAAAAGCGAACATGACTAGTGCTAAGGAAATATTATCTTACAAACCTATATTTGATTGTGTATGTAAACATTTAGATATTGGTGGTTATAATGATGAAGACAAAATAAATTTTAGTGTGTCCATAGGTATGTTAGATTATTTGTTCAAGAAGGCCACTAAAGAAAACAACTCATTTCTTATACAAAACATTCTCTATGCAAACGTTATGAATTTGTCTGATGAGATATTAGATTCACTGACCGATGAACAATGGTTATCTATAGGTTATGATAATTATGAGGAGGAATATAACTATGATCACATTACAGAAGATTTCATACGTAAATATATGCAGAAAGTTAATTTGATTGAAATATGTTTATGGAAAAAGTTATCTTAAGAGTTTATAAGAGAATTAGCTGATAAAGTTGATTGGGAGATTATTTCAGGAAGCCAAGACTTATCAGAAGACTTTATAAGAGAATTTGCAGATAGAGTTGATTGGAAAGAAGTATCGTATAACCAAAAGCTATCTGAAGAATTTATTAATGAGTTTATAGATAAAGTTGATTTTGATGCTATATCTTATAGAAACAAACTCTCTGAAGCCTTTATACGAGAACATGCAGATAAAGTTTCTTGGGCGTGCTTATCTGGAAATCAACAATTATCAGAAAACCTTATAAGAGATTACGCTGACAAAGTAGATTGGGAAATGATTTCGATGTCTCAAAATTTAACAGAAGGATTTATTGAGGAGTTTAAAGACAAAGTTCATTGGCAAAATATTTCAATTTATCAAAACCTCTCTGCAGAGTTTATATATTTATTTAGACATTACGTAGATTGGAGAGTTATAATAAGAAAATATCATAATAATCCTGATTTAGGTAGTGTGTTGAATTTAGCGTTTGATGTTGCAACAGATGGTTTGTTTAACGCTTGAAATTGTACTTTGATGGATTAAACCATAAAAGTCGTAACCTTAATTATCAGATAATAACCTATCATACAAGCGATCTATACTGTTAATCAATTCTTCTTCTGATAGGGCGGTGTCTAAAACTCATACCCCTTACCTTTACGAATCTCTTATACTCAAAAACAAATCAACAACAAACTCGTCGTCTTCTTCTTCAATATCCACATGGCAACCATACGAAACAACACAGCTGTATTTTTCTTTGACTTTGTTTAGGAGGTTGACTGAGTTTGGATCTTTGGTTTCTGATAACACTGACATGCTTGGGTACTTTTCTTTGAGACACTGAAGTCTTGCTTTGATGTTTCGCTGCTGGACCCTTCCAACCCAATATTTGTATGACTCGTAACGCCTAACCTGATCGTGTTTGTCTGTGTCGTACTTGTCTACTATGTCTTGAAGCTGACCAGCTGTGAGGTTCTTTTTAATAATAACTAGTTTGTGTACTTTCCCTGGATCTTCTGTATGTTCTGCAGCTATTGACTTGAGTTTTGATATTTCTTGTGCTTGTTCTTTGTTTTCTATTTTTAATCTTTCCATTACTTGTTCTATCTCTTCTACTCTTGATTGCAATTCTTCTTGGTTTTCTCTATATTGTCTAAAGTCTTTTGTGTAATAGTCGATAATGATTTGATTGCATTTAAGGTAAAACTCAGGAGAAACTCATCGAGATATATCCAAAATCAACTCTTTACATACATATGTTCCTCTTATTTCGTTCCATGTTTCACCTTTACCTCCTGTTATTGTTTTGATAATTTCATCTCCTATTATGAGAGTAGATGAAATATACTCTATTAGTTCTTTTGATTCTTTATTTTTCAGCCAGTTATCAAACCTCTTACCACCACTCTGACACAGTTTAGTAGCGTTAAAATATCCAGTGCTTTTATCTATAATCAACTTGAAATCACCAAAAATACCATACCAGTAATCATCTTTAATCTGTTCATAGCAAATATCGTTTAAACTAAGAGGACTATCCATAGTACCCATATTTATTATATAGTAAATCTTTATTTTTAACTTCATTTTCGTGGGGTCCACTGGACTCCTTTCAAACATGCTTACGTCGCTTCTTTGAAGTGGTCTATATCTAGACCGCTTATCTCGTTAATGAAGATTGTATGTTGTTGTGGATTAACGCGGGTCCCCGTTTCCGGGACCTTGATTTGTTTGTATGTAACTTTGTTTTGGAGCGACTCCCAGAATTCTGGGGGTCGGTTATTTTTTGATAATTTCCACAGCCGTTTCGTTACCCTCTTATCTTATTTAAACCAACCTTTTATGGCTATTATTCCATAAAAGACAAACATTTATATTTACACTACAACATTACTCTTATCTATCCAACTATTATGTGAATCATCAAACCCTAGCCATTTGACATACACTTTATCACCTTTCTTTCTCAACACCTTTTCTACCAAGTATTCATCTTTATGTTTCGTCTTTATTAGTTCTGGTTCGTAAAATCTACCTTGCACATCCTCTTCTTCTAAATCTTTAATTCTATATGTTGGCGGATTGGATGGAATAACTTCACTAATAACAAATACTTCTGTTGACCAATTAGGTGTAAATCCTTTCTCAAATAACCCTTTCGACTTACTTATACGAACATGATCATCTAACTTGTATTTGGGCTTAACACGCTTATATTCTTTTTGATACACTTTCTCCAATATTGTTTGCTCATTCTTCTTATTAACTTCTATAAGCTTTAAACCAATTGTTCTATGAATTTGATGATTATACTCTTTAACTAGTGTTGGTAATATCTCTATCCATTTGTAATTCCCTTGTGTGGTGAACCTTTTCCACATGTTCTGTTTAAGTGTTCGATTAAATCTCTCAACAACAGAAGCTTTCTTACCACTATAGGTTGAGTAGTGATTAATCTTATTTTCCTCCATCAACTTCTTAAACTCTTTATTGTAAAACTCTTTACCTTGATCAGTTTGTAAGTTAATAGGTTTACTTACTTTTGACACTGATTCAAATGCTTCTGTAACATTCTTACCACTCTTATCTTTAACAGGAACAGCAAACGCATATTTCGAGAACAGATCTATAATCGTTAGCATATACTTATAACCTTTATTTAATTTGGAAACACCTTTTAATACTCCACTATCCATTTCAACAAGATCAGCCTGCCAAAGATCATCGATAAATTTTATAACTACGCTTAATCTGTCAAAGTTTTTTCTAGATGGTTTGTGAATTTCTTCTATAATGTCTTCTCTAACACCTTTACCTTCTTCTAGTCAATCGGGCTTTTTAACGAATTGAGTTTTAGTAACACCGCATACAGAACAAATACCCTTCTTTAGATATCTTCCATTCTTTGTTTGTTGAATTCTAATAGTATCTTTCTTCGTATCTGTTGATTTCTTACACTTAACACAATACATCCTGTTTATTATATAGAAAATCAATAACTATCGCTGTTTAATATTATGCTATCAACATTCTCATCATCATCATCACTATCTTCGTCTTCTCTTTCTACATGCATATTAAGCAATAATAATTTACCATGTTTCAGATCAGAATCTTTAGATGGTCTAACTGTTAATTTATCATTTGTATTAAAGTGCAATGGAAAAGTTTCAACTAGAGAACCATTTAAATATATATCTATATAATACGTATTGTAAGATGATTCTATATGCATTAACCTACCTTTATAAAGAAATTTGTATGCGATAGATAGATTATGTATTAAAAAGAACGGAGTTTCAACATTTTCTGATATCAATCGACTATGAAGCTCTATAACATAACTCCGTTTGATGAAGTTAAGCTCTTCTTTTAACATAGCAATATCTTTTCTCACAACTGTATTATCTAACTCTGATGTCATTTTAACATTACCAAAGATATCCATATTTATCATATAGCAAACGACTTTAGGAAAGCTCTCTTTCTATGTACATTACAACAAACAATAATTGTCCTTCTTCCATAGCAGAATTTTTATTTGGTTTAATCGTAATTATATCGTTCTTCTTAAAGTCAAAAGGTATCTCTTTAATCAAAGTATCACCCAAATATATATCTAGAAAGTATTTATCCAAACTTAAGTCCATGTGCATTATTTTTCCATTATAGAGAAATTTGTAACCATTAGAAAGATTAAATATTCTAAAGATTGGCTCCTTAACATTTTTAACTCTTAATCGATATAATAGAGGCATGGTTTCTTTCTGCATAACCAATTTAGTAGTATCCATCCTAACCTTTTGAAAATCTTCTTTCTTTATGTATGTGTCTTGTAACGTTTCTAATGCATCTTCAAATCGTTTTCTATCGTTCTCTAATTGAGCTTCTATTGACCTAAGTTGACTTACGCTAACAACATCGTTTAAATTCTCCAACAATTTTAATTTTTCTTCACTAATATCAACATCACCTTTCCTATCTTTAACATTACCAAATATATCCATACTCATTTATTATACAGAAAATGCCCATCCTAGTTTTTCAAAACATTTCTTTAACATCTCTATTTGTCTAGGTGAGTGTTTAAAATCAATATCAACATGAACATCATGCTTTCTCAACAGATAGTACAGTACACATTTCAAGTTAATAAACAATGCTCTTTCCGGATACAGCTCCCTAAAGACCTCGTGTAAGTTTTCGAACTCATTTATAAGTGTTTCCTACATATGTTGTAATTTTAATGGTTTTTGATCGGTAAGGTGATAGTGTATTAAATAAACATCATCATAATATTTTGTGTATTTGTTTTTCTTTAGTACTTCTAGAACATCTTTTGTTGATATTAAATCTCTTGGTATATCTCTAAGCTCATCATTTAACACCTTGAGCACCTCTTCGGGAATAATTCTATCCTGTAAAGCTTGCAAACGAGATAGCTGTAACTTAAATCTTTTTATAGTATCATACCATGGTTTTCGTACGCAAGCAGCTTTCGTTTCTTCACAAGTACTGTAAACCCAACCACTCTCTACAGAACAATCGTCACAAATGTATATACTTATACTTTTGTTAATGACTTACTACCACAATAACTGCATTGTAATGGTCTAAAACTATAATTTGTCAACAACTCCTTTAAGGTAATTATTGGACGTAACTTTTCCAACTCTTCTTCTGTGTACAAAAATTTTGGTATTAGCATTTTCCATAATCAATAACATTATATACGTTGTTTCTATCTTTTAAGTCTATCTCGCTAACATCCTGAAAATACTGATAATAATTATATCTATCTAGTGCATCTAGTTCATCCTCATGCTTCTCAAAATAATCTAAAAATCTATTGTGTATAGCTTCCATATTTATCTTAAACAAAACTTTCATGCATGCAAACCATAAAAGCACTTAAACCTACCGAGGGCTACGCTGTAGCCTCCTAATCATTTTTAATCATATACATAACACTAGCTGAAGCATGTCGTTGGGCTGTGTTAGTTTGTATTGACCGGTTTGTCTAATCTTTGGTAACACTTCCTCGAACACCCAATCTTGAAACGGTTCTGCTTTAGGCTTTTTGGAGCTTGTTAAGAATGAGTAGAGACCGGGCTCGTTAATGAAAATTGTATGAATGTTTGAAAGGAGGTGAGCGTTTTGCTCACCCTTAAAATCTCTATATACCCGTTGATATTTTGTTTTTACGTGATCTCTGATTGCTTCTTGTGGGTTTTGATATCCAAGAATTTCCCCAACGTCCTTACCTTTGAACCATACATTGCCTTCTACGTCTAATAATATTAATAACTCTTGATCGTCAAGCTAAACTCTTTAGCTTTGGGTAGTTTTGACCGTAGAACCAGAGAGTAAAGCCCAGACTCATTGATGAAGATTGTATATGGATGTGTTTTTGGTAAGGGCGGTGAATTGCCGCCCTTAACTTCTGAAATTTTTTTCTTATCTTCTTCTGATGTTTTGTTTTGTGTCATGATGGTGTATTTTGCAACCGGAAAATCTTCCGTTCGGAAGTTTGTTTGTGTTTCTTCGTTAAACGCGTGTATTAGGGCCTTTGAGTCTTTCGTTTTTGACCAATCATGAAGGTCTTTACCACCATCCTTACAAAGTTTAGTTGCGTTCATGAACCCGTTGCGGTAGTCGTCGCTCTTAATCATGATAACGACAAAACTTTTATGGATACAAACCATAAAAGCACTTAAACTTAATCATTTTTAATCATATACATAACATTACTAAAAGAATACCCTTAATTTAGAAGATTTAAAACCTTAACACAAAGATGACCACATATAACTGAATTAAAGTCTTGTATTCGTTCGTCATTGTAAAATAAGTTTTCAGTACCAAGATATTGTGCCAGTTGTTTAGGAGGAACACCACCATAAGAATCGAACACGTACTTTATGTTGTTATCTTTCCAATAGCATAGCCAATGAGTACCAATGTTTTCTGATTTATCAAGGTTAACTATACCACACTCATTTACATAAGGTTTTTGTGGAAGTTCATCACTCATAAATACACCTCTAAATCGTTTTATCTTTAATTCTTTAGCCAACCTCTCTATATCGAAGGTGGTCAATGGTTTTAGTTTTTTGACTTCTTTGGTTTACCTGCTCCCTGCTTTTCTTCCATAGCCATATTGTGTCTTTTTTGTTCTTCAAGTTCTTGTTTATTCCTCTTAGCATCCAGTACAGTTTTAGTAATCGCTGCTGCACCACCTGCTAATGAGCCAACTGCTCCTAAAGCTGCTAAAATGGCTGGAATTGTAAAGATAAAACCGCCCATATGCTCTTTCTTAATCTTTTTCATTTGTGCAGTAGTTAAAGTTAAATTCATTCCTTTACCTTCTTTAATTTTCTTAGATTTATCACTAAGTTGTTTCTTTGTTAATACATGATCAATATTTAGATCCTTTAGTTCACTGTAAGGAACACTAAACATACAACCTTTAATAGAACACATCTTCCTATTTATTTAAGAGAAAATCTTAGTTTGTAAAAGTACAGTTGTTGTAGCTCCACCAAAATCAATTAAGGAATCATTCTCATCTGTTATCCTTATCTCAAAATTGTCAACCTTGTCTTTGGATATAGGGAAAAATAATGGATAAGTAGGTTCGTAAATAATGCTATGTTTAAACTCGGCATCTGTTTTAAATCATGCTATAATCCCTGTTTCTCTATGTGTGTATTCTGTATCTTTAACAAACATGCCATCTGCTATATTACAGCGAACATTTATAGTATCAAACGGATGAAACTTTGGCAACTTACTTCCAATATGTGTTTTGTTCCTTTCTAAAACTTCAAAAACATTAAACCCGAGGACAGTGCCTATACTCCCAATTGTAACATCATTACTATCAGTTTCAATTTTAACTCTATTTCTTAAATTATCTTCTGATAATGTTATGTTGATGGATTGAGATTTTAAATATTCATTAAGACTGTTTAAGCTGTATTGTCCTTCTGGTATAAAAACTTGTCTATCACCATATGAGAAACTGTTTTTCTCTGTTGTTATGTTTGGAGTTAGATATGTACTGTAAAACCCAACTAGTCCTATACTTAAATAGTTGCTCCTGTTGTCTAATTCGTAATGGAGTTTCTTCTTTAAAACAGAAGTATCACTTAAATACCTTAGCCATTTATTATATAATAAATGAATGAGTTTGATTTACCTAGTGATATTCCAAGAGAGAAAGTAATCAAGTTAATAGAAGATGTCATTCAAACGTTAGAATACAGTTTAAAGAAGAAAAAGAGAAAACTACGAATTGTTAAATATGCATACTACACTTTGATCACGTTATCAGTTATACTTTCTGCAACAACTGGATTTATTAATATTTTAATACCTGTAACAATTTACTCGATATTAACAACGTCTCTTGCAACTGGAAGTGCTATAATAACAGGTTTGTCTTCTAAGTTAAACATAAGCAAAAGGAAAGACGAATATAAAACCATTGTCACTTGTATTAACTCATTTAAAGAACAGTTAGAGATGATAATAACATTAAATGGTGAAATGGATAGTGAATATATAAAAGGTGCGTTGCTTAAAATCAGAGAACAGCTTAAAGATATAAGATCATAAAGAGTAGATTTGAAGACCTGGAAACTACAAGTGTCCAAAACGCGGACACATCATTATCGACCGTACACCCTCACACAACCTTCATCAACGAACCGGGTCTGTACTCTCTAATCATGAAGTCAAAAAAGAAAGAGGCTGAGCGGTTTCAAGATTGGATAGGTATCTGATTGGGTTGAAACGTTTACAAGACTTTCAGGCCCTTCACATGTGAATGATCAAGGATTAGAGTTCTTTAACAAATCA
Organism: Thermobia domestica; assembly: GCF_964235325.1. Lineage (NCBI taxonomy): Eukaryota > Metazoa > Arthropoda > Insecta > Zygentoma > Lepismatidae > Thermobia > Thermobia domestica. The sequence goes on from NC_137458.1 coordinate 218,961,165, forward strand.
AAAGGCACAAACAAGCTTGGGAGCTCCGATCGGTGCTACCAAAAATATACACGTTGAAGACCTGGAAACTACAAATGGCGTCCGTAATCCGGACACCCTTCCAAATGAACAACCTCACACAAGCTTCATCAACGAACCGGGTCTGTACTAGTACTATGAACAGAATATTAATAATCGGAATTCCGAGGGTTTTTAAACAAGCATCATATGAGGTCAAATTAGCAGGTAATCAATAACACCATATCAGTCACATACGTTTACAAGAAGGCAGTCCAGACTCGTTAATGAAGATTGTATCTGGATGTGTTTTTGGTAAGGGCGGTGAATTGCCCCCCTTAACTTCTGAAAATTTTTTCTTATCTTCTTCGTCTACATGATCTTGGATGGCGTTTCTACGGTGTGAATACTCTAAGGCAAATAAGATCATAAAAGGTGATGATTTTCTCTATAATAAATGAGTAAGAAAACTATTAATTGGGATGTAAGAGATGATAAAAGAGACAACAGCTAAGAAAAGAAATGGAGAGCTTATACCTGATGATATTCGATGCCTTATCGTGGGTTCATCTGGGTGTGGTAAGACGTTTTTGCTATTTAATTTTTTATTACAGCCAGGTTGGTTAAACAATAATTACTTCTACATATATTCTAAAAGCATGAATCAGCCAAAGTATGAGCAGTTAAAAGATCGATTTGAAAAGGCAGAACTAAAGTTCAATAAGCATATAGCAACGTTCTTAAGCGGTAATGATTCTATTGTACCTATTGATGAATGTGAAAAATATTCTGCCGTTGTGTTTGATGATTACATTTTAGAGAATCAAGATACTGTTAGAAATTACTTTACAAGAGGTAGGCATAGACATTTAGACTGTTTCTATCTTGCACAAACATATTCAAAAGTACCTAAACAGCTTATAAGAGATAACGTTAACTTACTATGCATATTCAGACAAGATGACACTAATCTTAAACATGTGTATAATGAGTTTGTTGGAGGAGATATGTCTTATGATAAATTTAAAGAGATATGTTCAAAATGTTGGCAAGAAGAATATGGTTTTATAGTAATTGATATGACAAGGAAGGTAAACAATGGTAACTATAGGAACAAGATAAAACACTTCTTAAACGTTTGATGTTTTTTCACGTTTTACGTTTTAACGTTTGACGTTTATTGACGTTTATTGACGTTTTTCACGTTTATTGACGTTTATTGACGTTTGTTCGTTTTCTATACAATAAATGGATGAGAAAGAAATTGATAAGAATATTAAGTTGAAGGAGTTCTTGATAAAGGGCTTCAAATCTTGGAAGAAAGAAAGAGCAGGTATATACGATAAATTTAAAACACAAGAGCAACCTGTAATTGATGCTATTCAAAACTTGGGAAGTGAGATCAAAGAAGTAGCAGAACAAAATAAAAATCTAATAACTGAACTTGTTCCAGTTGCACATAAGTCGGCTTCAATTGATCCTAGTCTACTAGAAACACCTAAAAAGATAACTTATGATAGTTCTCCAAGTAGTAGCGATACGCCTATAACCGGAGAAATAAAACAGATGAGAAAACAAATTAAAGACAAAGTGGAAGGGGTAGAACCTTTAACAACAGCACAAACATTTGGTAAGATTGCAACGAAATATTATAGTAAAAGAAATGATAGTGTATTTGGAATAAGAACTGTAGAAGAAGATGGAAAAATAATAAATAAGGTAGGAAATTCTGAAGTTAAAGTGAATGGTGATGATTTGATAATTAATGGTAAAACTTATAAAGGAACAGAAGGTCTATTTGAATTGTTAACGATGAATACTAATAAAACCATTGAAGATTATGATGATGATGATTTTGAACAGTACAAGGAAATAATAATAAAATCAGATGCTGCCTTCCAAAAATATAATCGAGATAAAAAGGTAGCATCTAGTAGAGGTTCTAAGTACATTAATATTATCAAGCCTATTTGGGATAATTATATTAAACCATCTTTACCTCCAACACCACCAAGAAAGAAAACACCAAAGTCTGGGGAAGGAATTAAACAATATACCGAGATACCTAAAGAATATGTATGGGTGGATGACGTGAGAAAGCTTATAGATAGGCTAAGAAAAGGTTATAGATGGAGAAGAAAAGGCTGGCAATAATAACTTTTACAATGAGAAAGTAGGTATAGTGAGTATGATTAATAATAAGCTTTCACAGTTTATTCCTAATGATCCAAAAGGTATAGGTTATTTGATTACGATCTTAAATACATTACCACCACGATTCTGGAATGATGAGAAGCTTGGGAAAGGGTTAGTAAATGACTTGATTAATAAACTTCCAGTTGAATTACATATTCCAGGTTTTAGATTTTGCGGGCCTTGGACTAAGCTTCAAGAAAGGTTAGAGAGAGGCGATGAAGGTATTAATCCATTAGATGAGGCTTGTAAAGAACACGATATATACTACAGAGACAATAAAGATACAAAGTCAAGACATATTGCAGATAAGGAACTAGAAACTGAAGCATGGAAAAGAGCATTTAGTAGTGATGCGTCAATTGGTGAACGATTAGCTGCTTTTGGGGTTGGTACTGCTATGAATGCTAAGGTTAAGTTGGGATGGGGATTATAAGTTTTTAATGTTATTATGTATGATTCTTTTATGGGTATGTCCCATAAAAGCGCCAAGGGGGAGTTTTAACCCCCCTTACAGAACGCTCATCCTCAAACAGTTTTTATGAACTATGTTTCATGATTTTTTTTATAATAAATGGATAGTGTTGAGAGTTACGAGTTACAGAGTTTTAAAGCTAACACAAGAACATTTAATAATTTGAATGAAGCTAACAAAGATATTGAGTTTGATTTCGATGTGGGCGATGGTTTTATACATCCACACAAAGCAGATTGTCATATGACTTTTGAAGTTGTTGGTGCATCGGTTGGAGGAACATTTGGCGCAAATGTTACTATAAAACTTGTAGATAACTTCTTACCATTCTTCTTTCCTCAAATTGAGGTTAGAGAGCATGGAGTTGTTATAGATAATATTGAACTACCAGGAATAACATCTACAGCTGTCGGAACATTAAAGATTTCCAAGCCAGAAGTTGAATATCTAAAACAAGCAGGATTTGAAACGGATGATAAATTTTGTCTGAGAAAGGACTTTAGCGTTTTGTACCCATTAAGATTAATTCCAGGCTTCTTAAGTGATTATAAAGAGGTTATGTGAAAAGGTGGATTGAGAATAACATTTACAAAAGCTAACAACAATAACGATGTCTTGTACAATCCGCGGCAAAAAACCTGCAACATGAGGATGTAAGTTTATTGTGAAACTACGCCTAACAGCACAGGGAATGAACATAACGTCTAAGTGGAACGAATCACGCCAGGATAAACCTCGGCCTCCTCCCGTGCACACTTATTTTGGAGCAAAAGACTTCTTCATTTCACAATAAACTTATATGTTCATGTTGCAGGTTTTTTGCCGCAGATTGTACAAATGGACTGGATCAGGAGCAGCTCCTCATGATGGGAAAATAACAATAAAAGGCATGGAGATAAGAATGCCTATTGTTGAATACGAATCTAATTACGAAAACAAGTTAAAGTTGAATATTCTTAAAGAACCTAAAGTCATGTTTTCATTCCATACTTATCAATGTGTTCAAAAGAATGTTCCAGGTTCTTTCTTGGAATTTGATGTTACTACTCAATTTAATTCTAGACAATTTGATATGCCTGATTTCGTAGTTGTAATGTTCCAAACTGATAGAAGTGGCAAACAAACAGCAGATGCAAGTAAGTTTGATCATTGTAAGGTAAAGAATATCTATCTTAAGAATGGAAGGAATGAGGTATTTCCAAAAGAATCAAGAAACTTAGATATTGCTAACAAGGATTATTTTAAGATGTACGAAGACTATACTGCATTTAAGAGAATAACATGTGGTAACACTGAAATGTACTATGACCCTAAAGAGTTTATAGATAACAGGCCAATGTATGTGATTAATTGTAGTAAGAGGAAGAAGGTATCGGTAAATGAGAGAACAAACATAAAGATTGTTGTAGACTTTGCTGAAGCTGTGGCTGCTAATACTATATGTTATGCGATTTTAATTGGACAAAAGAACTACATATGATCCCAAGAATGAGAAAGTAGTAGAAGAGTTTTAGATAGTTAAATGTATGTTTGTAATGTTTATGGAAGTTTTCCATAAACGAAATTAAACTCCCTGTTTCAGGGATCTCCCAATCTTGAAACGGTTCTACTTTAGGCTTTTTTTATCTTAGTAAGAAATGAGTAGAGACCGGGTTCGTTAATGAAAACAGTTTGAGGATGCAAGGGTATCTTTTTGATACCCTTTAAACTAGAATACTCTCGTTGATATTTTTCTCTTACATGGTCTCCTATGGCTTTTTTGGAACTTAAGAATGAGTAGAGACCAGGCTCGTTAATGAAAACGGTTGGAGGATGACTAACTGATAAAGGGCCCGTGATACTAGCCCTTAGATCCTTGAATTGTTTTTGATATTTTTCTTTGACGTTGTTTTGAATTGCGTCTCTTGTCTTTTCATACTCTAAAATTTTAACAACGCCCTTACCCTTAAACCATATAGCTCCATTATCATCGATCACAATTGAAGAGTGTTGATTGATTTTCTATATAATAAATACGATGGCGAGTCATATTGAACTTTTAAACAAGCTTGGAAGTCTTGACCCAAAACAGGTTATTGTATTAAGAGAATTAGAATTAAATACAGAATATAAGATTGTGAAAATGGAAAACACTAAAACTAAGTTTGGAAAGAGCATTTTAGTTGAATGTGAAGAGTTTAAGGTCTTTCTTCCGCCTAGATTTACAAAACACATAACAGATAAAATGATTGATGAGATCGTTAAAGATGGAATAAAAATCAAATACACTGGTTTAAAAGATAATTATCCAACTGTTGAGTTCTGTATGTAAATCCAAAAAATGAAAAAAATGAAAAATATGTCGTCAGAAGTAAAAAATGGAGTGGTTAGAAATGGATCCCTAAAAGAAGTTTATAGTTACTAACAATTTCAATGTAATTGTGAAAAATGTGCAAACCGAAGTTCAAGTAGTTTTTGATATTAACGGCTGTCTATTCAGCTTGAATTATGATCAGTGGACAGAGTTTAAGAAGTCATTGTTTTCTATTGAGAACGAGGTTAGCAGAAGATTCCATTATCAGTATCCGAACTTGTAATTTTAAGTGTGTTCTAAGTGTTTTATGGTTATAAAGCCATAAAACTGAGATCTTTAAACATACACAATGCATAAGGAGAAGCAGTACTTTTGAATGTCATTCGAATTTTAAATATCCATACATAAATAAGAGATTTATTTGAGTTTTTAAATAATATCCTTAAAGTTATGCAACCTACAATACATTGAAAAAAAATTAAATTTATTTCTCTATTGATTGACGTTTGTATTTTGAAAATCGGTTAATATTTGACGATGTTATAGCCAATTCTAAATTTCGGGAATTTTTTACGGGTTTATTTTTGAGTTTTCGGGAAAATGTTATTCTTTAAAAAAGTCTTAGAATTTTATGTAGATTATGCTAGTATTTTTTATTTTTCAAATTTATGAATTTTATTTTTTGCAGTGTTGCAAACTTAGGACCAAATTTGTTACTAGGCTTAATGATTTTTAATTTTATAGGTTGGCAACACTTATGGGTCAGCCAAACACTAATTGCCAAAAATTAAATATCAACCCTCTATCTCTTATAGGAACCAAGATATCCACAATTTTCTTATTTTTCGTTTTAAATTTGCTGGGCAGGTGAACATATTCAAGCAGTTACTCACCTACTCAATAGATGGCGTTACATATCACTTAGTTTATCACTTTGCTAATAGATGGCGTTGCTTGTAGAAGTATTTGTTCATATACAAGGCCCGATTTTCACTTGATTTCCTTGAGTACATGTTAGCCGAGTATGCTCGCTCATGGTCTGGCCAGCTATGAGTCGTTATCGGCGTGGTCGTCGCAGGTTCGAGTCGCCTCCAAGCCAGAAGAAGGATTTTCACTCTCTCATCTATAAGCCAAGGAAATCAGATTGAGTTGACGTGAATGGAGACTAGCGCTAGTCGGGAAAAGAAAACGGAGGCACAAGAGTAACAGCAGCACAAGCAGCAGCAGAAAGAGAAACGGAGGCACAACAGAAGCAGCAGCAAAAGCAGCAGCAGAAAGAGAAACAAACAGAAAAAGGAGCCTGAGAGGCAGCCAAAAGCAAACCAAACAAACAAATAAGAGAAAGGCGTAAGTCCTCTCAGGTCCACCTGTGCACAGGTTTTGGTGCTTTTTACTTTGAAAATTTATTAATGTTATAGAGTTTTTATGATTTTAAATGTCATAAAAGCATATTCAATCTCACTTTAGCATAGTAGTTATGGGAATACTTTGCGCCATGTAACTGTATAATTAGTTGGTTCCTTCTGCGCTGATCAAAAATATTAGGAGGGGGGAAATGCGCCACAAGTAACCACCCCTAACTACTACTGCGCTTTTTCTTGAGTAGATCTTTGTCTCGTGATTTGCGATTATGACGTCAAAGTTTACATCCGCTCATTGTTGCCAACAAAAAGTTTAACAATTCCACTAAACGTTAGAAACGAAATACAAAATTGTAAGTAGTACTTTCAGTTAGAGCTTTTTAATTTTTTGCAGGACTTTTGGAAGACTGTATTTTACAAGAAAGGATGAGGTGTGTTCTCTACTCTTTTCAAATCGATTTTGTCTCAGGTTCAAAGTAGTGGAAGCAAGCCATACATTGATGTAAGCCATACATTAAAAAAACTGGTTGGATCCTTTTTTAAAGATAAATGTTGTGCTCGAAAGTGAGATCTCTTTCAAATTTTCCTATAGAAAAGCTTGTCTGATGATAAATCAAAATAAGTTGAGGCCATAGTGGGTCACTACTTAGTATATCTTAGAGCCTGCGCAGGGCGATGTTTCAACTTCCAGGGTAAGGTAGAGATAAAAAAACACTGAACTAGCATTCAGATTTGGGAACCCGTCTATTGAATATTTTCCTTATACTCTGCCACACATTTGTATTCTCGAGACACCATCAGAGGATGTAACTTCTAATGCAAAATGCCTGTAATTTCTATAGAACACCAAAGGTTTTGATTTTGCAATACTCTCATGGATAACATTAATGGTTTCTGGGTCAGTATTAACGAAGGTGCACTGCAGCGAAGTTCATTAACAATAAACCTTTGACCTTTTAGAAATCTGAACTCAAATTCTCACAGTAGCATTAGTAGTTGCACAGTCCGTCAACAATTGACACATATCTAGATAGATTTTTGAGATGATATCCTTCTAGTAGAGGTACCCAATAAACGCTCGGTAATGCGCACCGCAGAATCGGTTAGGTTGCGATGAGCTATCCGCTCTGTTCGACTCGGCTCAGATGAACCATCCTCTTGAGTGGGCTCGGTTGAGGTGCGCCATCGGCTCGGTAGACGTGATGTATGAGAGTCTTTCACAGCTCTTCTCTGTGGTGAACAAGCCGCGAGCCGACCAATTTAAACAATTGCACAACAGTGTCCAGTAGCTTTTATCGGTTGACGTGGGTAGGGCAATATTTTTTATTGGACATTTAAAAAACAAACACTAAACAGAACGATATTTTCTATATTGTTGAAAATAAAACGTCACACGTTTTGTTTACAACACTATGTTTTGCATCCATACAACACCGCAGGATTTTCATTGGAGAAAAGATATTCAAGTGACAATTAACTCACATTTTCTTTACTGTTAATACACTCTGCTGTTCTGCTGGAGATATGAGTAAAAGAGTTTAATGAGTATCAATTTGGGCACCAATGACACGGTGATGTTCACTCGTGCTTCACAGCGTAAGCGTGAAGATTCAAGAATCATCGAAAATGAATTTTCTAAAAAGTAGTCCAAACTTTTGAATATATATAAGGTAATTTTGAATAGCCCTAATATAGTATAGGCACATTAAGAGCAAAATCAAGATATAGAAATATAATTTGACAGATAAGTGAAATATCTTGTCTAGAGTTCAATCTGTTGGTTAAGTTACTTTAAAATGTATCGCGTTACTTTATCATCAACATTTCCTTATATACTTTATATGACCCAAGTTATACTAGGTGATAGTTGTTACTAATAGAACTCCTAGTCGGTTCGGAAGTAGCGCACTATTTGTAGCAAAGCTACAATAACTAGCTACAAATTTTGTAGCTCTAGCTGTAGCGGCGCTACAAGTCTAAACCTGTAGCTGAGCTACATATTTTTATAGTGTGTAGCGAATTTTACACTAAAGCGACAAATAAATCTTTTCCAGAATGCAAAAATATTTGGTAACTCCAACATTTCCTCACAATTTTTAGTAAATTTTTATATGATGAAAGAGGGAAGCAAATTTTCTGAAATAAATTGCGTACTGACGATCGGTCAAAAGGATAATAATGACTCTTAAAATAGACCTACGTGCCATTCTAGCAGCGAAAGCATATATATTTTTTGGGGGGAGGGAGTAATATATATATAGTTTAAAAAGAACAGACAAAATGCTTACTTTACTGTGAAATGCAAATTGACAGACAAAGCTATTATGTAATATTTTAACCAAACTTTCAAGTTCAGTTACGTATATAGATACCATGACATATACATTACCTAGGTATAATGCATGATGTCAAGTAAACTGTATTTGTGACAAGAGCTTAAGTAGCGAATACGTTTCTGGACAACTAGGTAATAGCGAGATACATTTTTTTTATCATTAAGCTGTAGAGCAGTTACTTTTGTAAAGGAGCTTTCCGATCGTTGCTCATACTAAAATAATGTTGGCAAATGTTGAATATACTATATACTTGCCTTGTACGTGTGCCTCTCGTGTCTATTCTAGACGATCTTCCTTTCTTCTATTCAACAAGCGGTAGAATGAAATTTATCAAGTTTCAAGTTGGTTTTCTGTATGCTCATAAAACTCTTAAAGTTAAGGATATTATTTAGAGTACTCGGGTCATAACCAAACAAGGGGCAAAAAAAAAAAAAAAAAACATGGCTCTACTCACCGTACCGTGTAAACTATTAAACACTGCTTAAATCGATTCATTCTTCACGATAGTTATGCAAAAACTTTATCGAGTTGGAAATAGTGGTGTCAACCGGCTTGGCTCGAGCCCTTAGCCACCGGCTCAGCTTGAACTCCGGCTCGGTTCAACTGGCTCGGTTAACTTGGGTCGATTGGTATGTGCCATTGGCTCGGTTGAAACGATTAATGTGAAATATTCAGAAATTTTACAAAATACTGTAACCTGTGAAATGAAATGAATGTTTGACCAACATTGATTTTTCCTTGGTATATCTAAGGTTAAATAAAATTTCTCATTAACTCTCTCTTGTTATTAATCGCTCTATAGATACTAAACTATGTCTTCTAACTGATTTTTTTTTCATCGCAGAAGCATGGATATTTTTCTATTTTTCTGAAGTTTGCCAGACTGACATTTTTCAAACAAACTAGTGCACTTGTAGAACGCCTTGTGTAGTTCTCAAAAAACAAACCTGAGCAGTATTGTTGGTTGTCTAACGTTGCAGGGAATGAAATTCGGAAATGTGAATTCACTTTTGCTCATGTACATACATAGGAAACGTTTTGTATGTGTTACAAAGTAACAAGTCCAGTTCCTATATCCCAGCGCTGGTCCGAACTGCAAATTCAGGCATTTTGAGACGAAGATGCGTTGCTATTGTTGAAAAGCCATTATTAAATATTTTACACAAGAGATGAAAGTCTATTTTGTGTATAATTTATGTTTGTATGACGATATCGTGTAATGAACAGTCAAAGAAATTAGATAGGCTTTTGTGTATTGGTAAAATAATCCGAGGTTTTGCTCTGTAAGTAAACAGATTAGATTTGGATTAATTTGTATCATTTTCCGTGCAAGTACAGATCTTATTAAAATATCATTTACTTTATTCTTTAATAAAATTTTAATACTAATAACCGAGCGTTGCTCGAGTATTTCGAAATTTAGATAAATAATCAAAATCGTTGATTGGTTGGAGTAGCATAGTCTAGTTGAAGCATCTCATGGTGAATTTGGGTTACATTTTTCTTCAGATGCTACCGTGAAATTCGTGTCCAAGTGTTAATTCGAAGTTACTGCTTTAATGTCATGAATTTGGGTATTTAGGTATTTATTTTGCGTCTGTATTTGGTTAATAGTTGATTTAACTTGTGCACTTCATTCATTCAAAGCAAAGTTTGTTAATCGGAGTGACAAATTGAAAATCATACGTTTCAGCGTTATGCGCATCCTGTCTGAAAATCGCAGGGTATATTGTTCTTGATTTTGTTGATAAATTGTTTCTCTGTTAAAGTCAACAGAGAAATGAGTTGTTTTAATCCAGAACAAGATTTATTTTTTAAATACAGTGCCAAGAAGTACAAATGTAATATACAATCTCTGGATTCCTTTTCCTCATAATTAACTATAGGTTTAAATTGAGCGATTGGTAGTCTAAATTTCTGGAGAATAAGTTCATTAGTTTGTGTTTCTTCTAGACAGAGTAACGCAAAGAACGAATAACTGGTGACTTAATTGTAAATCGTTTACTAGGCAATCAAGCACATTCAGACAGAAATCTATCGCCTGTTTCCAGTTAATACAATGATCGTCCCGTAGGAAAGTGTCCTTGTCAATCAGATTAATCAGATTAACTTCGACGCATCTACCATGTAAAATTCTGCTGAAAGCAGGATGGTAGAGACAAATGATGGCACAGAGAATTGGACTTTTTCCTACAACCGTTATATTATAAAAACTTTACTATTATATAGTATAGTGCAATTCTAAAGATGGTTCGAACTAATGAAGTCGCTTAATTTAATGGTAGGTGACTAAGGTTTTTCAATTGGCCAGTCGCAGTCAAGAAACATTTTCATGTAAAGCTCAAAGGCCAGTCAGAACCGATAGCTCGGTGTATGGTTTCTCTCAGGGCCCAGGCTCAGCCAAGAGAATGGTAGGAAATCTCAGGACCCAGGAACAGCTAAGTAGTTGTGGAAAGGAACTCTCGGAACACAGACGCAACCAAGAGAAGGTCGGGGTGATCAATCTGGCGAGAATGATTTCGTAGAAGATGCTACATTCCCTGATATTTTATAAATATTATGTAGAGTGTAATAAGTGGGTATCAAATGTAACTTATCTTTTTGGTAAATTGTTAAAAATAACTAATACCATTTGTAACTTAAAATTTTTATAGTCATTTTATTACTATTATGATTATAATAAAATTGTATTTAATAATGTTTAAGTATTATTTAATGTATAATAGTAATGTTGTAAAATTCGAAAAAATGCCATCTAAAATTTTCTATTTTGTTTTTCTTCCTAGTTTCTTATAAGTTTAGGAAGGAAAGAATGATTTATCTTGTAGGACTCTATAGTTAAACTCATGTAGATGATAGCAGATATATGCACTAAAATAAATCTATACGTATTTTAACTTACTTCTTATCAAAAACTTATGTTTTTTTAACCTTGAGAAAATCAGTAGCAAGTCTAGTTTTGTAGTATTAGTTTTAATCACATGAAACACATTTTAGAATAAAATGTATTTTTCTTAAGTTATTAATTTAAAAGATATGAACACAGCAAATTTGTGTTTATTTATCTTTTCTTTTTGTATTGACTTCTTTTAATTATGAATAATGACTTTCTGATCCGTTTACAAGTTCAAAATTAACAAAAGTTACGTATTTGTACCTTGGAGAACTATACACTTTGGGATATTAAGTTCCAGCACACAAAAACGGAAGAGTCTGCAACATATTATTCATTTACAGCAACGCATTATGCTTCAATATCTGTTTAAAAAGCTTACAGAATAGAGCTATGCGGAAGGAATACATTTTGTAATAATCAAATATTAATATAAAAGTTTATTTGCGATTTTTTAGAATTATGAATGGTTATTATTTATCAGAGTATACTTACTCTCGGTACGAAATGAAAATCTTTTGGAGAATGTATTATTTCCAAGAAACTAAACGAAACATATTAAAGATTATTTCACATTTTTTTAAATGAGAAATGTAATATCCAACTTATAACCGTTCATTATGAGTTTACTTGTTGAATATCAACTCTCTTTCCTGTAATATTTTCCTACGTAACATATCAACTACATTTACCATTAAATTTCTTTTAGAAGTAAAACTGTTATTTATTTGTTCCAGTTTATTTTTGTTGGGAGTTTTATTTTTTGCAGTATGACGAATCTTTGGTTCGAGCATATATCCACCGTGTGTAGAAAGCTACCTTCACGTATACTCCAGGGTAATTTGCATCTGCGCAACCAATTCCCCAAGATATTAGTCCTGAAATATAAGAAGCGAGAAACAGTTTATATTTACTTCCTTTTATACATGGTCTCATCATCAATTTAACCTATTTGAATTACAAGAATAAAAAACGTAAATATCATTAATTGTATATTTATCATTAAATATAATTAGTGTTATTAATTAGATTTTACCAGGGTAATTAATGAGATTTTGCCATTCATTGCTGCTTCACCCACTTACGGAGAAAGGTTGGAACGAAAATTTTCTAAGAATTAGATTTCCTCCTTTGCATTATGTTACTTTTACTTTAATCATCTTTTTCTCTGTTGCATCATTCTAAAACCGTGGAATGATAAATACAATCTGTGATATGCTATACGAGTTTTATTCTGTTCATTTATTTATAACCGTTTTCATATTAGTGGAACTGGACGTCTTACCTGACACCGATACAATGTCTTGGCGACCATTTTGTAAACGGTGACCCATATGAAAAAGCTTTTGCCACAACGCTGTTTAGTGTTTGAAGATCTATCAAACGAAATATCACACGACATCTAGATTCATGTTTCCATTTAAAATTTCGAGGTTTGGAGCTGGTCTCCATGAAAGGCAGCCCTGAGGGGCACCTAAACAACATCATTCGACGTGCTCCATACCATTTTCCTCTGTCAGTTGTTGCTTTGTTCATTTATCTCCAACCGTTTTCATATTAGTGGTACTGGACGTTTTATCTGATACAGGCACCATATCTTGGCGGCCATTTTGAAAATGCTGACTGTTATGAAATATATTTGCTCTTTAGTTATTAAAGATCTATTGAACGAGGTATCATTTCATTCATGTAACTTGGACTCTGGGCTTCCATGAAGGGCAGCCATAATGGACAGCATGGCAGTACCATTCGACTTGCCCCACGGCATTTCCTATTTGAGTTATTGTTTGGTTCATTTATCTTCAACCGTTTTCGAGATATTTCCGTGGAAAATTAAAATGAGCCATCCTATAATATAGGTTATAAAAGGAAAAAGCTCTCCTCTTTTCTCTACCTCCTTACGTGACCTTACGCATCATCTATCCAAACGTTCTTTCGAATTTTCACCGTAGAAAGGACAAAATAACACGACGAAGACATACTTTAATATCAGGAATGCCCTCTTTAGCATTTCAGGCAGACTAATAACTTTATAACTGTTTCTATTTGCACGAAGTGGAATAAAAATCTGCAAAATACCCAACCTCTGATATAACGGTATTTGATTTTTCATGCACGCATGCTAATTGCTGCTAGTTACAATTTGGGTGAGTCATCTGGCCAAGTATGAACCATGCATACAAAAATCATGGCCTTCTATCGCTATTATTGCAGTTTCAATTGTTGAGAAGTGCGTTTAAATTATGCCAACGATGACCTATCCATGGATAATTATTAAGAAATTATTTCTTAGTGGAATTAAAACTACATCCAAAATATAATAATTCTATTAAAAAGCAACATGCACAGATACATACTCATATTGCTTGCTGAAACAGAGTCTGCTCATGTGAGTCTCATATACCAACTTACACTATTCCTTAACCAGGTGAAGTTTTGAGAAAATGCTTTTTTACTGGCTGGAATTTTTCTCCTAATATATTATAGGCTTGGGTATAAGTGATTTCAATACCGGCCCTTACTTCCTTCTTATTCATGGTTAATTCACAATCCGTGTGATTTGTGAACTCAAGGAATTTTTCGCCAGTGGTAAATTTGTTTAATCACCTTTATACTGTCTGCTTATCTATCAATTGTTTAGCACACATGTTCTAATTCTAATTTACTAGCATTACTAGATAATAAACTTTTTGAATGTCTTAAATATGCATATATATATTTCTAATCTACTAGTAAAGTGATAAATCTATGTAGTAAATCAGTATTCTGCTAAAATAAAGTAGCACTAATTGGCCGTTCACAATATTCCATCAGTTTTATTTTATAGAATTGATATATACAGTTACAGATATACAGTTTATTCAAATGTATATAGTTACAGACAGTGGCGTATTTACGAATTTGTTTCGGGGGGTTTTGCTAATTTCAGGACGGGGGGCTTTGCCTGAAAATGTGAAAATTCTGCAAGATATTTCATATACTTTACTATAGTATATAAGATTTCGAGGGGGAGTCTTAAGCCAGGAAGCCCCCTAAATACGCCACTGGTTACAGATAGATAGATGTATATGAAGTTCTAATTTCCATACTTTAAAACAATTACTTACCAATTTGTTCCATTTTATTTTCTGCTATCTGACTCACTAGTGGTCCTCCACTATCACCCTGCAAATTTGAAAAATTCATTTGTTATGGTCAAGGAGAAAATGATCAACATACACAAATATGAGATGATAATTCATTTCATGTTTTATACTACATACTGTAGATGCAATATAGAGTTATTATAATTATTATGATTGATATTTCTTTGTGGTAAACAAGTACCGTCTGCGTGGGTTTTCTCGGGGTCCTCCAACTTTTTCAATCCACCATTTTGTTCACTTTCATATCTATCACCGTCACGTGTAGTTTACACTACATAAACTTGTGACTTAAAACTGAAAGGTTTCATTTTCGTTTCACATGATTAATATTTCTAGACCTGAATTTCACTTGATGCCAATATTGAGTTCATTTTACAAATTCTTTCAATCAGGCATATAAGAGTAATTTAAAATGTTTCAATGTAATTTCTGCCATCCTTGCTGGTTTATTGGATAGCACGCACCGCTTTGGCGCACGAGCGTTCGACTCGTAGTAGGACAATCTTGATATTTGAACGCATTATGTTTGTTCGGAAATTAAATTTCTCACTGTAAATCCTCGTCTTATGTACCCTTGGTACTGAGAAAGAACTCCAACCAAACAACTTTACAAGAATATCCATCTTTGTGTTTCGACTTTCACTAGTCTGTCACATAAAATTTATTATGGTCCATAAAACTGAATCGTTATATAAACTGTAACTTGATGGTAAAATTACAATTTCTTTATTCCGTTTCAGATGTGAATGGAAAGTTTACTTTTTTGAATTACAAACCTCTAACCTTCAATTTTGCCAGTTGGGTTCGTTTTTTCCCTCTATTACTCGGACAGTCTATGTTTATGGCAGCAATATCAGAAGACCTCCATTTATGCGAGAAGTTCTTTTCTCCAGTGCTTGTGGTATATATGACAGCCTTGTGTATAGAACATAATAATACATTTAAGAAACAGAAACATTTCGTTGAGAGCTGTCAGATCTAGTTCGTATCTTTGACAAATGAAGCACTACAGGGTAACAGCAGAGGGTAACGTTATTCTGGATTTCGGTGGAATTGCTTGAAACCGTGATATATTGTAGATATTGTGATCCTGAGAAAAACTCTCAATGGAGACAACCACCAATCAGTAACCATTTGGCAACTGCGGGCTACATTTTTTAAACAACAGAAGGTAAGAATACTCTGGAATTGTAGAATTGTATGAAATCCTGAAACATCATATCCTACAATCTGTAAAAGAGATGGGGAGAGTATCTGCCAACATTATTTAAGCATAGACAACATTTAGATGTTCATCTCACGGGATAAATAACAGCCCTAGACAATTTTTCTCAGAATCACGACATTAACAACATATCACAGAAAAACTCTGGCGATGCAAAGATGACTTCAAGGTAGGAAATACTTTTTTTTGTAGTTTTCGCTAGAAAAGTGTTGCCCCCCTTCGGCCCTCTTCGAAATGACAAATTACTCTGCACAATCCTTACGGAAATTAGATTTTGGTGGAATTGCTTGTAACCGTGATATGTTGTAGATATTGTGTTCCTAAGAAAAAAGTTTCAATAGGCACAACCAAAAATCACTAACCGTTTGGCCACGGCAAGTCCACTTTTTTGGAAACAGCCGAAGTTTCTGGATTTCAGTAAACATGACTAAAGCCGTGACATGTTGTAGATATTGTGATCCTGAGAAAAATTCTTAATGGGCATAACCACCAATCACTGATCGTTAGACCACTACGAGGCCACTTTTATGAAAGCAGCCGAAGATAGTGATATTCTGGAATTCGTTTAAAATGACTGAAATTATGATATGTTGTAGATGTAGTGATCCTGAAAAAAGGTCCTAATGGGCATAACCATTAATCACTGAAAGTTTGGCCACTTGGCCACTTGCTTGAAAGCAGCCGAGCAGAAGATAGTGATATTCTGGGTTTTGGTCAAAATGACAGAAACCGTGATTTGTTGTAGATATTGTTTTCCTGAGAAAAAGTCTCAATGGACACAACCACAAATCTCTAATCCTTTGATCATTACAGGGCTACTTTCTTGAAAACAGCCGAGTATAATTATGGTTTGGATTTCTGTAAAATTCAGTAAAACTGAGATATGTTGAAGATCTCATCATAAGAAAATGTCTTAATGGACAAAACTATCGAATTATGACTATTTGGTCACCACAAGTCCAGATGTTTTAAAACAGCCGGGTATAACGATATTTTTGATTTCGGTGTAAATGAATGAAAATGTGACATGCTGTAGATTTCGTGATTCTGAGAAAAATTGTCTACTGCCTTCCAGGGCTTTCCTTTCTATGCTTAAATGAGGTTGGTAGATACTCTCCCAATCCCTTTTTCGGGTTGTGGGATATGATTTTCCAGGGTTTCATTCAATTCTATCACAATTTCAGAGTGTTCTTACCTTCCGCTGTTTTAAAAAATGTAGCCTCGCAGTTGCCAAATGGTCACTGATTGGTGGTTGTCTCTATTGAGAGTGGTTTTCAAGATCACAATATCTACAACATATCACGGTTTCAAGCAATTCCATAAAATTGCAGAATACTGTTACCTTCACCTCTTTAAAATAAAAGTGGTCCTATAGTGGCCAAATAGTAAGTGATGCATAGTTTTGCAAATGGAGACTTTTTTCTCAGTATAATTATATCTGCAACATATCACGGTTTCAAGCAATTCCACCGAAATCCAGAATAACATTACCTTCTGCTGTTTTAAAAAAAGTGGCCCTGTAGTGGCCAAATGGTCAGTGATTTGTGGTTGTGACCGTTGAGATTTTTCTTAGTAACATAATATCTACAACATATCACGGTTTCAAGCATTTCCGCCAAAATCCAATTTCCGTACGGATTGTGCGGGGTCCTTTGTTATTTGGAAGGAAGCATTGTCCCTGCAACCCTTTTCTCGCAGAAAGGAGAAAACCAATATTTCCTGCTTTGAAGTCATCTTTGCATGGGCAAAGTTTCGTTTCTTTAAAGTGGCCCTTTTAATTCAGAGGACCCTTTCTTGAAAAGGTGTCCTTGGTCCCGCTTAACCTATTTTCCGAAAGAAATAAAAAAAATACGCGTCGATTTATTTTCGATCTAGTATATATGCGACAAGTTTGAAGAAAATCAGATGAGGAGAAACCCTTGTGAAGCTATCTCCTTTACACTTTCACTTTTTGGACTTGACGGGTTTTTGCCCGAAAGTTTTCATTTGTTTCTAATCTCACTATATTTACCGAAGACTTCACGCGGTGACCTGTAGGAATGAACTACGAAGTTCTTCCCGGCACTCTGATCGTGCTTATTGTTGATTAACAGCATTTTAATAGTGTAATTTTTATGCTCCATATTATGAAAGTGCACACATGGAAAATATGAGCTCGGTAGTGCGCCCATATTCTATGCGGGAAAGATATATGACATACTCATCCCAGGAGATGTTATTTTAGAATGCATTTGACACAAAATAATATTAGCTGTGCGATAACATTTAACGTTCAGGCTTCTGCTTATAATTGCATATTTTTAAGTGTGTGGAATAAAGTTCCCTCAAGGATTTTTCTAAAAGTTCCCATAAATGGGATCTGACCTTCCGCACAAGGCAGAGTTTCATTGATTTTTTAAAATTGGTCTGCATTGTAGGGACTAGAGAAAATAATGTTATATAATTGGAGATATTTCACTGGTCATGGCATAGGCTGCTATATTTCTTTGCCTTGGAAGCATCGAAGCGTTTTCCTTTGGGAACAGTTCAAGAACGCTAACCAGATTTCTAGTTTTATGTTTGAAATATGTTTGCCCTATATTTGTGTCAAATTGAATGTAACATGGAAAAATGTTCGTCAAAGCTCTGCTGTGAAGAGTTTCACTTAACTATATTAGAACAGTTGAGTGCATTTTAATGGCGATTGACAAAATAAAAATTTGTTCTAAGAACTGGCAAATTGCTTTTCCAAATACTTTTTTTCTAATAATTCCTCTTTTGAACGTAATTATAGACCTTATCAAAGTAAAATAGGCAGCAGTGTTATAAAAATACGTCAACGTATATGTTGCTGGGAATCTCTGAAACTGATTTTTCATTATATATACCTGTACATTTGCTAAGTCCTTGCTAATAAAGATAGAAACCTTTTTCCAAGATGTTTCACCCTTTAGTAGATGGAGAGATATATTTACTTACTAGTAGCATATAATACATTGCAAAAGTAGGGTTTTCGTGGTTTTTGTTCAATATCTATACGTGGGGAGTTGTTCATTATCAAGATTTACTAGATGCTATTGGAACTAAAATTAAAATTACATCTATACGCAGTGATATTAATATAAGTTATTGTTTCTGCATAAAAGTACACATTGTAGCACTTGTTGCTGTATGCCGCATGAGAGTTACACACTATGTCAAACTAACTTTCGTCCCTAAGTTTTGTACATCAATGCATTTTTCTACGTACGGGTAAGTTGCTAAATTCAACATTTCTATAGCACATTTGCATCTATCTACTAAGTGAATAATAAGGTAGTTACAGAGTTCTAATTACTTCCAACTCTTTACGTGTAAATTCAACTAAACATTAGAGATCCCTCATGGCTATTATGGTTATAGATTCCTAGTAGTGACTCATGTGGTTTTGTACGCCATTTTAAATTTATGTCTTATTTGTTCTTGCTGCTGAGCGGAACATTTTACTCCCATATCAACTAAACACTCAATTCTACTATTCTTTTCACCATGATGCTAATTATGTTGTTAATATGGATTATTTATTTATTTCAGTCAAATAGTTATGTAACTTGAAGGG
The DNA here is from genome assembly GCF_964235325.1 of Thermobia domestica. Classification (NCBI taxonomy): domain Eukaryota; kingdom Metazoa; phylum Arthropoda; class Insecta; order Zygentoma; family Lepismatidae; genus Thermobia; species Thermobia domestica. Next base: position 218,980,661 of record NC_137458.1, read on the forward strand.
GAATTATGAACAACATGTTGTGTAATATCTCGGAGGATATTAAATTACCTACGTTTACATTTTAATTAAAAGCGTCAATATTTACTACATATCCACAATGCCATGTAGGAACTCTTAACACATTCAGAACTATTGATGTTTGCTTGTGGACGTCTGGAAACTATGTAAGCATAGTTTCAGATATTACATGTGTATCTGCTACGGTAGTAAGTGTGTCTATTGAGATTATTTGTGTTACTATTAAAAGGAAACAAGCAATTTGGTCAAATGTAATTTAATATGCATAAAGGATGTGTAACGGTTTGTTTTAATCGTGTTTAAACTGTCTACAGTTAGCGCCCTCACAGCCTAGGAGCCTGGCAAGCCACTCGACTATTGCAGCTTACACCGTTTCCAGAACAAAAGTCGTTTCAGTCAGTAAAGAGCGCTTCAATCAATCAACTGTGGTTACTAGTCTTAAGCCTACAGTCCCAAGCACTGCTCACAGATTGTAACCTAGTGGATTAAGATCAGGGTTAGGAACTCATTTATCTGTGAATATGTACGGTACTGAGGCACATTGTGCTCCACTGATTTCGCCTTTCGGGCAAGAGCGGAATCTTTCTGGAATGTCTAGTAGGGCGTTCTGAATAGAATGGTTGTCAAGTATTTCATTACATTCTCCATCATAGTGTTTTGGTAAACTGGACAATCGTTTTTCACGCCTTTCTCACACAATGAAATGTGTTGTGCCAGCATAAAAATCTCTTCCTCCCCCATTGTAACTGACACAGGACGATGGCTTCTCTAGATTTTCGGAATTTTGTGTCCGATTTCCCGAGATGATGACGCATACACCATATTATTTAACAATTGAAGCTCCCTTTGATAATAAGAACTTCCTCTGTGCCCTTTGTTGTCGTAGACTGAAGCAGGCGTTGATGTTCATGTTACCTTTGCGGCCTCAGACAAGAAAATATTCAACTGACCATCGATAAGCAAGAAGAACATGACCATTACCGAGTGTCATGGATATGCCTCGATAGGAATATTCAAATCATAGGCTATCATTGCCTGATTCAGTACGGAATTTTCTTCGTATGTACAGCCCCACTGCTTTCTCAGCTTCTTGAGTCCTAGAAATTGATAGACACTCATAATGTGTTACCGCAAATTCCAACGCCATACTCTTTAATTCTTTTCACTGTGGACCATGTTGTAGTCTCTGGTACTTTGCAACAGTATTTATGGCTACACTAGGTAATATATGTTCTATTTAAGATTACATGTACAGTACATAAAGTTATAAAATCTGTTTCAGCAGAATTTATTAGAGCCACAAAATTCGTTATTTCTCAAAACTTACATACGAAAGTATGGCAACAAGAATTTAATTTTATTCTGTTCAATATTACACACACACACACACACACACACACACACACATATATATATATATATATATATATATATATATATGTGTGTGTGTGTGTGTGTGTGTGTGTATGTATGTATGTATGTATTCGGACAATATTCAAGTGTACAAGTTAATTATGATTGGGGATTCATTGTATTCCGTACTGTAATCTTGCTAGTGTCATAATAAAAATCTTGATAATGGTATTCCTCACTATTCGTTTTATGTTGATAAATAGCATTCTTACCGTATAGGAAAATATTACATCTTAAACCATCTGTTTATTCTAATTTTATCGAAAATCACATGAGAAGTTGCACTGGCACCTTGGCACAGCTTTCTTTTGTTAAATGATAATATTCTTGTAGAATTAGATAATATTCTTAGAGTGATATATTCTTGTAGATAGTATAGAAATGATAATATTCTTGTAGAATGATAATATTCTTATGATACTTACTGAACATGAATCTATCCCCGTTCTGGCAGCACAGAAACTGTCAACTCCTAGCTGTCGAGACATGTACCCGGAATTATTGAGACAAGTCTCCCTGGACATTGTTTGTACTTCAGCTTTCAAAAGAATTAAAGAGGGATCACCTTCTTCAGACATTCGTCCCCATCCAGCAATTGTTCCTGTTTTTCCTGATGGGTCCGAACCTTAGTAGATAGTACATAAAATTTAAAGTTCGCAAATAAATATAGATACGTTTGTATAACTAAATATATATAAGAATTAAGTAAACTATCGATTATCCATAGAATAATTATTCTTGTTCTCTTACTTTCCTTTCTTATCTTTTGCTCTTTGCTTCTTTTCTGATAAAAGTTTGTTAAAAATGCATTTACAAGTACAGAACATGAGTTTTAACATGAAACCTAATGAAAAACGTGGACAGATTTTTCTTGAACGTAAACAAACTAATAAATAAATAAACGACTGTTTATTAAGTCAGTATTGAAAGTGTGACTCCTACCACAGCGCCTCAGAGTTCCACGAATAATCTTGAATTTACTATATAATAAAATATCACTGTACGAAAATAGGTAGCAATTAAATATTAACACTAACAGTAGACATTATTGTTGAGAAAGTGAAATATTGAACGTTTTTTTAAGCACAATTGTTAGAAAACATGTCCTTCATTGAGAAAAGCAATTGGAACATTAAACGAGATTTAACTTAATTGTTTTACACACAGATGATTAAGGTATACGTGGTATGAAATACAACTATGTCACGGAGTTCGCGTTTTCATTTTCCATCACTGGAAATATTGAGGTAACACTTATGCTAACACTTCTTCATTCAAACGACTTCGATCTTACAGTTATATTACATTACGTAGATTGCCGTAGAAGCCCCTCTATTATAGTGAAGTTACATCACTTGACAATTCGACGTATAGGAACTTATCTACAAAAAGTTAGTTTTTCAAAATCGCGAAAGAAATTGGTTTTCGTATTTGATTTTAGCTTTTGATAACCCAAAATTCTTTTTATTTGATCCACCATATATTACAAGGAAATTGGTCTTATAATCACTTCACAGAAAGAAACATACGAGCTCTGACAGTGGCAGAAATGTCGTATCTAAGAAAAAAAATTACGTCTGTCCTATTAAAGTTATAAGAGTAACGTATCGAACATGACCAAATTCTAATGTCGATTGTTTTCTTTTCCAGTGTAAACTGACATTTCAACTGGAACCAAAACATTGTATTAATAGATAAAGAAATAATTAATGTTTCACCACTTCTACGTCTTAATTAAACGGGTAGATTCTTCGTATTTTTAGCTGGTACAAATTTTAACATTTACTTTTATCTGGCACTTAGATGAGATCAATATCTGTTTATGTATATGAACCCTTCTCAACTGGCTTCTTAGTAGCAGCAAAAGACAAGTACAGCTTTCGATAAGTGAACGATGTAAGTACATTAGCAAAAGTTATGTCGAAGTAAGCACTATGTATAAAATTATTCATTACATTAATCGTGTTCTCTAATGATTCCATTGCAGATGTTGTAATGAACTATTTAGTATAACATTTACTTCATATACAGTACTTCAAATCCTAGCCATCTACTATGTTATTCAATGAATAATTGTATTTAAAAAATATCCACGTAAATGAAAACTACTTTTTACATTAACTATTACCTGGATGAGGTAAACATATTGGCAAAATTGTGTCTGTAAATGGTATCCAGCCTTTAACTCGAACAAGAGCTATATCATGATAATCATGAATTTCTGCTCTCAAGAAATATTCATGAATGTAGATGGATTCTAATTGCATTACTGTAGCGTTCTTTACAAAGTCTAAGTTATGAGCTCCAAGAACAACATCAAGGTCACTTATTGGGTATCTGAAACAAAACAGAAATCCATGAAATTCACATCCTTCGTGTTTCTTTCGCTAAACTAATTACTAAAATATGTGCTTTCTCTTAAGAATAATTTAAATTTGGACTAGGATTTGAATAGGAAGTTGAATAGATATATTGAAGCGGCACATAAACAAATTAAATAGGTGGTCAAAACAATATACGCTGACCAGAAGTCAAACGCTTCATGTCTGATTTGATAATCGCAGAGCTTGAAAGAATTAAAACATTGCTTTTTGTATTTGGTTCTACTTCAAAGAGCATGAGTCTACAGGCCAATGGCCATACATAACCTATCAGGGGAAGTAAGGTATCAGCATACGTGATCACTAGCCTTCTAAGTAGGTATAGAGGCTCAGGGCATGTATGACAGTTTTAAGGGCCGTTCAATGCAAGCTCAACTATTACAGGCTACATAGGCTACTAAACCTGGGACGGTACATGATACTGCACCACGATACTGTTGATGGTTGTGAATTTTTATTATTGCCGCCTCTACGGGTGAAGTGCAATTAGTGCAAATTGCAATATCTATGTGGTGTGGATGATGTACAGTCCGCAGAAAAAATCCTGCAACATGAGCATATAAGTTTGTTGTGAAACGATGAAATCTTTTGCTCCAAAATAAGTGTGCAGAGAAGGATGCCGAGGTTTCTCCTGGCGTGATTCGTACCACTTATAAGGAACATGCGTAAAGTATTGCACGCTGATTTCAACGAAAGTTTGCAGATAGATACTAGACACAAAATAAAGTGACCCGTATTTTTCAGTTCCGCGGAAAAACGGTTTGAAGGGGCCTAAGCCCTTCCCGAAGTATTTTCAAAAAGGCTCGTAATTTCCAAAAGAACACGAACAATTTGCAGAAAAAGGCGTATGCATATACTAGATAGAAAATTAAGGAATAGGGTTTATATGTTTTGCGTGAAAAAAACAATTGCAGTGGGAGAAACGGCCCCCATTTAAATATCTCCAAAATAATAACAAAGGCCAAATTCGACAAAAGGGTACAAGCGATTCCGAGCAAACTACGCATGCAGATACTAGACTTAAAAGTAAGACATATGTATTTTTTTCGTTTCTGCGGAGAAACGGTTTGAAGGGGCCTAAGCCCCTCCCGAAGTATTTTCAAAAGAGCTCGAAATCTCCAAAAGAACATGGGCAATTTTCAGAAATAGGCGTATAAACATACCAGGTAGAAAATTCAGAAATATGGGTTTTTTCTTTTGTGTGAGAAAATGGTTGCAGGATGAACAACGGCCCACATTTAAATATCTCCAAAAATAATGACAAAGGCCAAATTCGACAAAAGGGTACAAGTGATTCCGTGGAAACCATGCATGCAGATACTAGACTTAGAACTAAGAAATATGTATTTTTCTTTTGTGCGGAAAAACTCTTTGAAGGGGATTAAGCCTCTTCCGAAATATTTTCATAAAAGCTCTAAATCTCCAAAACCTCACAAACAATTTGCAGAAATTTTCAGTATATATTTCACATACCCAACATATATTTCTGTGTATGTCTTTCTATTACGAGCCAATGTACATGTCCCACTCATGGAGAAACTACACGTAAAAGAAACAACTTCCGAAACGACATACGAATATCTTACGTCTAACAGACTGGAAGCTGTTAAAGTGTCATTTACTGAACAAACAATGCGAGATATGTGTATTCTGAAGAACCGTTTCAAGGGTTGAGTGCATATAATTGGGCAGTAGAAGATGTCAAACTGTAATATGAAATATGTATAATGTTATCTTGCAGTAGCAAGCCTACGAGGTGGTCATGCTCATCGCTGCATATGATAAGTTCGAGCGATAGTAACTCTGTGTGACCGAATTGACAAGGTGATTTGCAATTATACTTATCTGGCCCTTGGCTTGCGCAACAACTTGTTTACTTGTGATAATGATACATGAATGCCACAAAAGAACACTTCAAGATAATGAGCCACACATGCAAAATGAGATATCAATATCTACCATGTGTACACAATATATAATCAAGAAGTTAAGTACATTGCGTCAGACACTCATATGTGTATGATATAAATTCGTTATTCCATCAGCGTGTTAAAGAAGAGAAATCCACCATGAATCCCGCTAACATTCTGCATTTACTGTTTGTTGTTTTTGAAGCGATACATCGACCAGTCATTAATAACAGCACAGGAATGGTATACAACATGCATGTTGCAATGCTTGCTGGAATACTGGATGGACGATATGGTTACGTTGGACACAGAAGAAATATTAACATTAGCATTTGCGAAGGACGACAGGGAAGAGGATATCGCGCAATATTCTCCTGTGGATGACGAGTGCGATGGCGGCACAACCGTACATGGTCAAGCAGACATCACCTTTCCATACAAACAAAAGGCTGTCTACTGGAGAAGTGGTACTATCCCTTCGATCCGTACAAGCAAAATTTAGAAAGGTAACCTGAAGGTAGCAGCTAGAACGCTGGGAAAAGCAAGTCATTGGTAGAGGAACACGGAAGGATAAGATATCGCAGGTGTCTCAATACGTTCTTCGGCAATTCCAAGACGCTCGTGAGGCACACTTTCCAGTACACGATGTTGATCTAGGACGATGGGCTCTGTAGGCCAGCAACAGATTTCACCTTCCATCATTTAAAGCATCAAATACCTGGCTGTGGGAATTTAAAACAACATACAAAATCGTATCGCGAAAGGTGAAATTTATAGGTACGACACATACGTCTGAAACTAAAGAGGACATATTGAGAACCATAATTGCGTTTATTGACAATGTAAAACACCATATTATCCAATTCGGCCCAGCTAATGTGTACAACTCCGATCAAAGTGGTTTCCAACTAGAAATGCATGGCGGTCGAACCTTGGCTGCTCAGGGAATGAAGAAAGTGAAAACAGTTGTTCAATCCGTAAGTATGACAACACACAGTTATACAATACAACCGGCCATCTCTGCCGATGGTGCTTTGATTGCACCATTACTCATTATTCTGAAGGAGCCAACTGGTGAGTTCGGTCCACGCGTGCACAACACTGTGTTTCGCCCATGTAACGTATATCTTGCTGCCTCAAAATCAGGAAAAGTCACAAAGGAACTTTACCGTCATTGGCTAGAGCACGTGTATTTTCCTACAACACAGCATCAAACAGTTTTTCTATTGGACGTTTGAAGCGGACATTGTGAAAATACCCTACGCTCCATTGAACAGGAAGAGAAAAATACTGTGCTACTTACAATACCTCAAGGCTTAACTTGGAAGCTACAACCACTAGATGTGTACTTTTTTCGCTTGTGGAAGACATTTGTGCGCCGCTTTTCGGACATTGTTATCTTGCAACAGTCTGATATTAATTTGCATCTACGGGATAACATAATCAAACTACAATCTCTGACACATAATCAATTCTCCTCTCCAAGATACAAATATGTCATCCAATACGCGTGGTATTACATTGGCTACACAACAGACAAGCCTGCACAATTTAAGACCCCAGCAGAGTTCTATTTTGCCACGAATCACATCCCGACATGTGACATTTCTGAACACGTTGCTGTGATTTGTTGTGGTTGGTGTAAGAGATTACTTTGTTTACAGCATTTTTGTGGAATGTCATTATTGTGACACATTTGTTGCGTAAGATATTGTACTTAAGAAACTGCTGGCCTGTGTTATAAAGCGGTGAATAGTACTTGCAATATGTATTTCTACATTGCACGTCTAACATATGCATTTATACTTTCATCCGAATTATTTGTGATGATTTATGGATTGTGACCTTTCCACAGTATTTGGATGAATTTGGTGGGGATGTGCCTCTTCTTGCAATAGTTTTTCCTCAGGAAATAGCAAATACGTATATTTTACTTGTATATCTAGTATGTACATATGCTTTTCTGCAAATTATTCCTGTCCTTTTGGAGACTGCGACCTTTTTTGAAATTTTTCCTGGAGGGGCTTAGGCCCTTTCAAACCGTTTTTCCGCAGAAATGAAAAAAATACGTATTTCTTACTTTTAGGTCTAGTATCTGCATGCATAGTTTCCTCGGAATCGCTTGTGCCCTTTTTCGATTTTGGCCTTTGTCATTATTTTTTGAGATATTTAAATGCGAGCCATTGTTCCCCCTGCAACCGTTTTCTCATACAAAAAAAAAGTATTCCTTAATTTTCTATCTGGTATATGTACTGCCTTTTTCTGCAAATTGCTTATGTTCTTTTGCAGATTTCGAGCTTTTTTGAAAATACTTCGGGAGGGGCCTAGGCCCGTTCAAACCGCTTTTCCGCCGAAACAAACAAACAAACAAAAACTGATCACTTTATTTTGTGTCTAGTATCTACCTGCAAAATTTCGTTGAAATCGGCGTGCAACACTTTACGTATGTTCCATGTTAGACGTATGTTGATTCTCTGCGCTGTTAGGCGTAGCTTCAGAATAAACTTGTGTTCATGTTGCAGATTTTTTGCTGCAGACTGTACGTCAAATATTAGTTTCAGTAAGATACAGTGTAACTCTTTCGTAAAATGAGGTAAGCATGGCATTGAGACTTGCAGTTCTTTCCGAGGGAGGGAAGCCTATGGAATACCTTCCAAATGACCGAGTAATAAGTTTGTTTGGCTTCTGGAGGTGGAGGTTCAACACTTCCACTGAACCTCTGGACACAATTCTGAAAGACCAGTAAAGAGGTAAGGCCAAGAACCTATCCTCCCTACTTAAGCCCAGAGTTCTTCGGTTGGGTTGGACTCTTTCGAGATGAGATCATACCATACAATTCGTTAACTAGGACTCGCTGTACTTCAAAGGATAGGTGAGATTACAATATAAAGCTAGGATTCCAGCACTGATTATGTTGGTAAGCCTCTACTTGCTAGGGAGGCTCTTTCAAGCAGTAGGTATAACTAGCAGATATTTGACATAGTCTAAAGTCTGGTAGTTCAAACAGTGAGTTTCTAGATTTTGATAAACTTCATCCATTACCTACATTTAGAGGAGTTTAATATATAAAATTCATGGTGAGGACCGAAATAGTTTATGTACTGTCCCACTATTATGAGAATTATCCAAAGAGAATTAGCTATAAATGTGGTAAGGAAGTAGGGATGCACGCGAGACGAGACGAGAAATGGAAAAGTCTCGTCTCGTCTCGCATAAAATTTTGAGTCTCATCTCGCGTCTCGCGCGAGACTTTCTCGCATAGTCTCGCAGTCTCGCATATATTCTGGGTCAAAATTTTGCAATGTGTTGTTCTATGCCTGTTAATGAATGATGATGTGATATTCTGCGCGAAGGGAGGTATTTGACCTAAAATTCCTTGGCAAGGTGAATCCATGGTGGTTTGCCATTGCTTTAAATAGAATGAATGTTCATAACATCCTAAGGAGACGGAACCTAGAGTTCAACATGGTATCCGAACTTATGTCCCCTCCGCTTCAAATTAAAAGAAAAGTTGTGCTGGAATTTGATTGCTGGACCATTAATTTTTGTCAAATCAATAGCATAATTTACAGCAAAACCAGCATAAATTGTTGCTGGATCCAACATTGTTTTCCAGCTTAGAGGTCTCCAGCAATATTTGGCTCTTCTAAAATATCGTCGCCACTATCAACATTTACACGTTTTGGTCGTTTCCTTGAAGGGTGATTTTCCATTATAAAAATGTTTTTATACCACCAAAAGCGCTTCTAGACAACAAAAGAACTCCTCACAACACAATACGACCCAATTCCTTCGATTCGTTCGCGCTTGTATCAATGTTGCGTTATCGCATTTTATTAACTTTCGCTTTCAACCTATATAGTTTTGCCAGATTTAGAAAATAGAATTACTGACAGATATATTTATTTTATTTATTTATTTATTTATTTATTTATTTATTTAAAGGCAGAGTTAAGGCTATGTTTGCCTTTTCTTACACTCAACCAACTCAAATGTATACAAGATATACATACTACAATTGATATCAAATCCATAAAAATACAATTACTACATTAATGCATATATACCTACACACACATATACCCCTACACACGAATCTGCTCCCTTACATACCCCCTCCCCCCATACCCTCATACTATTTATCATAAAAACAAGAAAACTATACACACAGCATACACAGAACGATATATATATTCTTAAAAGTATACTACCTTACATTCCCCCCTCCCCCATACCTCCCCACTAGCCTAGTATTATAGATACATACCTCAAGTTTCTGTTTACAATTGGTTGCTACTGCTCAGCTTTATGAAAAAAAAAAACATCATTCCCGAGATTGGTATACATTGGCTAAGGCTATCAGATATTGCTTCAAATTTCTTTTGAATGTCGCAATTGAAGGTGAATTCCTTACATCTGCTGGAAGTCTGTTCCATTCTCTAATACCAGAGATTGTGAATGAATTAGCCATTTGATTCGTATTATGACGAGGTATCGACTACCGTGTTGATCTGCTAGAGCGAGTATCACGATTGTGGCTATCTCTAACATACTGTAGTTTATTGTGAAGATATATAGGCATACCAAATGTCAAAACTTTAAATAAAATTGTCATTGATTGATATATGTAGCGAGCTTGGATATCTAGCCAGCCCAATTCATTAAAAAACGGCGTCAAGTGATCTGAACGTTTAAGATTAAAAACATACCGAACGCATGCATTCTGAACCCTCTGTAACTTTCTTAGCGCTTCTTTATTTACGTTGCCATAAGCTCCAATGCAATAATCAACATGTGATAGTACAAGGCTTTGTACTATAGATGCCTTAATTGGATAAGGCAACGTATTTTTCAAACGGTATAGAGAGTGCAGTGCACCAAACGCCTTTTTGCATACATGATTTATATGATCCGCCCATAGAAGATTCTGATCAAATATGAGGCCCAGATTTTTCACTTTTTCATCAAAAGCTATATGTGTGCCATTTAATGTAATTTTAGGAAGTGCGGTGCTCTGCAGTCTGGAGAGAATATTTCTCGAACCTATTATGATACATTTAGATTTATTGGGATTTAGATATAAATTATTAGATTGGGCCCAGGCACTTATGCGTTCCAGGTCTAAATTTATGAGTGAGATAGTGTCATTTATATCTCCAAGATCTGTGGAAGTATATACTTGAACATCGTCTGCATATAAGTGATATTTAAGGTGGCGAATTTGTTGAGACAAGTCATTTATGTACATAGAGAACAGAATCGGTGCTAAGACCGTTCCTTGACTAACTCCACAGTGCACAGTTGTCCATGAACTTTGATTGTCCAGAACAGAAACACGCTGATATCTATTCTGAATGTACGAACGAAACCATTTAACCGACGTATCTGTGAAATGAAAGAGTGACTTAAGTTTTGTTAGAAGAATTTCGTGATCGACCGACTGGAATGCTTTAGTGAAATCTAAAAGTAACAGTATTGTGAGTTGTTTCTTATCTATGCTTTCTCTAATGTCATCTGTAATTTTTATAAGAGCCGTATGTGTGGAGTGTCCTTTTTTAAAGCCAGATTGATATGGACATAAGAGATCATGGGAAGTTATAAAATCAGACATTTGATTTAATACAATATGCTCCAAAACTTTCGAAATACACGGCGTCACGTTTATTGGTCTATAATCGTTCGCCGTTAGTGGTTGTGCTATTTTCTTGAGGGGATGAATGAGAGAAAATTTCCACTGGCTAGGAAAACAACCCGAAAGTAGAGAGGAATTACATATGTCCATTAAAGGGAACAGAATATATCTCCTGATCTTCTTAAGGAATTGTAGTGGGATGTCATCCGCCCCTATTGAATTGGATGTAATTTTTTTCAGAGCTACCTCTATTTCTAGGACAGAAACCGTTCTAAATTTAAATTTTTCGTGGATGCTTGGGTTTTCGCGTATGTTTTTCATAGTAGATTCTTTTGTAACATCGTCTATAGTAGGGACCTGAGCAAAGTGATCGTTTAGTTCGTTAAGCGGAATGTGTATAGATTGTACGTCAGTCTGACGGGTTCCTATACCGAACATGCGCAACTTATTCCAAAGATATTTGGGGTTATTACTTTGAGTGCATAGATCAGCCGCAAATCTAACTTTAGCAGTTCGAACTTTTTGTGTACATTTATTTCTGAGGATTCTATATTCTTCAAAAGTATTGGCAGAATCACTAGGATTAATTTCCCTGGACCATTTAAATTTCTGATATGCCAAGTCCCGTTCTTTCATGAGCTGCAAAATGTCTGGTGTGATCCATGGGTTAGCAGGTTTTTTAAATCTTTTGGTTTCTTTAGGTGCATGTTTATTGAGGAGAGTGTGAATAAAGCTATTGAATAATTCTAGCTTGCCTTCAGTGGAAGGTTTAATTAGAATGTCATTCCAGGGTATTTGCGCTGCGTCCCTTTCTAATGCTTCATCAATTATGTGTTTTAAATTTCTAAAAGTGGAGATTTTAGGTCTATATTTAGGAACTTTTAGTGAATAGCTAGCGTATATTAAATCATGACGTGAAAAGCCGGGGGCAGGAAATTGCCCATGACTGACAATTCTAGAGGGGTCTGCAGTTATAATATGATCTAGGAGGCTTTCACTATTGATTGTATGGTGCGTTGCCTTCAACGCACACAGTGAAAGGTTGAGTGAGAGAAGGGATTCTTTGTACTTTTTACACTCATCTTTCATCGAAAGTAAGTCATAATTCGTATCCCCAAAAACCATGATATGTTGGTATACAGGAATGTATTTAGATATCTCGTTTAGAAAGTTGTCAAATTTTGCTTTAGGTGGTCTATACACCACTGCTAAAAGCACCTTCTGGTGGTTTAAATTCACTTCTAATATAAGGAATTCACTCTCGCATGTATAAATATTAGGCGATTGACTCACCACTTTCACTTTTAGGTCGTTTCGTAGATACGCACATACTCCTCCCGCCCCCTTCCCCGTGCGATCGACTCTCAAAAGTTGATAATTTGGGAGTTCGATCAAAGTGTTACTCAATGATGGTTTCATCCAGCTTTCCGATATTAAGATGGCATGCATGTTTAAGGAGTTAAAAGTAGCTTTGAATTCGTCTATTTTTTTCAAAAGAGACTGTGCATTGAGGTGACAAATGTGCATAGCTTGTGGATGTTTACCAACCACCCCCTGCAGCTGGAGAGAGAGGCTCAGAGCGGGTGGGTTTACGGTACAGCCATTGTCTCGCGAGGGAGATTCTTCTAGGTCATTCACCGTGACATCACCACCAGATATAGGGCCATTCCTACCATCTCCCACCAAACCTATAGGGCCATCCTACCAAACTAGTGTTTGAATTAAACTTCCGAACTAGAGGGGGATGTTTTTGATAAATGTATAGAAAGAAAATACTTATTCCATGTAAAAATATGTTACTTCTGCGAGCCGGGCCGGGGATAAACTTTGACGAGAGGGGATTTCCCAGTCATCCCCCTAGATTAATCGCTAGTAGTAATGTGAAAAAGACAGAAACATCAGAAATATCACATTTCGCAGCAATAGGGAGTCTTATTCGCTTGTCAGACCAAAAACAGAAGTTCATGTATTCGTGCGCCCCCGCGTGTATATGTTTGTGTCACAAAATAAAGTCCTAAATCGATGCAGTAAACAATTTCCAATTTACAAAGCTTTTCTTTTTTAGAAACTAAAGAAGGCTTTAATTCTGAAAATCAACCTTGAATAATAATAAATCTCATAAAATGTCTATTGCCCAAATCACTTTTTTGTTCCTGGAGGCATTAACGCTCAACTTAGAAAACTCAATAAATGTAAAATCACTAAATATACAATTAAATGTAATTATTAGGCGTCTAAATGTTGCGAGACTGCGAGAAGTCTCGCGAGACTTCTCGTGCGAGACTTAACCGAGTCTCGTCTAGCGTCTCGTCTCGCATGGTTTAGACTTGTCTCGCGTCTCGCATAAAATTTTCACTCTCGTCTCGCGTGCATCCCTATAAGGAAGGCCTATATGTTAGGGCGTTTGCCCATCCTCTAACTAGTTAGCCACGAGTGTAAAAACAGTAATCATTTCATACCTTCTCAATTACTTCATAATACCAAATAAACTAATCACAACAGAAGAAATCAATATTTTTCTCTCTTGAAATGTAAATACCAAAAACATTTTGGAAAATATCAAACAAATAACCCAGCAAAATTTTGTACGAACTATTCTAGAATAGATGTATAGCTTTCCAAAATACAGACAAAGCAATGAGATGTGTTTGCTTGAATCTCAAACGAACAGTAGTCCTGAGAGACCTTCGTATGTGATATTTCTTATTTGTAGATACTAAATATTTTTCTTTATTACAAAAAAGTATGACGTTATATTACATCTTTAACCAAGCATTTAATAAATTTCCAACTTGATCGTACAGAAATTTTTGATTAGTAATGTAGAATTCCTCATATTTAAACTTCGGGGTTTAGTGTATTTTTAAAGTTTTCTAATGTTTAATCAAATTATGTTCTCAAATGGGTGTTTCTGAATGACTGCAAATCCCTTGAAAACTGAGTATCCTTTACAATTTAGCAAACGGATTGAGCTAATTGTATGAGGTGTGCGAACGAATATAATGCTAATTTTTACTTCCAGTGAAATTGATTTATTAGGTGGAATGTTGTCATTGAACCACAGAAGAGTATATAGGTAATGATGTTTCGGAAATGCCTGGAGAAGGCGAGAAAAATTTGTTTGGTAAGTATTATTGCATTGATTTCATTGGAATCGTATTCTTTCTTTTCAGTTTACTCGAAAGTTATAAAAATGTGATATATCATTATGTTCGCCTGAGGAGTTCATATTATCCAGCAATTTTAATAGTAGTGACTTTTGTACCTCATGGGTAATATTAATCTTATTTTCCAAGAAAATGATAAAAATAATGGCTCTAACGACATGGAAGATTCCATAGATTCTGACGCCGGAGAAGATAATAGATCAGAAACAATGAAAATAAAAAAAACTTAAGTTTTAAAGATGGTCGTGTGTAATTACGCACTGCTCCAAAAATTTTCAAGACCAAGTTGTACAACATTGTACGAACAGCTTTCAAGTCACACACGTAAAAATATACAAATTTATATCCGTTGCTCCGAATATCGATCTTACGCCTGACATTTTAGAATAACGTCGCGTTTTGTTCTACTTTTGTAAGGTAGAAAAGCTGCAACCAAAGTGTACAAGTAAAAGAAGACAGAATAAATTATGACTTAATTTGGGTTGTATGCAGGCACGTAGCCAGGATTTCGTGAAGGGGGGGGGGGGGTCCGTGACATGAAATATTGTGGTCATCCCAAAAGGGGCTCGATCATTCTAAACTATTTTACTGGAACATATATTGGTTCGTTTAGCCAGGATTTCGTAACGGGGGGGCAGAGTGACATGAAATTCTGAAGGCACAGGAGCTCGATCAATCTTAACTACTTTACTATCAACATATATTGGGTTGTTAGGACAATAAAATTAGGATATGTTGGCAAGTATTTTAATAACAAACTATGAAGAAATTTCGAGCAAAATAATAAAAAAAAGTATTGAAAAAGATTTTACAATATTTACGTCCTTCTCCTGTTTATTCAAATATAACAATTTTCCTTTCGTTATGACCTCAATTATTATAAAAAGTACGTACTCAATACTGTCTTGTAAACTATCTTCTAATATAAATAAAATAAAGAGTTTGTTTGTGTGTTTGTCTGTCTGTGTGCGGCCTGGGGACCAGACGAATAGACCGAGAGTTACCAAATTTTGGTCAGGGGTACCTGGCTCAGGCCTCAGATCAAGACGAAGCGTTTCTTTTTTAATTTCTAAACAGGGGAGTCTCAGGGGGGCGTTTACCGGAACCGGCTTGGAAACCAGACAAATTGACCGAGAGTTACCAAATTTTAGTCACGAATACCTTGGTCCAGGTTCCAGACCAGAGTTAAACGTTTTTGTCGAAATTCGAACCAGGGGGTCTCAGGGGGCGTTTACCGGGACATGTAAAAGTAGTAGAAAATGACCGATATTTATTTATTTAACAATCACCAGATACAGCTCAGAGGCCATTTTACACTGGACATCCGACAACATTAACAATGGAAAGGATATGGGAAGATATCGGCCAGGGCCTGTTTAGTAGGTACCATCCCGGCATTTGCCTGGTAGGACTGAGGGAAACCCTGGAAAATCTCAGTCAGGATGGTTGGCAGCGGGATTCGAAGCCACGACCTATTGAATGCGAAGCCAACGCTCTACCACTTGAGCTATTAGTGGCGAATTCATGTTTTCGCGGTCGTTGAAATCAATGGTGAAACTCGGATCGCATTCACTTCCAAATTCACGCTATTCGGCTCCGGGCCGGGGGTCACCTGAGGGGGGTGAGATACCAAGACATATAAAAGTAATCCAAAATGACTGATATTAGTGTCAAATCCATTGTTTTCGCGGTCACTGAAATCAATGGTGACATTTCCATTAGCGATGACTTGCAAATTTACTTACAATTGTATGCGGGCTGGGATTCAGCGGGGTGTGGATACCGAGACATGTAAAAAATAGCCCAAAATGACTGATATTAGTATCAAATCCATAGTTTTCGCCGTTGCTGAGATCCATGGTGATACTCTCACAGGTGTTGACTTCCAAATGCAGCCCCTGTGGCAAGCATGTGTAAGTTCAACTAGTTTTACAATATATACGTTCCTTTCTCTGTTGAATCAAATGCTAACAGAACTTTCTTTCAACATAAATTTTTGTTTTTATTATTCCGTCAACTATTGTCGGTTCCAAATGACAGGTTAAAGGAGCAATATAAAATTGTCCTTGAAATAACATGTTTGATACTGCAAGGATGCGATGACGAAAAATTATGATTTAAAATGTCCACGCTGTTACACAACGGCACTATGCTTTCGAAAGCTTGAAATTTCCCTGACTAGTAGCAGAAATTCTGAGAATTCCATAACTTTTCTTGAAATTTCAAATTCCCTGACTCTTCCAGAATATCTCGCTTACCTCGCCACCATATTGCAAGTAATACAAATCTCCTCATAAGAAAGAGTAAGCAAAAGCTTCCTGTAGTTTTCTTTTTAATTTTTAACGCTGATCCTTCTTTTCGTCATTTTATTTTATTTTATCCTTCCTTAATTTTTTCATTTCTGGTCTCGAAGGGGGGGGTCCGGACCCCCCGGACCCCCCCCTTGGCTACGTGCCTGTTGTATGCATATTGATAACATAATTATTAAATATGACTATATCTTTAATAATATAGGCTACCAGTGGCTTATACTGTGATGCATCAACAAATGAATGAAATGAAATGGAATCTTTCAGTTTAATGTCCCAAGGTTATATCCGTTAGGTTAAGGGAGACGGATGAATAATGATGAAATAATTGGTGAAATGGGAATGTAGGAGGAAAGGAGATTTCCCCGAGAAAACCCACGCGCACGATGTTGTCTACCTCAAACTTTCTCCGGTGGGGAAATCACAATAATAAATATATACTACTACTACTAATAATAATAATAATATGTGTCATTTTCTCAATGATTTCAAACGTTTAAATATAAACGCTTCCTACAGCTCCCTCTTGGCAATGCAATTACTGTACACACCTTTGGCGTGGAAGACTCGGATTCATCCCAGCAGGAGCTCATGTCGTTTGGATTCCATGTTACACTGTAAGTCCATGTCTCGTATAGCTTCGCTACTGAAAGGGACGCTAGACTCAACATTAAATCATATATACCTTTCTTAGCCAAAACATATCCTCTTTTATATTAATATAGTATTTTTAACCTTTTCACAATATTGCATAGAAGAGGGATGTTAGGACACGAAAAACCCTTTGGGTACGCACTTGTATAATAAAATATATTCTAAGACTTAGTTATAATAACCACTTCAATATCTACAAGTATTTATGATCATAATTTGATGTTCAAAAGCATTTAAAATAAAAGAAAGAAAAGAAATTAGTATGTTGTGTGGGAGGCTCCGAAAGTGCAGGTACACATGTAGAAATCAACGTTGCTCTGAGGGCTAAACTAATTAATACTTTTAAAATAATATTTAAATTTTACACATTTGTTTAAACTTACGAGTATACGCAATGGCCAGCTGTTAATATGTAACGAGTGCTAATAATGGAGCCTGAGCAGTGAATATTCTTCTCTAATCTTATAAGAACAAGCCATGGAAATTCTCCTGGTGAAGCGAATCCTCCTCCAACAATCCTTGATGTTTTCTTTGAGTGCCCGCATTCTGTTGAAAAAATAAAGAAGAAATATTAATTTGTTTCGTTTTGTTATATGGTTTTACAGATGTTTCTAGAAACCAACTTCAATATTGTGTCTTGATTGTTCCTTCTGATCTTTATCTTGCCCAACCTACAGAGCTCATCCAATGTTGACAAACGTTGAAGAATGTAGAGCTCAACTTGCTTAGTAAATATCTGAAGGTATTAACAATAACAATTTGAATATGGGGTTTTGTCATGACCAAATTCTCAAGAAAGTAAAAAAATAAATAAATAAATAAATAAATAAAAAATAAAAAATAAAAATAAAAGTATTTGTGTTTTAAAAATGCATGTATGAGAAAAAGCATGAAGAAAACGCATTAAATAGTATTTTAAAGTTACAAGTTATTAAGTAAGTTGACAAAGTCAGTAGTTTGTTGGCATCTAGTAAAGCAAGTTCCTAATTATATATTCATGACACGTAGCAAGCTGCTTTACTTTCTTGCATTTTACAATCAAACTTGACATTGATGAATAGCCTTTAATTATATATTTTACTTTACTTTTCCGCATTTCTCTTGTATATGAATGAGTTATACATCCGTTGCACCTGTTTTAGATACGACACATTAGGTTATTCAGAGGTTGAATTATGATATTAGAATGAAAACAAAAGAAGCGGCTCTGTTGGGTACTGAATTATGTTGATAGTTCATAATTATTTTTCTGTGTAGATTCTTAGCATGTATTAGGAAGGGTGGATATTGCTTTGTGAAGAATGAATAATGTGTTTAACGTATAATAAATGTCTTCTGGTGAAAGAAATGTTAATTGGACAAGCAGAATACAGAAAAGACCTTTCGGAAATAAAATATGCAGATTACACACGTAGAACAAGGTAATAGATTGTTGGATTCATTAATATACAGCACATGCATCGCGGCAGCTGTTGGAGAATATTCTGGAATTGTGATCGTTGGAACGAGTGAAAGAAAGCACTGGAAACTTAGAATACAGAAAAGACCTTTCGGAAATAAAATATGCAGATCACACACGTAGAACAATTTAATATAAAGTTGGATTCATTAATATGCAGCACATGTAACGCGACAGCTGCTGTTGGAGAATATTATGGAATTTTGATCGTTGGAATGAGTGAAAGAAAGTACTGGAAACGTCGAGATCTTTTTCTAAGCGTATTATTGTTGGAATAGGGGAAAGAACACTCTCGAAACTTCTGGAAAGATTTAAGGGTATAAAAATAACGATTTATTTGCATGATTCGTACAATGTATAAGAGATAAGAAACACAAATATACTGTTGGAAGAAGAAAATTGATACATAGAAGGCACCGGAAGAAAAAAATCATTAGTAGGCACTAACTTTGTAGTTTTTTGTATTATACTTGTTCATTTTTATATGGGAAAGAGACATATTGTAATTGTCTGGAGTATAAGGGGGACGGAACTGTTTGGTTTTAATCGGGAATTGATTGCGGATTTTCCGGTAATGAAAATGATATGATTCGGTGTACTTTTATGGAATTATAACGTGACTAAGATATAGTACAATGTAATATGGAGGGTACAAGGAATCAACATTTTTCATTGCACCGGGACTCGAATTAGTATTCTCCATTTGGAGAACCGTACGCTAAATATTTTGCTTCAGTGCGAACTTGTTACTTATACATAGCTATGAATTGTGTAAGACATAACAGGTATATATAAATTATATTGTAGAGAAAGTTAGCAGAATGCGCCCCCGGGAATCGAACCAGAGCTTTTCCACGTGAAAAGCCGTACGACAAACATTTTGCTTAGCAGATGTTGTTACTTATATGTAACTATGAATTGTGTAAGACATAACAGGTATATATATAAATTATGTTGTACAGAAAGTTAGCAGAATGCGCCCCGGGAATAGAACCAGGGCTCTTCCACGTGAAAAGCCGTACGACAAACATTTTGCTTAGCAGATGTTGTTACTTATATGTAGCTATGAATTGTGTAAGACGTATAACTGGTATTTAGAAAGTATATGGTAAGAATTATTATTATTATTATTATTATTATTATTATTATTATTATTATTATTATTATTATTATTATTATTATTATTATTATTGTAAACTGTTGTGTTTTGTTTCATAAACGCTAGTGTAACAATGAGGTTATATGGCGACAGAACGTTTAACGTTACCGAAGATTGAACTTAAGGGTTTTTCATGTTGAAAGCTAAGGCAATAAAAAGAGACCCGAGATTGTTTGAACATATTACCCAGGATGAAATGTAGTAGTGAAGTTAAAAGGGAAACTTTATACTTATATTTTGTAATTGGAAATCGTAATACAGCAAATAATTAATTTTTAATTCTTTATTGTTTTAGGTGGTGAAGGAAATAAAAAATCTTAATAGAAACACGGGAGAACAAACCTTATTTTCCTGAATTGTTTGTTGTTGAAATATAGCGGAGGTTTTTTAGTGAAAAGGAGTTATAGATTGGTCTTAAAATATGGATTTACTGACACCGTTAGATCTTAGTGGTATGAAATATCGAAAATATTGGATAATGTGTGATATGAATATTGAATACTGAAAAAGTTATTATAAGTGTTACATCCAACGAATATACTGGTTAGACTAAAGGAGACGGCGATGATGAGAAATTAATGAATATGGTGGAATGAAGAAAGTGGGAAGAAGCATGAAAACCACGACAAAAACCCACGGACATAGTGTTTGTGCACCAAAAAGCTAACTTGAATCAAGCTGGGATTGAACCAAGGACTCCATGCACCAGAGGTGAACGCTGTATTGCGTACCCACCATACCTTTTTCTATGTATTATATTGGATGAATAAAGTATGCATGTATAAGTTGTTGGAACGAGAATGTAGGCGGAAACGGGAGAACTTTATACTCACACAATGTTTAAACTAGAAATGCACTTTGAATGAGGGAAAGCATTTCGTTTCAGAACTGACTTATTTTAATGATCAGCGCTATTTAATGTTTATGAACGAGGAAAGAAACTTACTGTAGCAGTTATTGGAGAATTATATTTTTGAAACTCTTTATACTAAATTAGGTGTTTATATAACTTCATACATACTAGTAAAGAAGATATATTTAATAACACGTAATGTACGTTAGGGACAATTTTGACATTATTTAAACAGTGTAGGTAACGACTCTTAAGGCAATACAAGAGACGGACAATTTGACAGCGCAGATTAGTCTTACACCACAATAGGAATAACTTTGCTTTAAATAAGAGATAACACTTTGAACGTATAGTTTGTTTAAAATTGCTTTACTTTAGAACTCATAACATTAAGTACAAGGTAACCAACACCATTGGCGATAACTATTAGCAGGACTGTGAGCGATGGGAATTAGCGTGTTGGAGAGACAGATACATTTTGCGTACGTAATAATAATGAGTATGAATATTTGACTTTGGCACCTAGAAGATTATGCAATCAACATTTTATAAATGTTTTGAGGATTGCATATAATATTTACAGACAGTCTGATACGATTTTGTATTTTATGTGAAGTGTGATGAATGTTTGTTTGAATTAAAAAGGGTATTTTATTTATAGGTCTCGATTTTGAATACGAGTTGTGTGAGAGTAATTCAATTTTATTTAACTTTTAATATTAGAGATTATTTTATACGACCATTTAATATTTTATTATTTCTTATACATATTCGCTTTCATCATTTGTCCATTGTAATATTAGTAGAAAAAGTGTTTTATTTAACAACATAAGCACGAAAACCTACAAGAAAAATATTAGACAACATTCATAATTATTACTGTACGGAATACCTCTTTGAACGGCAACAGTTTTTTTGTCCATTAGTAGAGTGTATCCATTTGGCACGAGGATCCATTAGAAAAGAAGAAACTCGTATCTAAGAAGTGAAATTTCTCGAGTTGCTACTCGCCAAATTTCACTTCGTGGATACGAGTTTTTTTTTCTGGCTTGAGAGCAAAGAGAAAACATTTATTCTGGCATGAGTCTTATATACTCATATACTTGAGACATTTTACAACTAGGCAACGTTGAATGGCTAATGATTGTAAAAATGTTGAATATGAAGAAAGTGGCAGGAAATGTAGAACCCTGAGAAAATCCACAGGGTGTTGTCCACCACAAATTGTCATTGTCTGGGATTGAACTAATGGATCCTCGTGACATATGGATACACTCTACTAATGGACATAAAAACTGTTTCCGTTCAAAGAGGTATTCCGTACAGTAATAATTATGAATGTTGTCTAGTATTTTTCTTGTAGGTTTTCGTGCTTATGTGGTTAAATAAAACATTTTTTTTCTACTAACATTACAATGGACAAATGATGAAAGCGAATATGTATAAGAAATAATAAAATATTAAATGGTCGTATAAAATAATCTCTAATATTAAAAGTTAAATAAAATTGAATTACTCGCACACAACTCGTATTCAAAATCAATACATAAACTTTTCATCCGCACCTGTATCGCCCTCCTATAATACAACTAGATAGTTCGTTCGTTTATTATAGTTTAAGTTGAATGCTTGTTCCGATGAAATTTCAAAGAAGTATTAACAGTCCAGATAAAGAAACATTCCGTCTTTTGAAAGTTCATGTATCGTTAATTTTAATACCAACAGATGTTTCGTGAATTTGTTGTTGTCCACCAGCACCACTACCCATGGAATTTTTGTCCATCACAATTGCACATGTTCTGAGATTGAACCATTTAATACCATTTTGCAAACACTACCTGGTTCACTTTTCCAGTTTTAACTACTGGCATAAGCATACAAACTCATCATCTGAGAAAAATAATCGTTATATTTGGTGGTCAATTTCAACCATGGATAGTCTCAGCTTGAAAACAGAGGCTGTTTTCCTTAATTCTTTTGCACGGTGGGAGTTTTCAAGTTTATTTCACCTCAGCATGTTCTTATTTTCTTCATTATGTTTAACGTTTTACATTAAATTTTAAAAAAGGTTCCAGCGAAAATATTTATTCCAACAAGAGTCTACCCAGGTTCGATTCCCGGCGGGAGCTCATGTGGTTCGGATTCCACGTTAATCAGTAGGTCCACGTCTCATATAGCCTCGCTGGTGAAAAGGGACGTTAAACTCAAAATCAAGTCAAGTCCAACAAGAGTCTTATACAACCATCTAATGACCCTATAATTTTGAATGCATGTGTATAAAGCTGTAAAATTAAAACTGTAATCCTTGGACCATAGGTAGTTCTTGAAATCTATCCTTCTGGTCCTCTTAAACATTAGTTCAAAAAGAACAAAATAAAATTCGTGTAACCTGTGTATCACATATTATACTAAAAATCTCAAACAATTATTAATACTACTGTGGGGTTATAAAATATTCTTCATCGCCTTCAAATCGTTCACCTCTGGCGCGTGATGGGTCCATGGTTCGATCTTAGCCCGCCAAGGGCTTATTATGTTTGGCACACAGCATGTAAGCAAGTTCTCATGATTTTGACATATCCTCCCTGAGAAAACAATCCATCTCAAGCAAAAAAATTTTGTTTCCAAGGAAATCATGAAGTAAATTAAACCTTCAATAAGGATTATTTAATAATAATTATAAGGTATGATCATAGTCTTGCAATGATTCTATTACAACAGAGAAAGATCGGATAAGCTAATTAAGCCAATAAATAAATGTAGGAAATGGAAGTACCGGGAGAAAAGAGATGTTGTCCACCACAAAGTTCACTTGCTCGGTTTTAAATCACAGACATCAAAATCTCTTCTACCACTGAGTCACCGTGCCCTCCCCCCATATCCGACTATACTTCACTGTGGGTCTACAACTTTCAAGAGGTTACCGTACAATGTTTATTCTTTTTAAAATCATATACCAAGTAAGGGTCTGCACATCCTGAAATTTGTTGGAGGGTGGATTCTGCACTAACAGTCACTGCGTTTAAGCATTATTGAAGTAACATGGTTCTAGTTGGAATAAAACGACACGTATTTTTACAATATTGTCATTTATATTCTCAGCAAAAGAGTACACTAACTTCTTTTTATAAGACATAAAGAGTACAAGGGTACTGTAACATCGAGTTTTCTACAGTATATCACACATTTCTCTCCTACTGCAACCATAATTCTCTTAAGAAAGTTTTGAAATGTTTGTTGGGTTATAGAGTTTTAAATGTGGTCCGCATCCAATGAATCCCTCGCGTAGGTACGCCCTTAATTCAATCCATTCTGCATACAAGATTATATGTTGTTTTCATTCAAAAGTAACTGTGTAAACAAGAATGTTAAAGTCTTCATATCATAAAGTAAACA
Source organism: Thermobia domestica (assembly GCF_964235325.1). NCBI lineage: Eukaryota > Metazoa > Arthropoda > Insecta > Zygentoma > Lepismatidae > Thermobia > Thermobia domestica. Next base: position 219,005,012 of record NC_137458.1, read on the forward strand.
CAAGGTATCAACCTCAGTGATTCCCGTTCAATCGACAATAGTTCATCATTTATTTACGTTGGTAATGTCTCTAAAAATCTAAAATAAAGTATTAAATATTTTCAGTTTCCTACCATATTCTTCGAAAACAATTATTTTTTTCTTTTAATGCACTGCTTCTTAAACACAAGTTTCTTCATATAACATACAAACAACTAAGATTATTTTTTTCTAATACCAGTTTACTTCTTTAAAAATACATTACTCTTACTAACAATTCAGTTGCCAGTAATTCAGTATTTTAGCTCTAACTATTATTTACATGTGTTAGGTAGTCTTATAATACAGTTCTCTTGCAGTTACAATAATATAAAAATGCTATATACTAAGTGATTAATGTTCCATAACAGTTCACATACACAGCAACCGCATTAAAGTTATTCCTATTGTGGTTCGAAACCCATATTACTGTTATATTGTTCTTCATAACCTTGTTGTTATATAAAACATAAATTAAAAATAATCCAAACAGTAGTCAATAACCTAATACAAAATAAATCTCAACACCGCTTTAAAATATAATTTACTAATTTACTTATCAATCAAAAGTCCCAGGTACAGTTAAAATAAATCTTGTTGTAAGCAATAGTAATTCAATTCGTTGTGCAAATATTCGTTTTCGTATTGCTGTCTTACACACAGGCTACTTTTAATCTGCGTAAAAGAAAGTCCACACTTCCCAACAGATATATGTAGATTCTCGTTACAAGCATTAGTAATGGTTCAAATTCCACTTTAAACAACAGCCCTCCCAAATCATTCATAGAACCAGTAAAACAGTAACTAAAAATCCAGATATAGTAAGTTCAGTATTTCAATACAATACAACTGCAGTGGGTAAAAAGCAAAACCACAGTTCGTCTTAAATTACCAAATTTAACTCAATAAGTGAAAACTGCACAATATAATCTCTTTAAGGTTTAGGAAGATCTAAATTCATCACTTCTAATATGTTATAACTGTGTCATGTATTCACTCACAAATATATCTGCACTGTATATGCAGACAACTAAAACATTAAAATACTATTTTCTTATGCATTTGTAACAATTATAATAAAGTTTGAAATTGTCGAAATTCAGACTAGTATTTATTAAAGTTTAAATTGACAGATATCTATTTCAACTGTAAAAAAGGACATGTTAGCTACTACCTGTAATAGAATGTATTAAATTATTTCGCTTCTAGCGACTATAACACCATTACAAAAATTTGTACTTGTTTTTCTAACTTACAAACAAGACCTATAAATTTAATACCCTTTTTAATTCAAACAAACATTCATCACACATCACATAAAATACAAAATCGTATCAGACTGTCTGTAAATATTATATGCAATCCTCAAAACATTTATAAAATGTTGATTGCATAATCTTCTAGGTGCCAAAGTCAAATATTCATACTCATTATTATTACGTACGCAAAATGTATCTGTCTCTCCAATACGCTAATTCCCATCGCTCACAGTCCTGCTAATAGTTATCGCCAATGGTGTTGGTTACCTTGTACTTAATGTTATGAGTTCTAAAGTAAAGCAATTTTAACCAAACTATACGTTCAAAGTGTTATCTCTTATTTAAAGCAAAGTTATTCCTATTGTGGTGTAAGACTAATCTGCGCTGTCAAATTGTCCGTCTCTTGTATTGCCTTAAGAGTCGTTACCTACACTGTTTAAATAATGTCAAAATTGTCCCTAATGTACATTACGTGTTATTAAATATATCTTCTTTACTAGTATGTATGAAGTTATATAAACACCTAATTTAGTATAAAGAGTTTCAAAAGTATAATTCTCCAATAACTGCTACAGTAAGTTTCTTTCCTCATTCATAAACATTAAATAGCGCTGATCATTAAAATAAGTCAGTTCTGAAACGAAATGCTTTCCCTCATTCAAAGTGCATTTCTAATTTAAACATTGTGTGAGTATAAAGTTCTCCCGTTTCCGCCTACATTCTCATTCCACCAACTTATACATGCATACTTTATTCATCCAATATAATACATAGAAAAAAGGTATGGTGGGTACGCAATACAGCGTTCACCTCTGGTGCATGGAGTCCTTGGTTCAATCCCAGCTTGATTCAAGTTAGCTTTTTGGTACACAAACACTATGTCCGTGGGTTTTTGTCGTGGTTCTCATGCTTCTTCCCACTTTCTTCATTCCACCATATTCATTAATTTCTCATCATCACCGTCTCCTTTAGTCTAGAAAGTATATTCGTTGGATGTAACACTTATAATAATTTTTTCAGTATTCAATATTTCAGTATTCAATATTCATATCACACATTATCCAATATTTTCGATATTTCATACCACTAAGATCTAACGATGTCAGTAAATCCATATTTTAAGGCCAATCTATAACTCCTTTTCACTAAAAAACCTCCGCTATATTTCAACAACAAACAATTCAGGAAAATAAGGTTTGTTCTCCGTGTTTCTATTAAGATTTTTTATTTCCTTCACCACCTAAAACAATAAAGAATTAAAAATTAATTATTTGCTGTATTACGATTTCCAATTACAAAATATAAGTATAAAGTTTCCCTTTTAACTTCACTACTACATTTCATCCTGGGTAATATGTTCAAACAATCTCGGGTCTCTTTTTATTGCCTTAGCTTTCAACATGAAAAACCCTTAAGTTCAATCTTCGGTAACGTTAAACGTTCTGTCGCCATATAACCTCATTGTTACACTAGCGTTTATGAAACAAAACACAACAGTTTACAATAATAATAATAATAATAATAATAATAATAATAATAATAATAATAATAATAATAATAATAATAATAATTCTTACCATATACTTTCTAAATACCAGTTATACGTCTTACACAATTCATAGCTACATATAAGTAACAACATCTGCTAAGCAAAATGTTTGTCGTACGGCTTTTCACGTGGAAGAGCCATGGTTCGATTTCCGGGGGCGCATTCTGCTAACTTTCTCTACAATATAATTTACATATACCTGTTGTGTCTCACACAATTCATAGTTACATATAAGTAACAACATCTGCTAAGCAAAATGTTTGTCGTACGGCTTTTCACGTGGAAAATCCTGGTTCGATTCCCGGGGCGCATTCTGCTAACTTTCTGTACAATATAATTTATATATACCTGTTATATCTTACACAATTCATAGCTATGTATAAGTAACAAGTTCGCACTGCAAGCAAAATATTTAGCGTACGGTTTTCCACATGGAGAGTACTAATTCGAGTCCCGGTGCAATGAAAAATGTTGATTCCTTGTACCCTCCATATTACATTATACTATATCTTAGTCACGTTATAATTCCATAAAAGTACACCGAATCATATCATTTTCATTACCGGAAAATCCGCAATCAATTCCCGATTAAAACCAAACAGTTCCGTCCCCCTTATACTCCAGACAATTACAATATGTCTCTTTCCCATATAAAAATGAACAAGTATAATACAAGAAAACTACAAAGTTAGTGCCTACTAATGTTTTTTTTCTTCCGGTGCCTTCTATGTATCAATTTTCTTCTTCCAACAGTATATTTGTGTTTCTTATCTCTTATACATTGTACGAATCATGCAAATAAATCGTTTATTTTATACCCTTAAATCTTTCCAGAAGTTTCGAGAGTGTTCTTTCCCCTATTCCAACAATAATACGCTTAGAGAAAGATCTCGACGTTTCCAGTACTTTCTTTCACTCATTCCAACGATCAAAATTCCATAATATTCTCCACCAGCAGCTGTCGCGTTACATGTGCCGCATATTAATGAATCCAACTTTATATTAAATTGTTCTACGTGTGTGATCTGCATATTTTATTTCCGAAAGGTCTTTTCTGTATTCTGCTTGTCCAATTAACTTTTCTTTCACCGGAAGACATTTATTATACGTTAAACACATTATTCATTCTTCACAAAGCAATATCCACCCTTCCTAATGCATGCTAAGAATCTACACAGAAAAATAATTATGAACTATCAACATAATTCAGTACCCAACAGAGCCGCTTCTTTTGTTTTCATTCTAATATCATAATTCAACGTCTGAACAACCTAATGTGTCGTATCTAAAACAGGTGCAACGGATGTATAACTCATTCATATACAAGAGAAATGCGGAAAAGTAAAGTAAAATATATAATTAAAAGCTATTCATCAATGTCAAGTTTGATTGTAAAATGCAAGAAAGTAAAGCAGCTTGCTACGTGTCATGAATATATAATTAGGAACTTGCTCTACTAGATGCCAAAAAACTACTAAAGTCAGTATTTAGGGGTCTATTGTTGCAATCTTCTGAAATGGGTGACATACAAATTTCTCCGCAATATCAATATACACATATGATTTCTATGCTGAAAGTCTGGCTTTCAGAAATGAAAGAGTATCAATGTAAATTTCCAGTTTATTCTCTTTATCTAGAGTGAAATTTAATAAAATATCTGGCAATTATGTATGTGATATTATCATTCCAAATTTTCAGATGTTAACATATCTATAAACGTAAAGTTCATGTGTTTGATAAAATGATTGTAGAATGCTTATCTCAAGTGTTTCGTTAGAAATTCATCCAAACGACTATAAGAAAACTTTTCGGACAAACACAAAGAATGAATCACACTCATTCTTACTCTTGAATTCTGTACAAAAATGCACATATTAATGCTACAAAACGAAAATAATATTTGTGATAATGTAACATTCGCTTGATGTCTTAAAGTGTATGAAGCAATCAAAAGTTGCCGAATATAATGCAATGCATGTAGAAGAGAAAACGCGAGAACAGAGTAACTTTGCAACAATTTTAATGCTGTATTTGTTAGATTGTTTCTCTGTTTTACTTACACGCAGGTTTTTGACGTCATTTAGCGCTGGGGTTGAACACCTGCCCCCTTAGTTTCAAATTATACATAAGTTTTAGCCAATAAAATAATAAATTTACTTGTATATTAATGCAAAACGAGAAATTCCACCTATATCAATATATTTTATCAAGCAAATTTCCTTTGAAAAAACGCTACTATCATATGTGAATATTCTTTTCTATCTATAACTGATAAATTTCGCAAAATACATAAATGAACACCATAAAAAATTGAAACAACTCAATATAATTTAATCTTCCGGTAATTCAGGGTAATGTATAGCTGACGAGATTAATTGTTATCACCTTATAAGGTGTAATATTTATTACTTTACAAATAGCGGAAACACATATAAAACATTTATAGCTTGATGCTCAAACATAAATACATTCCTTCATAATAACATGTCTGTAATTGTAGGAAAAAATATAATTAAAGTGTTATTTCATTTCTAATAAATCTTTGTTTTACATAATACACGACGTATGTGAAGTTGTCCCTCCCCACTTTCAAATTTCGATTCGAAACCGAAGCCAATCATTTGTTATTGATCGTTTTGAAGAAAAATTCGTTCGTTTTGAAGAAAAATTCGTTTGTTTCGAAAAACGTACAGACATATTCACAAAATAAAGTTGGGAGCCAACTTCACCTAGCCGCCCCACTTTCAAATTTTGATTCGAAACCGATGTCAATCGATTGTTTTTTGTTTGCTATTGATTGTTTAAAAAATAGCTTGTTTCGAAAAAGTTACGGATATATTCACTAGATAAAGTTGGGGGGCCAACTTCCCTAAGAGCACAATCACATAGCAGGCATATGTCTATCATGTTCCGTCAGGTACATGGGAATGTGTCTAGTATGTGCCTTATGTACCTCTGAGAGAGAAATCACAATGTATCACAATCACAATGATTGGCAAGTGATAGTCACAGTTTATGTCCCCTTTAGACACATGCCTGACATATACCTGGAGAACGTGTCAAGTATGTTCTAGTTATGTTTCCCATGCCGTAAGCATCAATGAACCACAAAATTACTCCCCCAAAATATGTTAAATCGCCTATATGCGTAATGTGTTTACATTAAGGTGAGTCTCTAAACAACACTTTAAACAAGTAAAAACTAAATGTACTCCAGGGTGGGTGGGAACCACTTACCTTTGGATGACTATCCGCGTGCTCTACCGACTTGGCCACGGAGGAGACAAAGTCCACATCGCTTGTAGATGGTTAAATTAGTGAGATCTTTTGAATTTAGCTAATCAGAGTTCTCCTTTAACCGTGTATATTCGACGATAACAGTTTGGGATCAGATAAAATCTACTCGACATGTAATTTTATAACAAAATGACGTGTCCCTATTTACTTTATTTGATGATTCTTCGATATTCACTTTCAAATGATTGCCGACAGTTAGAAATGCAAAGGTAGAAATGTAAGGTTCACAACGATGTTACAAGGGTTAGAAAAGTTGCAACATTGTTGTGAAAAGTGTATTGAGGTTTCGGGAGAATACGTTGAATACTGTATTAAAATGGTTCTCCCACGTAAATTTATTCTTGGTGATTTCATGAACTTTCGAGCCCCCCCTTGTACAGGGCCGTGCTGGGATACTAATGAGGGCGGTGGACAAGTCTACTAAAAGGGCGCCCATACAAACGGGAATATATATATATATATATATATATATATATATATATATATATATATATATATATATATATATATATAGAGAGAGAGAGAGAGAGAGAGAGAGAGAGAGACTTTGAAAGAAAGTATGGGTGACATTTTATATGAAAATCACCACCAAATTTCCAAATTTGTTTTAGTATTAACGTAAATAGCTAACCTCGAATCGAAATCCTCTTTACTATAGAAAAACTTTTTAGTTCCTGTAATAACATTTCTGTCAAATAAAAAGAAGCTAAATGTATCAACAACTTAATATAGCACGCCTATGGACGCAGGAAGCTCATTGCCGCGTTTACAAAAGCGCTCCATTGATCTCTGTCCTTAGAAAACTGAACCCAGTTTCTACTTTATATTTCAATCTCTGCGAGAACCATTTTAATATTGTCCTCCCATCTGCGCCTCGGTCTTACTAACGGTCATTTTCCTATTTGGATTTCCAGTTACAACTTCGAAAGCGTTTCTAATTTCTTACATTCTGGCTACATAACCTGACCATTTGAGCCTCCTAGACTTGATGACCCTAACAATGTTTGGTAAATGGTATAAAATTACGCAGTTCCTCCTTATGAAGTTTCCGCCTTTCCCCATTCCCGTTCCTTTTGGAGCTCGAATATTAGTTTAAGAATCTTGTTTTCAAATACTTTCAGTCTGCGATTTTCCCTCAGAGTCAGTTACCATGTTTCGCAACCATACAGCACAACAGACATGATTATCGTTTTATATTTTGAGCTACAAATTTCTCAACAGAATTAGGCGACAACAAAAGATTTTTAACCGAATAATAGTACGAAATCCCTGCTTTCAGTTGACATCAACTTTTTTTTAGTGATTATGGTTTTGGTGTGTTAATAATGATCCTAGATATTTGAAAGTATCCACTTTGTCGAAAGAAAATATTATTTGGTATTTTAACGCATCCATAAAATGTAGTATTACGATCCCGACAAACTTCCATTTATTTAGTTTTCTCTGCGTTTATTTTTAAGCCTATATCCGTGCAAGCGTTAATTAAGATTTCTGCATTCCTTTCTATTGTTCTATCATTCCCTATTAAATTTACATCATCAGCATACGCCATAACCTGGCAAATACAATTCAGCTCTAGTACCTGATTGCTGTCTTTGATTTGCCATACAGTGTTTTCCAGAACAAAGTTAAATAATTATGGCGGCAACGCATCTCCTTGTTTCAGGTCATTCTCAACGTGAAAGCTCGTGAACAAGAATTTCTCTACTCGAACCTTACTTCGGGATTAATTTAAACATATCTTAATTAATCTACATTTTTCTGTATTGCAAATTCTGTATGCATGTTGTACAATGTTTCCCTCCTACCAGAGTCTAAAGTCAATAATTGATGTGCCAGGATGTTGTATTCTCTCATTTCTTTCCAAGTATATGTCGAATGGTAAATATCTGGTCGATAATTGATCGATTTTACCTAAATCCGTTCTGATAATCTCCAATAATTTCATCTGCGTATGGAGTCAATCTTGCTAACACAATGTTTAAGAGGATTTATTGGATGTTGACAGGAAAGAAATACCTCGATAATTATTAGATCTGTTTTGTTGCTTTTCTTCTGAACTGGAACAATGATTGATTCTCTTCACTCTTGTGGTAAATCCTCCTTGTTCCAGATAATGAGAATGAGTTTGTGTATCTTGCTCTACAACTTTTTCCCTTCCAGCTAAAATTAAGTCAACCAGAATTTCGTCTACACCCGGAGATGTGTGTTTATTTATTTATTTATTTTTTTTTTAAATAGCGATTTCTATTTCTGCCTGGTTAGGTTCTGGAATATACGGTTATGCTGCATGCATTTCACTTTCTCCACGTTGGCTATGTGTTAAGCAAATCGTCAAAGAAATCTTTTCATCTATTTAAGATGCTATCTGTATCAGTGAGAACTGTTCCTTTAGGTTTCTTTAATATATAAGTACAAAGTTGATAGCCCTTCTTAAGTTCGTTGATGCATTTATACATGTCCCGAATGTTTTTGTTCTAACTATTGTCTTCAAGTTAATTAATTTTAACTTTCAAAAGTAGCGTTTCTTTGTTCTAAAAGTTTTAGAAGTTTTCTGCCAGATGACAATGAAATTTTGTGTAGTTATTTCGTTCGAATTTTGTAGCCAACGCAGTTTCTTCTGTTTTCTCTTCTCTGCTACTTTAGTACATTCCTGATTGAACCATGGTTTGTTCCTACGTATTTCTGCGTGCTCTAATATTTATTTTGCTGAAATTTTAAAGTTAACTCTAATTTCAACCACGTATCTTGAACACTAGTGCACTCCGAACCTTCTAAAACCGATAATCTATTCGACACTTCAATCTGGCTCCCCTCTCACCTGACTCTTCTCTATTTTAAACAAAATACCGCTCCGTTTTCAGATATTGAATATTTCCTTTATTCAACGATAGTCTCTCTCTTACAATCACAATCAACTCCTCTGAACGACCGAACATCAGTTGTGCTAGACTGTTCTTTTCTGTCTACTAAAACATGGTCAGTTTGAATATGTGTTTTTCCATCTGATGAAGTCCATGTATATTTATGAATGTCGCGATGTTGGAATTTTGTAATCTTCACGATAAGGTTTCTGGATGTTGTCAGTTCACGAGTCTAACGCCGCTGTCACAACTTTCCTTATGCAAACATTTATTCCCCATAATTGGTTTGGAAATACCCTCTGGTCCTACCTTCGCATTGAAACCGCCTAACAGAATTTTCATATGGTATTGCAGAAGATGATCAAATACCCGTTCTATTCTTTCGTAAAAACTGTATTTTTTTAAAATCGCCATCCTTATTTTCTGTTGGGGCATGTGCATTTAAAATAATAATATTACACCACCGACCTTAAGAGAAGTAAAAGAAAAATCTATCATTAACAAATTCAACCTATGCAATTGCTGATATTACGTATTTGTTTGTGAACGGAAAGCCCTGTTTCTAATTGGTAATTTTTAATTTGTTCCCCGTAAAAGTACGTAAAATTTCCCGACTTGACTCTTCCATTTCCTTCTCATCTAACTTCCTGATATCCCACTAGGTCCAACCTCTATTTCTAAACTCATTTTTTACAAATTTTAACGCGCCTGTCCTATAGAGACTTCTTATATTTTATGTTCCAAATCTCATGTCGATTTTACTTTGCGGAGTTCGTGCCAAGTTATCAGTTCTGATCCGAGGATTCTGCGAACTTATCTGAAAAATCCTTTGTTTTTAATGGATGAGGTTGTTAGCCTCACACCAAATTCTCAAGCTGGATTATCACCCCTTGTCTGTCCGCGACTGCTTACTCAGTATATTCACAGCTAACCTCTATATCCCAGAGGCCTTCTCCTCAATCCACAACCTGAGGACGCGCCGTGCCGTGGTGACAGGAATACCACATTTTACGGAAAATAATACAGCTTTATTTCAGAAATACAACAGGTACTGATTATACGAACACTGTTTTAAAACACACAGGAACAATCAATATGCTCGGATATATGGATGCATATTAAGACTGTGAAAGCTTCGATGCCGCATAAATCGTAAATTAGAGACTAGTGTCAGTGTAGTATCACATAAACGCATCGTACGTTTGACTATCAGAACTATTCTTGATGTATCACATTGTTTCGTTTTATAGCTATATAACTTTCTGAAAGCATTTGAGAACAAGATTCTGAGACGAATATTCAGACCCAAGAGGAACGGGAATGGGGAATGGCGGAAATTATGTAACGAGGAGCTACATATAGGAAGCTTAGATGGGCAGGTCATGTAGCTAGAATGGAAGAAAGTAGAAACTCTTTCAAAGTCTTGACTGGAAGACCAATTGGAAAACGACCATTAGAAAGACCTAGGTGTAGATGGGAGGACAATATTAAGATGGATCTCACAGAGATTGGAATACAAAGTAGAAACTGGATGCAGTTAGCTAAGGATAGAAGTCAGTGGAGAGCTTTTGTGAACGCGGCATTGAACCTCCGGGTTCCATAGGCCATAAAGTTAGTTAGTTAGTTAGATTATATTCTTTAACTGTTCTCTGCCAATAGCAACTGTATGAATTTATAATACAAAACTGAAATACAGAAGAATAAAATAAAAAATAATGTGATATTTCGCAGGGCATCTTATGTAAAGGGTGCCTTGTATTCTTCACAGGTTCTGTACTACCAGTCAGTATATGAATTTATTAAACAAAGCTGGTATACAGGATAACTAAAACCACTTATCTATAATGTGATGTTTCGTAGGGCGCCTTATGTAAAGGGCGCACTGTACCTTTCACGGGTTCTTCGCCAACAGTAACGGTGTGTATTTATTGTACAGAGCTGTGCTATACAGAACAGTAAATATCATCGTTCATCTTCGATGTGGTCTCGGAAGGGCGCCTAATGTAAAGGGCGCACTGCACCTTTCACGGGTTCTTTACCAATAAAACTGTAAGAAATTATTACTAAAAACTTGTACCTTTATTTATACTGTGATATTTCGTAGGGCGCACCGGGACACGTCCCGGTGTCCCGGTGGGCCAGCACGGGCCTGCCCTTGTACCCACATCTGCTACTGACCTTCGTTTTATCTCCATTTCCATTCAACTCATGGTATGAGAGTCAATTGGACACAGATCTCCACAAAAAACGGCAGAACTTTCTTGGTTACGTTTATATGTAACCAAAAGGTACGGCAAACTTTCAGGGGTGGATTTCTTATGGGTAGACCCCCGTAAAGTTCGCCCCAACTTCATATTGTGAATATGTCCGTAGGTTTTCCGAAACAAACGAATTTTTCTTCAAAACAATCAATAACAAACGAAAAACAAACGATTGGCTTTGGTTTCGAGTCGAAATTTGAAAGTAGGGGCAGCGTAAATTTGGTCCCCTCAACTTTATTTTGTGAATATGTCTGTACGTTTTCCGAAATAAACGATTTTTCTTCAAAACAATCATTAACAAACGAAAAACAAACATTGGCTTCGGTTTCGATTCGAAATTTGAAAGTGGGGGGCATTATGAAGTTGGGCCCCCAACATTATTTTCTGTATATGTCCGTACGTTTTTCGAAACAAACGAATTTTTCTTCAAAACAATCAATAACAAACGAAAAAGAAACGATTGCCATCGCTTTCGAATCTAGATTTCAAAGTGGGGGGCTTGTGTGAAGTTGGGGGACCCCACTTTATTTTTTGAATATTTCTGTACGTTTTTAGAAACAAACGATTTTTTCTTCAAAACAAGTAATAACAAACGAAAAACAAACGATTGGCTTTGGTTTCGAATTCGAAATTTGAAAGTGGGGGAACAACTTCACATACGTTAATAAACGGCAGTAACGTTCCTAAATATATTATATAGTAATAAAAGTAGAAACAGCACATTTACAGAATTATCTCGCATAACGAATTCATAATAACTATAGTAAAGATATTACTTAGGCCCTACTATGAATCCTAGATTTCAAACTTAAAAATATTCAAAAATTCCGTTGCTAAACAATTATATATCAATAACAATGATAATTCATCAATCAATAACAAAAACTATCGAATAATACTTTACCGCAATCTAACGTATGTCTTCTTGACGTTGGCACCAAATTCTCATTCTAGAAAATATAAAATATATTATTATTATTACTTTCCGAACAGTACGATGTGATTGTTAAATGTTCATAAGACTCCAAGCTCTACAAGCATCCATTAAGATGTAATATCTTGTTTAAGAAGAATTATATAAAAGTTCTTCAAAATTATTTTTTCTTAGTATAAAGAAATTAATGCTAAGTCCAAAATTTCTAATCCGATTCCGAAACAAATAATCTTTGTGCGTTTAAGCATTGAATATTACAAAGTGATTTTCACGGGTATTGGGTCCTTCATATTATGTTTCAGTATGTAACCCAGGCGGCACAGAGCGGCAGAATTTAGGGGGCGCAAAATTTTTAAATTCTTTTTAAGATTCACAATAAAGTAATATGTAAAACGCAACCCGCAGAGTCCCGCGCAAGAGCAAGAAAATATGTTAATGTGTTTAATTCGCTCTGATTACAGCAGTTACTAATTAGCTAGCATATATCTGATTATTTTTTAAGAAGTCATCCTCTCCCCCCCCCCCAAAGAATAAAGATGCACTTCAACGTCATGAAAATCCGGCAGTTATCTTTCTTATTTTCGACGTCGAAATAGCTCTTCTCTTACCTATACAATCACTATTATTACACTCAAAAAACAAAATGGGTTACGTGTACAATAAAATTATAGTTAAACGGTATAGTCAAAGTAAATTGCTGCTCCCACTGAGAAAATTTGTGAAACAACCTGGTGCTGTGTTCTAATAATCATAGCGGTTTTGTTGTGAGAATTATAAAATATAGTTAATCATTTTATAGTTGCGTGCACAATGTGTATTGTTCATATTTTGTCCTTTGAACACAACATGAAATGCGAGTGTGCTACTCTGGCAATACTGTGAGTTGAACCAACCAGGCAACCAGGCTGACCTGGCGCGGAAGAGTTTGTTTTTGTTGTATTGGGATGTTGCTTCGACCCTTGACGAAAGGAGTATGGAGGCATTCTTAGAAAGAAATAATCTCAGCACATACATCAAGATATTCAAAGGTAGGGCTTTATTTGTTTTGAGTTTTTAATATATGTTAAAGTAGATGTTATTAAAGAAATGGTCAAGTTATTCAATCTTAACAACTGTTCACTTAGCAAATTACTCGGGTCATCTTAGCAAGTATAATTTTTACGGAAAAAAGAGCATTACTGTCCTTAAACTGTATATCCCGTACTTAGGATCGTGTACGTTTACTTTCGGTAGACCATCCGAAATAATTGTTGGGAAAATATAATTCTTTCACAAATTGGTAATGGTATACAACAGTACCTCATGATGTATGCGCGTGGATACTTCCTACTGTTGCACTACGTATAAAAATGATTTTATTACATTTAGAAGTAGTAAGAAGCATCCACGTGCACGTGACATGCGATATGTGCTTCAAATCCCCCACATATACTCATACACTACGTACAAGGGCACATTATTATTCTTCGCATACCATAACACAACGCAAACCGACGTACATTTTATTTTATATTACTCAGTAATTAAATGAAAGTCGCCTTGTTACCTCATTTTCAAGTTCCTATATCCTCAATGAATAATCCTTAAAAGACTGCACTTCGTGAGTCCTCGCTAAATGATGAGGCACTGTCGTATACTATATCCCACAAATTTCCTTCTTATTATAGCCTAAAACATTTGCGTTGGGCGACATGAAAAGCTACTTCGCACAGATAAAATTCAATTGGGCCACCAGAAGTAACTGTTGAAAAATTATACATCTTTTACGATTTGTGTATAAATACGGCTTGCGCGTGTATTGCATAAAAATTACAGTTCCAAAAAACAAACGAGCTTGTGCTACGCGGCCACTGAAAAGCCTAAATGTTTACCCTATGTAACCGAGTCAGGGCAGGCCGAAGCTACGTTCTCAGGGATGAGGCGCGTGAACGATGGTGAATATACATCAGTGGGAAAGGGTAACTAAGGGAGTCATCCTTCGTATGCCCTCCCTTATTTTATCCGTCGTAAAGCACTTGAAATTATTTTGCACTAGTAAGCCTAAAATACATCTGGGCATGTATTTTCGGTAATTGTTTAGCGATGGGGCCAACACTAACAAAGTTAGAAAACAATATGTACTGCGGGGCTCTAACCCGCCTTCACTTGCTAACGTTACCTCGGAATGAAATGTTATTAACCTAACCTAACCGAATGTGAATAGAATATCGCAAAAATTCGGTTGAAAAGTTGCCCCCGTCCCCAAAACTGAACAATTCCCATACTTTCTTTTAGCAATTCATTCATTTTTTTCGATTCAGTGAATCTATTCCTTTGGTTCGTATATATATATATATATATATATATATATATATATATATATATATATATATATATATATATATATATATATATATATATATATATATATATAACTAATCTCTTCTAGTTGTATTGGGGCCGCGGTGGCTGAGTGGTAGAGCGTTCACCTCTGGTGCTTGGGGTCCCGGGTTCAATCCCAGCCTCCGCCAAGTGAACTTTGTGGTGGACAAACACCGCGTGCGTGGGTTTTCTCGGGGTTCTCCCGTTTCCTCCCACTTTCTTCATTTCACGATTTTACTCATCTCTCATCATCACCGTCTCCTTTAGCCTAACCGGCATAAACGTGGGACGTAAAACTTACAGATTTCATTTCAATTCCGCTCCACATTCCTTGCTATACATGTCAATCTTACGCAACGTTTAGAACAGAAAATGAAAATGAAATGAAATCTTTGAGTTTTACGTCCCACGATTATGCCGGTTAGGCTAAAGGAGACGGTGATGATGAGTAATGAATGAAATGCTGGAATAAAGAAAGTGGGAGGAAACGGGAGAACCCCGAGAAAACCCACGCACGCGGTGTTTGTCCACCACAAAGTTCACTTGGCGGAGGCTGGGATCGAACCCGGGACTCTACCACTAAGCCACCGCGCCCCCCAAAGGAGCGCAATTGAATGCAATGTTTGAGATTAAATGAATATTTTTAATAGCTAATGTTATATTTGGTGTGATTTTCTGAGTAATGTCTCTAATTTAGGTGGCATACATGCTTATGCAGCTTGTCCATTTTAAGCACATAATTCGAAACGATCAAGGCCATCCACAATAGTGCAAGGGTTGCTAGTACCACAATCTTATTTTCTAACACCCGATCCTGGAATCGATTCATTATTTATGATACTTGAGTTGACACTGCTTAAAATTGGATACCTTACATCCCTCGGGTTGGGGAGTATAATCATGAAATAAAAATATCAGAAACGACCAGAAAATAAAACATATATTACTCCAAATAACAAAAATTTGTGTGGCCAGGCTCGTGCACACTCACTAGAGAGTCAGAACTCATGCGCATTGTGGTATCGAGCACCGGGTGGCTCTGGCAGTCTCATTTACAAGATGAATATTACAGGAATTTTTATATTTCAGCACTCGATCGCAGAGCTTGCTACTTAATTTCCTCATACGGAAAACAATTGAACAAAAGTTAAGCTTCAGAAAACCTATATTTCTGAAATAATTAACCATTTCAAAAGACTGCCAGAGCCATCTTTTCCTCGATTATTGCGATCTCTTGCTAACTCGCGTATACGTTTAGCTGTTGACGTTACATCTCTGTCTTGTTATTTTCAATTTGATACTACTATATTTAACAACACCAAACTAATATGACGTATACGTCATGCATTATATGACGTATAAAGTGTGCTTTCCTCTATCCTCATTTATACGTATACTCGCCACCGCGGAACCGCCTGCTCCTGTGAACGCACCCGATAATAATTAAAGTGATGGTAAGGATAATGATCGCGTAAGTTCAGACTCTCTAGTGAACGTGCACGAGCCTGGCCACACAAATTTGTGTTCATTTGGACTATATGTTTTATCTATTGCTCGATTTTGGTATTTTTACTTCGATTATACCCCTCCCCCGCCCTCAGGGGTGTATGATATCCAAGTTAAGCCAGGGTCAACACAAACATTATAAATAATAAAAATCGGTTCGATGGTGGGATGTTAGAAAATAAGTTTGTGGTATTAGTAACCCTTGCAGTTTTCTAGTACGTTTTCAATTTTGTGGATAAGATTGGTTATGCAGTTTGCAATTTTGTACTTTAGTGAGAAGTAAGTAATATGTATGAGAGATGCAGCTGAATTGTATTTATTGTATTTATCTATGTGAGTTTTATGGGTATGTAGTTATGGTCATATATATATATATATATATATATATATATATATATATATATATATATATATATATATATATATATATGTGTGTGTGTGTATGTGTGTGTGTGTGTGTGTGTAATTTATACTGTTGGAGTTTAGGAGAGCTTTTTACCTCAAGCTCATAAAAACTAATGTATTATTTAACTTGTTTTTGCTACAAGAATTCCGATATAATAGTTAGTTTTGAGTTAACTGCTGTATCGGCGGACCAATCTTAGAAATTTTACCAGATGAATTCTAGAATTTATTTTGCTTTATGTGGAAGGGTGATTGAAAGTAAGGTGAGGGGAATAGTTGAAGTTAACAAAATACTTGTTCTTGTTAGTTGTTTTTGATGTTGTAAGGGGCAGTGTCTATTGAGGCGAAAGGGACTATTTAGCGGAGAGGTACACTTGTTATGATTATGGGAAAGGCAGTGTGAAAAAGGTGTGTAAATCAGAAGTGTAACATATCGTGTTTGAGTTTTATCAGGTTATACGGAAATAAGGAGTGGAAATTCTTAAAGTTGTGTGATGGGCATAGTATACGTAACAGTCGAACAGTTTATGTGTGGAAACGAATTCAAACCACAGGAAAGAGCAATATCTAACATTTAATTTTGTACTTTTTTGAATCGCATTTAGTCCCCCCCCCCCTCGCCTATTCTGCACACAAGTCATGCATTGTATGACGTATAGTGTGTGTTTTCCTCTATCCTCATTTATACGTATACTCACCATCGCTGAAGCGCCTGCTCCTGTGTACGCACCCGATCGCTATCGCTGGCGCCCACCTGCCGCAATTCTGCCCAACGCGGTTAGATGACATTCGTGCTTTTAGAGTCCACCTTGCACAAGTTGGTTTGTATGTCATACGTCCACACTGTATTTCGAACAGTAAGCACTACTAAGTAAGCCAGGGTCACAACCTAGTATTTTGGGGGAGATATTGAGTAATAATCTTTTTTTTATTTATTTATTTTCGTGTGGTCTGGCATACAGCAGTAATGCCTTGTGTTTTTATGAGTTTTGTTCTAGAACTTGCTGGAGTTGGAAAATTTCGTTGTTCCTGGTGTAGTATTTCCTTTTATTATTTTAAACATTGAATATCTGAAACATTGATTAATTTAGGACATTAATTATTTTACCAAACGGAACATTACAGGTAAAATACGATATTAAATTTTGATGGTGAAAAAATTAAAATGAATATGTACGTTTTTCCTGACAATCAACAGTATGTAAAAGTTAATTTACAGATAATAAATAGGAGTTCATGCGTATACCCACCATCGCTGATATGATTGCTCCCTACGGATGCAGCCCCGCGCTAACCCGCCTGCCTACCACTTTCGCCCTGCTCTGCCCGAGTTAAGTAAAATTCATGCTTTTTATCGGCCACCTAGCATAGGTTGCTTTGTGTTTTCTGACAATTATTTCTGGTAACAGAAAGTGTTTGTTTAGGTATCTGGGGCCTACCTGGACGTAACCAAATCTACTCTAAGTAGGCCAATCGACAACATAGTTTGCGAAAACAGTAATCCTATTTACGTATATTTAATACAGTCGTGTGTAGTAGTAATGGCAAAATTATTATTTTTTGTGCTACAGTTTCGTTTTAGTCACATGGCGATGCTGAAGAAAGTGAAAGCGGCTACCCTGAGGACCCAACGATAAAAATACTCCTCCCCTTTTGGCTTTCAGCCCGCAAATCTGCCTCCGCTTTACATATTTGCCCGTCATTACATTTGAAGTAATTTTTGAAGCACTTTTGAGATACCCAATAAAGTAAACTTGTTCCGCCACTTTGTTTGTACAGCGTTACCTAAAAATATCAATAGGTTAGATTAGATCTGTTTTTCACCTTGTAATCAAGGGGTCCAGGTATCGATTCCCGGTGGGGCCCTATAAATTATCTCATTTGCAAAGCGAGTAGTGATTAGGATGTCAGTTGAAACAGGAAGGCTTTTAGTGTTCATTTAGCACCCATAGCTTCTTAGTGGCTGAACTAACGTGGGAATCAGTGTACGTTTTATCAGGGTTGGCTGGTTTAAACCAAGGTGGTTTAAACCATGGTTTAAACCAAGGTTTAAACAGCTGGTTTTTTCAAAAAAAATCCAACTGGTTTAAACCAAAAAACAAAAAAATGTTCGTAAAAGTGTAAGTGTTTGTAAAATCTTGATGAACACACATTTGTGGGTTACCACGTTTCACTCCCGTATATTATTCGTATTATATTCAGACCTAAATTCCCCATTCATTACTCAAAAAGATTATACTACAAAAGCAACTTTTTTTTTACAAGTTTATAAATGTTTATTTTGTGATTTTTTGTAGTTATTATTATTGTTATGTAATTGTAATCGAAGAAAAATTCTAAATATTGTTTCGTTTCAATGTTTACTATTGATAAAATACATCGAAAATGCCGTACTTTGTGTGTGTGTGGGGGGGCGTCATACAGACCCCACGAGAGGCATTTAGTGAAATGAGAAGTATCTTTGGTATCTATTTATGTATAAATGAGTCTGAGCCAAAGTGGACTCAAATAATTCGTATCTTTAATCACTTTTCTTACTGATTATTTCTTTAATTTGTACGAATAAAAGTCGTTGTTAACTAACTTGAACTAGATTAGTTCTTCTGTACTCCGTCGTACTTTGAAATTGTTCATATGTAATTAATTCTGTGTAATGGTTTCACTTGTGCAACTGTTTATCTTTTTGTCCTTCTGAAATGACTCTTGACAGTTATATTAAGAAGCATGTAAAGATCAGTACAACGTATTTTTTTTTATCAGGATTCCTTCGTGAGTGAGTCGGCAGACGTATCGCATTTGTGGCCAATTAGTCCTGGTTCCGAGTTCAAATGGAGGACAATTTCTCTCGGATGTAACTCGAGAAGCGGTTTTTATTCCGCTTTAAGCTTATGTGACCCCTTCCAGCATAACCCGGTTGTTGCATAATAACATCAAGGCGAAACAAACTTATTTTTGTCCATATATGATATGAATATATAGAGCAAATCATTTAAACCATATAAACCTGGTTTAAACCAAAAAAACCTGGTTTAAACCAAAAAAACAGGTTTTTTTGGTTTTTTTTAAATAAAAACCATGGTTTTTGCCAACCCTGCGTTTTATAGTAGGATCTTATTTTAGTTGCATGGCGGAAAACGATTAGATCATTTGAAATTAACATTTCGACCAGGATATTTATGATGTTACTTTGATTAAAGTGCGTATTCTAAGTGGGAGCTGGAAAGTCAAAATTGGTACGAAAAGTTGACTATCTCACGATCTTTTCAAGCTACGAAGATGAAACTTGAAAGATTAATTGCATATTAAATATAAGTGGACGCGTGTCCCAGTGGTTTTGAGAATTCTCATTTTAAGGGAAAGAAGAGGGCATTTCCTATGATTTCTTCATGTTGATAGCAATGCTGCCTGTTGTTTCTGATCACATCAGAAGGAAACGGTTGAACAATTTGAGATAAATGTATGAACATTTTTTGTGCCCACCGTAAGTCTGTTCTTATCATTACTTTGATTCAAGGGCCAGTTTTAATACCTTAAAAATCATCACTGAATTCGTATTTACAGATGAAGAAATTGACGACGACACGTTCCAACATCTCACTCCGGATCTTATAAAGGAGTTAATCCCAAAGGTGGGTCCACGAATTAGATTTATGAAGAGCTACGAGAAGTATAAGGAGGATATGAAATTACACCAGCCGATATCTTGTTCCACTCCAGTGTCAGAAACAACGGAAAGTAGTAGTTCTTCTGTTAATGAGGTACGAAATTCAGCAGAAATACAGTTAATTAACTAAGTACGTTTTTTAGGGTATTTGTTCGAGCTTCCCCAATTAGTAATAACAGATACTTTATCAATACACTAATTTTAATACAGCGCATTTCCTAAAAGCGAAAATATCTAATTCATTTGTTAATATTCATAACTGTTGGATCACACTGATGACAATCAAGTAAGGTACAATATGTACTCATTTTTGTACTAAGTTTAGCTCCAATCAGTTCATAATTGTTCCTGTAATTTTGTTTTTATTTACAGACTCTCTTGTGTTGCATATCAACTGAAGGGCATTGCAACAACTTTAAAATGGGCCGGAAATTAGTTTTATATGACTGAGGGTTACGGACTTATGACAACTTATGTATATAAAACTGCGGAATTTTTTGTGGGGTTGGGCAATTTTCAAAAATATGTTTAAAAGTAAAAAAAAAAAAAAAATGGACTTCTGTCTCACCGTGTACTAAAAGTTAAGTGAATCTGAAAGGTTCAAGCTTAGTGTTGATTTGACATGGAATGACTGCAATATGGATGAGCGTTTGATCTTGTATCTCAGTAGCATCTTCAAGTGAATGTTAAAAGTAGAACTCCGGACACATATCTCAGAAGTGATTATGATAGGATCTACTTTCAGATAAATATTCATAACTTTAAAACTGCATATGATTATACGTGACAGGTTTTGCGACAATTTCTTTTTTCAGGCTGCGCCATTCTGGAAAAAAGCACGTTATTAAAACCCACTAAGCTTTGCACATTATCTTATTGTCGGAACTATATCTGAAATACTGATCTTTATAGGAAGGACAGTATTGCAAATACATGAATTTTAGTATTAGATATCAAGGTGAAATGACTTCCGTGATATTTTTTTCCTGTATATCTCCCTGATTTAAATCAGTCCACAGTGCAACATACTAGTTGTTTGGTTTTTGATCTACTTACCTAAAACTTTTTTTTTCTTTGTGAGCAACATCTTCGGGACGGTGTTCCTTAACATGTTGAAAGGACCATATCTCAGTATGACAGAATTGCCTATAGGCTATTTCTATCTTGTTGGAAGATATTGGTCCATCAGCCACGCATCGTCGTTTAGAAAAAAATACCATGCTACAGGTAGACTTTTTGGAAAAATATCATCTTTTTTTGTCATTTGTAAAATACGCCTATCGACATTACGCTTCTAGTTCTACTTGTTTGATAGAGCGATCAATTGCAAGAAAATATTCTCTACAATACGATACGGAGTTGAAGAAAATATTTATCCAACGTGTAGCTATTGTTCAAGATGCTATTTATCCAACGTATAGCTATCTTTCAAGATGCATTCTTTTCGCTTCTCCAAAACTTATTTATGTAGTTATTGTCTTGGTGAGGGCCTTAATTCACTTTGTGACACATAACACTGACCGAGTATTTCTACTGTGAGGAAAGAGTGGATTATTCAGTGGCCTCTTTGTATTCTCGACTTTCTAGTCCAAAAGAATGCTGTGACGACGAAGCTATGGCTAACATGATATATATTTAGATAGACGCATGGCGTTGATTTCTGCGAAATGTTAAGATCAGTTTCTGTGCTACAGGATCTACTTTTTTGTGTGTGTGTATGTTTGTTTGTTTGTTTGTTTTGTAGTGGATTCGTTTTGTTTTTTAGCCTCAATGAAACTATGTCTTTAAACATTATACAATGCGTTTCTTTGTATTGAAGATTGAATTTGTAATAACATTCAAGTCATTATAGGATGCTTCATGCCGAAAATGGTAGATTTTCCGAAAGAAAAAAAAAAGCTTCACGAGATGAAAATACGTTCTAAATTTATTGGTACCAAGAAATTAATTCAAAAACTAACAAACATATTAACGAGTCTTTTTAATGCTAAAATATACAGCTATTATCTCTTTAAAAGATTACAAATGTAACTGAAATATCACCAGAAACTGGCATGTATCCTTTGTACAACGAATGAATCTATTTTCAGTAAGTACTGCATATAATTTCAGTTTCAGGTGTGTGACTTTACTGTTATTATCGCTGCTGCTGGTGAAAGCGCTGAAACGTATTTGTACGAAAGTTTAAACTGTGAAGACGTGTTGGATTCAGCGGTTAATAACTCACCGGAGCCACGTAAGTTTAACTTTGATTACAGTTCAACTTCAAACCTACATTGTGCACATGAATGGTATGGTTATGGCAAATTATCATCTCTGTGATAAATTTTAGGGTAAATGGAAGAGTTTGTAACTTTACCGTACTCAAACGATGACCCTTATTAATGAGACAAAAGTAGGTATCTTTAGGCCTCAGAAAAGCTAAATATCTATTATTGAAAGGATTTGATTATCTATGAGAAAGACGTCGCAAAGTATGTATTTCAACCGTTAATGTGAAGTATTGTTACAGCAGCGGATATGGCCATTGTTGTTGAAATTTTGGCTACTTTAACAACGTTTTACAGCTGTCTGGATCCTATATTTTAAAGCTGCTATAACATACTGTATATATTTCATCGTTTTAGTGGTGAGAGCTTTAAAACTGCATTTCTTTCTTCGATCCACCCTAATAAACGTATTTACATGCTTTCCGGATAGTTTCTTTCCCTGAATGATCGAAACTCGCGATTTACACGGTGACCAGTCAACCAAGAAAACCGGAAAAATCAGGAAATTCTGTTTAGAATCTTTAATTTTGTGAAGATTTGTAATTTTATGTCGTTTCGAAACAGGGTATTTCTGTTTAGATGCAAATATAAGATACTATCTTCCAAAGATAGCCGTTGATTTGTGCTGTTCCTATAACAAAATCACCCTTGTCTCTTGGATTCTGCCCGCAGACATCTATTCAACACTTAATGATTACTATTGATGCGAAGTTTCGTCTTGTAGCTATACCGGTTTGAACTGCATAGTTTGGCATGCACTGTTGTCAGTCAGTCAGTATTCATGGGTTTTATAGTATACTAAAAGGTCATTGAATACTGCATGTGAATTGAGCTAGAGCGAGTGCTAAACAATTTTGTAATAAACACAGTAGCTTCGTTCGCTGGAGACTCAGTATGAACACCGTGCTCGTGGGTTTTCTCGGGGTTCTCCCGTTTCCTCCCACTTTCTTCATTCCACCATTTCATTCATTACTCATCATCACCGTCTCCTTTAGCCTAACCGTCATAAACGTGGGACGTAAAACTTAAAGATTTCATTTCATTTTTCCGTATGAACACCGCTCTGGAATTCGCCCGAGACCCCATTTTTCCCCGTTAGGAACTTTTCTCCAAACCACGTTTTAGCTCTATGGGTTTTTTTTTCCAGACCCCATGCTTTCTCTCGATTGTTACACCGCCCCTACTCTCTACGAGTAACATTTTTTCTCTAGAATCCAAATTTATTACTTCTTATAAAAGTTATCATTTGAAAGTTTCAGATTGACCTCAGAGATATTGCTAGTGTTATTAATATGAAGTTAAAACCTACGTTCTCAGATGTTTATGAGAGGAAAGGTTTCAAATGGTTAGTACTGCTGTTCAAATCACCTTCTTTTCCCACTGAAGAGGTGCCTGTAAGAAAATAGTGGTGATTTCAGAATTGACTGTGAATAAACAAGGTAAGTTTAAGTGAATAAACAATATTACACGTCACGTGAAAAGTGAATGACTAAACGGGGACCTTTGGCATACCGTGCCGATACATTAACCACTACCCTACTCAGAACAGCCACACACACACACACACGTTCACTCCTGAAGTCTGTGATCTCCACTCAGACTACAATCTTGTACTACGGCCTAGCTCTTGTGCTTGAATAATCCAGTATTCATGTATTGAGAACATCTTTGGTCCAGTCATTCATTTTTTCACTGTTTCTGTGTTATTGAATTCGCACCTACAGATGACGTGGTGCATAAACAAATTGGATTGTTCTCTCCTTTCACGAATGTATAAGTTAATTTTATCGTTTCTAGTGTCACAGGAACAATTTCACATCACCCCTCGTGTTGAGTATGCGCATAAATCCGGCATCTTCATCCAATGGTGAACTAACTGTTATTCCTTATTAAATAATTGGTATAATCGGGTTAAAAGGAATTTAAGTTCCGATAAACCTGAAACAGACATGAAGGATAAAGATGGATAGGATTGCCTATTTTTCCTAGACTGACAACTACATTAAATCAGGGTTCTTAATGGTCAGGGAAAACTCAGTGAAAATGGTGCAGGTGAGGAAACTCAGAGAAAAAGGCTGAAAATCAGGGAAAGTCAGGGATGTCTTATAAAATATATTTTTTTCTAACATTAATTGTCCCCAATTTCAGTTTAGCCAACCATTAATGGTCACAGTATGAGACGTAGCTCAGATTTTTATGGGAGGTAAGTGGAATGCACGATGAGCAGTTGATTACTATTTGTCTCTATAGAATAAATGTTCTCATATATATAAATATTCACCGTTATCTATTCTTTATTTATATGTCAGCGTCATCCGACATACGTCATGAAAAAGTCATGGAATTTCCTATCAAAGGTCAGGGAGAAGTCAGGGAAATAAATTTCTCCAGATCAGTAGGAGCTCTGGAAATAGTATCTACACACAATACGATTTACGTATAGGTTTAAAACCACCTAAAACGCTAGAAAAGCACATCACCCAATTTAAGAGTTATTACACAGATGCCAATGACAAATATGGTATTTGCGAAATAAAATGCAGTTGCCAAGAGAGTGAAGGAACACATTAGAGATTCGAAAGCGAAAATCCGGTGTCAGGTTTATCGAAACATTTAAAAGAAACGCAGTGCAGGGTAGAAGATTCAAAAATTTTATTTGGAGCCAGAAATGAAGTAGAGAGACTTTTTTGAAATTTTATTTATTCATTTAACGAAACCAAAAGTAAATCTAGACAAGGGATGACTGAGTGACGAATGGGAGGCTGTTATCACAAAATTTTCACAGTATTGGCATTATAATAAAAATAACATGAGTTAGCAAACTTGCAACAGAAATAGAAAAGGCGCACAAACTGACTGCCATATTTCAGTTTGTTTCAAGACCATCTGCAGATAGCTGACGCACTTGACAATGTGTTTTCCACATATCTTGTCCTCTTTGTAAGTCCGTTCCTTTCTGTTCCTTGATGTTTCTGTTCTTTTTCTTCCTGCTTTTAACCTTCA